>NC_048597.1:192924380-193234005 GCF_003668045.3 Cricetulus griseus | reverse complement strand
TAACACATGTCTTGGTTTCCATACAGAGGTTAGTACATCTTTGAAGCATACTGGCTGATTGAGTTCAGCAGTTTTTTCCGTAGTCCAGTGTCTTTCTGCAGCTGTTTGTTCTTTTTCATTGGCATTAAGAAAGTTTAGTGTTAATAAAGCATTATGCAACCTATGTTTGGGGGGTTTAGTCTTCCAAGCTTGTTTGTTGAGCATCTCCTTAAGTGTTCTATTAGATCTCTCAACCACTGCTTGTCCTGTAGGATTGTGTGGTATACCGGTGACATGCTTTATGTTATAATATTTGAAAAATTGTTCCAATTTTGTGGAGACATATGCTGGAGCATTGTCAGTTTTTATTTGTGCAGGTATACCCATAACTGCCATCACCTCTAGCAGGTGTGTAATAACAGAATCAGCTTTTTCAGAGTTAAGAGCAGTAGCCCATTGGAACCCTGAGAATGTGTCTATAGTATGATGCACATATTTCAAATTTCCAAACTCTGCAAAGTGAAAGACATCCATCTGCCAAACCTCATTTCTCCGAATGCCCTTAGGATTACAACCTGCTGGCAATGGAGTTTGATTATAAAAGGAACAAGTAGGACAGTTTTTCACTATCTCCTTGGCTTGTTGCCAAGTGATGGAGAAGTCCTTTTTCAAACCTTCGATATTTACATGATGTTTCTTATGAAATTCTGAGGCTACTAATACACTTCCAATTAATAAATGATCAATCTCATCATTGCCTTGTGCTAGTGGGCCTGGCAGACTAGTATGGGATCTGATATGTGTAATGTATATAGGATTTCTTCTGTTTCTGATAGTTTCCTGTAATTGTAAAAACAGAGAAGTTAATTCCGTATTATCAGGAATGAATTCTGCAGTCTCAATGTGTAACACAACTCTCTCTGCATATTGGGAATCAGTAACTATATTAAGAGGTTCTGTAAAATCCATAAGTACCATGAGAATTGCATATAATTCTGCCTTCTGTACAGATGTATATAGACTTTGAACTACTTTACTTACCTCACCTGTCTTACCTGATTTGTTGGCATCAGTGTAGAAGGTAAGAACTCCAGAAATGGGAGTTTGTCTTACAATATGTGGAAGAATCCAGACTGTCTTTTTTATGAATTTAATTCTGTCAGTTTTGGGATAATTGTTGCTAATTGTTCCCAAAAAGTCAGTAAGAGCTATTTGCCAATATTCATTATCCTTCCACAAGGAGGAAATTTCTTCATTAGTTAAAGGTACTATAATTTCTGCTGGATCTTTTCCAGTCAGCTGACGAAGTCTTAATTTGCCCTTTAAAAATCAAATCAGAAATCTTTTTATATATATCTTTAACTTTTTATTCTGTTTATGTGGCAGAAATATCCACTCCAATATAGTGTCTTCCCTCTGCATCAGAATCCCAGAAGGGTATTCTCTGGATGGCAAGATAACCAGAATACAGTCTAAATTAAGGTTTATCCGATCTACGTGTGCATCCAGTATTCTGTTTTCTACCCATTGTAACTCTTTTTCTGCCTCAGCAGATAATATTCTCGGGCTGTTTAAGTCCTTATCACCTTTAAGGGCCATTTTTAAATGCTTTAAGTCATGTCCTTCTACACCAATAATCGTCTGTAATTGAGAAATTTCCCCTAATAATTTCTGAAGAGAATTAAGAGTTTGATAACGATCTCTTCTAATTTGTACCTTTTGAGGTCTGATTATCTGTAAGTCTATCTTGTAACCTAAATAGTTAATAGAATCTCCTCTTTGTATCTTTTCGGGGGCAATCTGTAATCCCCAATGAGGCAGAACTTCCTTCACCATTTCAAACATACGTTCCAAAGTTTCTTTATTGGAATCTGATATAAGAATGTCATCCATGTAATGATAAACAAGAGATTGTGAAAATTTCTTATGAATTATTTCCAAAGGTTGCTGTACAATGTATTGGCACAAAGTAGGACTATTTAACATTCCTTGTGGCAAAACTCTCCACTGATATCTCCTTCTGACACCAGATATAGAGGAAAATTATCAATATGGAGTCAGGTAGAAATATAAGGGTATTTAATAGGGAAAAGCCTTACTTACAGAGTGACCTAGCCAGCAGGCGTGGCAGTAGTCTGTCCAGCAAGTACAAAAGTGAAACTGAAAGAGAAACACAGTCCCCTGAAAGCCTCACTCTAAGTCACCCTGACCACGCCCTCGCAAGCATGGTCAGGCACACCTGTAGCCAGCCCCTAAGTAGGCGTGGCTACAGCTTCTCCTACAATGTTTTCATGTGTATAACATAAGATATGTTCTCATATGTAGGACATGTTGGCCCAACATGTTACAGTTGATGTCACTAAATCATGCTGGAAGTCACTGAAGATGGTACTCAGCCTACCCCAGTCCCCAAAGCAAGTCAGAGAGTGAATTTTCTGACTGTGCCAGTCAAACTGTCTTTTTATTTTCTCACTCAGGCTCTCAAATCACAGCAACACAGTCTTCTTCCTTGATTTAAAGGTGAAATGTGGCTTTGCAAAAGTGTCCATCTGAAGCCCATGATGTTTTGTCCTGTAATCTCAACTTGACTTTGCCATGGTGTCAGGGCTTGTGGCAGAACCCTGCTGGGGGAAAGCCACAGAGCTTTCCTTTGCTGGGACAACTCTCATTCCAGATATGTGGGGTTCACTGGCTTGCTTCACCTATCCTTCCATCAACTTTATTAGAGAGCCTTCCGTGGCTTTCATTGTAAACCAGAACAGTCTGGGGCTCTCTACCTGCTATAATTCTTTTGTTACGTGACACAAAGACTTGTTTATGTAACACTTAAAAGTCTCTTATATATAACACTCTCCAATAGAGGTCCACTCGCACTGTGTTCCTGAGTCTGTTCCTGGCTTTTGAAACCATATTCAGCAGAGAAAAACATCTGATACATATTTGCTGAATGAATACGTGAAACTGGCTGAGAAAAGGTCAAATGCTGTCCGTGGGAAATTCTAGGTGCTGACTTGTAATTACACCGCTTGGTACATACACTGCGGTAGCTCAGGCAGGGGCTTCTCTGGCAGAAGGGACTTCTGGACTTAATCCTGCCTCTGGCATTTTTCACCTTTGTCTGCATTGCTTTGATTTTTGTGCGAATCTGTTGGAGCCAGTCTCTTGAACTGCTTCTGGTCATGGTTCTCCATGTTTTTTAAGTCCCAAATCCCGGAGCTGCAGTCGTGGGACACAACTTCGTTTGCCTTTCTGTTCTCATCATTTCCCAGTTGTGCCCTCTCGTTCTTGCATTTGGCTGCTCGCAGAGCCCTGCATAGGCCGTGCTGCTTCAGATGCTTTTAACTTTGTCTTTTCTCCAACCCTTGTTTAGTATTTCTCTCCATTCCCACAGCTCACGCAGTTTGCCCTTTGTCACTCTTCATTCAGAGTTTCTATGCCACACCTTCTGATGTGACACTCAACTTCTAGGCTCAGCCAACCAGTTGGTGCGCTCTGTAGACTTCTAATGAACATTCGTCTCACCGAATGTGTGACTTACACTTCTTGGTCATTTTGCTTCCAGCTCATACACTCTGGGTCCATTTTTGGCCATCAGCAATATTTAATCTGAACTGTCATGTCTGTCTTGTGTGTTGATTTCTTTTATTATTTGGGAAAGCTGATGGCCCTGTGTGTGCCCCACAATCAGTTTTCAGTGTTTACTGAAACAAGCATCAACATAAGGAACATTTAGTATGCTGACTGTTGGGGACCCTAGTGTCACACTGCTTTTTTTTTTTTTTTCTGGCCAGGTGTAAATAGTGTCTAGCTTATTTGTGTTGTTAATATACCCATTTATTTATTTATTAATTTGCATATTCTGGGATTTATTTACTTGGACTTACTATTCATGTACTGCCCTCTAAGCAGAACAATTGCCACTGTTGTAAGAGCAACTGTGTCTGCAAAAGATGCTCACAGCTCTGCTTATTGATTGTCGTTTTTACCCCCCTGACTGAAGGAACAGGTAAGGAGGGTCATTGGATCATCATTGGATCCTCACCTGAGTATCCAGCCAGTCTTCCCAGCCAGGTCTATGCAATTCTTTCCTAACTGCCCTTGGTCTCAGGGGGTCTCAGGGAAGGCTAGGAGAAGACTAAGGGAAGGGGCTCAGTCTTCTAATTTTAAAAACCAAGTGGTGCATTACTATGTAAAATAATGGAAATATTTTTCTTTACATTGCATTAAATAGAAAAAAATCAATAAACTATAACTACTTTTAAGTTCTCAAATAAGAGAAATGTGGGATGATGATTTTTCTGGAAAAGTGTGTCAGACTTAGCTAACTATATGCATGCTGGTTAAAATGGCATTTATCCTACCATTTGCATAACATTTTCTTTAAACATTAATGTCCTCATTTAATTTAACATTCAGAGAGTATAATATTCAAGATGCTGGTATAAGAACTTTATCAGTTGTTGGATAGGTACTGTTATTCTCATGTCATATATAAAGAAACTAAATCAAGAAGAGATTAAGAAATCTGCCCAGGTAAGTAATAGGGCTGGTGGCATCATTCTTTTAAAGAATGGACTATAGTAAATAACAGGCCTAGTAGCATGGCTGGATGTTCATGCTTTTAGTTCACTAAGTCTGCTCTATAATAAACAAAGTTTATCTACACAAAATAAGGCTAGTATGTTCTATATATTATACAAAACGCACAAAATCAACATAAAACAAAAGGGAACTAATAATATTTAAGAAATAACAGGTTAATTGTAAAGTTTTTAGATCACCAATGGCTAAATACTATAAGGAAGATCATTGTACATAAAATGGCTCATAATTAAGCATGGTAGATGTAAATTCATATTCTAATTGATGTCTTAATAACTGTGAATCTTTTGTCCAACTTCTTACGCTAACTATATCATCTTTGTTTCACTCTCATAATACAGCTGTTTAAGAGTTCATTCCAGGAGTAGACTTTCTGTATTCCTGGTTCCTTATTCACTTCTACTCAGAGAACACACTTTGTGGTTTCAGGAATACCTTAAAGCTGTTTGTCCTCCAGATGGAGGTTAGTTTAGGCAAAACTTGATGACATCATCTACACATTCTCCTAGGTGGTGATTTATAAATGGCTGAGATAACAGAATGGATGAACACTAATAATCTATTCTTCTGTGTCCCGACCTGCAGGACATCAACCTGGGGCAAGAGAGTCAGGGATAGGGAATGGGGACAAGAGACACAGAAAGAATGACCACAAGACAGGATTCTGATCAAGTGGCAAACTTTACTTTTCTCTCAGGCTAGCTTATATAGTCGGCAGAGCAGGATATGGGGAGGGGTAGAATAGGTTGTTTGTGAGCCAGGTGTTAGTGTAGGCAGGATATTAGGAAGCCACAAAGAGGATGTTTGGCAGGGTAAAGAGTTTATGAGTAAGAGGTCTAGGAAGGATTGCCTAGATTGACTGAGCCTGCTGGTGGAGGACTGGGTCAAGTTGTTTCTTTTCTTCAGTTGAGGTTCTAAGGAGCTGCTATGTAAAGGTTAGCTATGTGGCCTGCCAAGCATGGTCTAGGATCTCATGTCAAGACCTGAGATTCGGCTCCCAACACTTCTGTGCCTGGAACATCCACACTTCAGTAGAGTTTGTTCACAAAGTGATGCCTCTTTTTATTGAGCAAGTATCCATAAGTTAAATGAAGTCCATGCATTTTTATTACATTTTATCTTATTTTTAAAGGAGAATAAATGTGGAAACTCTGAGGCTGGAGAGACAGGTAAGTTAGTGAAGGGTACTGGCTGCTCTTCCAGAGGGAGATTCCTAGCACCCATGTGGTGGCTCAAGTAACTCTACTCTCTGTGCATCTAATGCCCTCTTTTGGCCTCTGAGGGCACTGCACTGTTGTGTTGCATTGACATAGATGCAAGCAAAACACCAATATAGATAAACCAAAAATAAAAGCAATTTTTAAAAATTTCCAATACTTTTCTTCATATTACTCTAAAAGATTACCTTGTCCTCCTGATGGCATACATACTCTCATTTGAATTGTAGAATCCTTGAATTGAAGCTGAAGATACCACTCAATGTAAGTATGAAAGCACAAGTTTAATACATTAGATCCTTTTACACGACTATAATAAAATACCTGAGGCAGAATATTTTATAATGTAAAGATGGTTATTTTTACTGAAGATCACGAGGCTGTATCTGATGAGACTGCATCTTGCTGTCAGACTCCTAAGATGTTACAGGGCATTCCATGACAAGAGATGGGAACAGGGACATATCTATTTACCTCTTCTGTCACTCCTTTTTCTTATAATCCAGCAGTAAAGGTCAGGGTGTTCAGAATCAGAACCCTAAAATGGACATCTACATCACTCACTCTCAGACTCACAAGTTTTCTGACAGGAGGCAATCAAATCTAAGACCTAGAGGACAGAGGAGTGTGGTGAATCACTGTCTCTTGGACATTGACCCATAAAATCACATCAGGTGCCATCATCTGCACAAGGCTGGGTGGGCCCTTCACTGTTCAATCATGGATGGGGGAAGAACTTGGGAAGCCTCAAGCTCCGTGAGGACTCATTGACAGTTAATGGTACCAGGGAAGAGGGAGTCACATGAACTCTCCAGCCTCCAGCTTCCCTCAGTCCTTATTTCAAAGTCCACACTAGCATCCTGACCCCTTTCATCTCCCCAATTCTATCCTGAACTTCCAGGCTTGTGGGCTTCCCTGCTCCCAGCCACATGTCCTTATGACCAGCATGACACCCCTTGCCCCTGCTTCCTTACTCCTCAGCCCCTGACAATATCTAATCTGTTTATTTTTTCTTTACGCTGGACTCTTCCAGGTCTCTGGTATTTTCTGTCTCTTACCCACAATAAGCACCTCCCCAATAATGGAGCAGTCATTCCATCGGTTTCTTTACTGTGACCCTCGAACACAAATGGTATAGCCATGGGATTGTTTGCCCATGCTCCAGTAAAGAAACCACATCTGTACTCATGCCAGGAACCTCAGACCCAGTGGGTCACAAAAAGACATGAAAGTAGGAGGCAGACTTCTTGATTAGAAGGAGGTTCAGCAGGACAGGGAGGGGGAAAAGAGAGAGTAATGAGGGTATATGATCAAAATACATTGTATGCATGTATGAAACTGTCACAAGAATCAAGAAAAAACTACCAGTGATTCAGCCACAATGACCTTAACCAACCCTAATCACTCCCAGAATCCCCATCTATAAACATTACTGTCAGATCAAATTTTCACCCTCATAATATTTCACAGGGGAGCTCCTACAGCAAAAGAGGGCCTGGAGACAGGAGGCTCAGTGGAGTTACAGCAGCAATTCCTCCTACAAGCAAAGATCGGCTTAAGAAAGACCTAAGTTCTAGTGGTTATGTTGAAGTTCATCCCCCTCCCTCCCTCCCTCCCTCCCTCCCTCCGTCCCTCCCTCCCTCCCTCCCCCTTTTCCTCCTTTTCCAGGTGCTTGGTGTCAAATCTGTAATTTATACCTTTTGGTGGAGGCATACAGGTTTATTGTGAAGTTAACACAATGGGTCACAGCCTGTTGCTTTTCTCTCCACACTGCTAGCTGCCTGATTCAATGCACTAATGAGCCATGAAATATTCTTCTGCTAATTTACCTCAGGGAGACCACTGGGGATTTATTTCAGAAGTTGAGACAGAGAGGACTGCTTAGCTTACAAATTAGCTTGCCGAAATGTATATTCTCCTTTGCAAAACCAAAACCCAAACAAATAAAACTGACCCAACCAACCAATCAACAGAACCAGTTAAAATTGTAGGCTAAGAATGATTACACGATTTAATTACATTTAGATGAGCTTTGACTTATTTAGCTATAATCTAGACACTTGAACAAAAGACTACATTTTTGTAAAAAAAAAAATTGCAAAAAAAACTTCAAATTTCCCTGCAGCTTGTATGTTGCTCACGGGTTTTCTTCTAATGATTTAAACCAGGAAGTCTCAGATAAGAAATTTGTCATTTTTCTTTTTCCTAGTTAAGATTTTAATTTTTTTAAAGTTCGGGACAGGCTTGCCATTATGTAAATAAAAAATGTCTGTGTAATTTAAAATGAAAATATTATAGGAATGGTAAGACTCATTTTTTCCTCCATTTTTTAATTTAAATTAGAAACAAGATTATTTTACATGTCAATCCCAGTTCCCTCTCCCTCCCCTCCTCCCCTCCTCCCCTGACCCCCACTAACACCCAATCTATCCTATACCAATTCTGCTCCCCAGGGAGGGTGAGGCCTTCTATAGGGGGTCTTCAGAGTCTGTCATATCCTTTGGGATAAGTACTGATCTACTGCAAGAGGCCCTATAGATTTCCAAGGCCTCCACACTGACACCCACATTGATGGGGTCTGGTCTGTTCCTTGCTGGTTTCCCAGTGACCAGTCTGGGGGCCAAGAGCAACCCCTTGTTCAAGTCAGCTGTTTCTGTGGGTTTCACCAGCCTGGTCTTGACCCCTTTGCTCATCACTCCTTCTCTGCAACTGGATTCCAGTTCAGATCAGTGTTTAGCTGTGGGTGTTTGTTTCTAATTCCATCAGCTGCTGGATGAAGGTTCTAGGATGGCATATAAGTTAGTCATCAATCTCACTATCAGGGGAGGGCATTTAATTTAGCCTCTCCACTGTTGCTTAGATGGTTAGTTGGTGTCATCCTTGTAGATCTCTGGACATTTTCCTAGTGCCTTGTTTCTCTCTAAATCTATACTGGCTCCCTCTCTGATGGTATCTCTTATTTTGCTCTCCTCTATTCTTCCCCCTACACAAACTTCCTGCTCCCTTATGTCCTCCTCAAACCTCCTCTTCTCTCCTTCTCAAAAATGTTAAGACTCTTATTGCACAGATTTAAATGTTAGTAGAGAAATGGTACTTTAAAGAAAGATACTATTTTTAATTCTTTCAAAAATTTGTATTTGAGACTGGAGCAATGGCTCAGAAGTTAAGAATGCTTGCTGGTCTTGCAGAGGACTGAAATTTCCCTTTTAGCACCCAGGTCACTCAGCTCACAGCTGCTTGAAACTCAGTTCCAGGGCATCACACACCTTTTTTTAGCCTCCTGAGGCACCTGCATATGTGTGCACATACCTACACCCCCCCAAATCATACATTTTTTATGTTAGTTTATTATTATTGGTGGAGATGGTATGTATGCATGTATGTATGTATGTATGTATGTATGTATGTATGTATGTA
Source organism: Cricetulus griseus (assembly GCF_003668045.3). Classification (NCBI taxonomy): domain Eukaryota; kingdom Metazoa; phylum Chordata; class Mammalia; order Rodentia; family Cricetidae; genus Cricetulus; species Cricetulus griseus. Next base: position 193,224,790 of record NC_048597.1, on the reverse strand, counting down.
TGTGTGCACATGTGCTATGACATGTGTATGGTGGCCAGAGGACACCTTTAGGCATTGTGTTGATCTCTCCTTCTACCATGGGTTCAGTGGATCAACTCCCATCAACAAGCTTGCTTAGCAAATGCTTTACCAGTTAGTCATTTCTGCCCAAGTTAAAAAAAAAGCAGCTTAAAATTTTAAGTATTATTCAATTTTTAAAAGGAAATGTATTTTTGAGATATTAGAATCCTTCGCTTAAGCCAGGTTGTGGCAGCAGCATACGCCTTTAATCCCAGCACTCTGAAGGCAGAGGCAGGTAGATCTCTTGAGTTTGAGGTCAGCCTGGTCTACAGAGTGAGTTCCAAGACAATCAGGGCTATACAGAGAATCCCTGTCTTGAACACCTCCTTTAAAAAGTAATCCTTAATTTATACCTTTGGGTGGAGGCTAATAGAACAAAGAATTGGTGGTTTTACTGAATGCATTAATAAATAATACTGTATTTTTAATGTATTTATTCCTCTAGTTTCACTAAATCCAAAGTTTAGTTTTTTGTTTGTTTGTTTTCAAACAGACTACATGACACAAATGTCCCTTGGGCATTTAGTGCTTAAAACTGCTTCACTTACTCTCATAATTTAACGAATGCATATGGAAATCAAATGACATTTGACATAATGGGGAACTGCTGCCCTCCTCTTGCCCCTTCCTCAGAGGTAACCACGTTTATTTTTCTCAGCTGTTCTTGTGTTTTCCTCCATCTTCTCTGTGGATTTCCCATCAAGTCGGCTTTTTTTTTTTTTTTTTTTTTTTTTTTTTTGTGCTCCCATCTTATACTTGTTTCATGTAGTTTACTTGCCTGACCTACTGTGTTGGTCTAATAACTTTAGGGGGTAAATTACTATTCCGACGTTGCTTTACTCATTATAAAATATTCATTACAAAGATCCATGGCAGTTCTTCTTTCTCATAAGCCTTTTGATCCAAGCTGTTAGTAATCCCCCTACCCCTACACATCTATTCACTCACTCTCCATGTATCTGCTGCTTTTAAGGGCTCGTTCTGGCCCTCATCAATATTGATTTCAAAGTTTGCAAACACGCTTGATAATCTATCCATTTTGTGAAGTTTTAGATTTACCTTCTAGAACACACACAGGTCTAATTTCTGCCATCCTTACACTGTCCTAGACTCTATTGCATCCTTGATTCTAGTTACTGTCACCATCGTTTTTTCATCTTCTTTCCCTCATGCACATTCTTATGTGGCACTGTTAGGAGGTGTGGCCTTGTGGGAGGAAGTATGTCACTGTGGGGGTGGGCTTTGACACTTCCTTTGCTCAAGTTTCACTCAGACCACTACGTGTTGCTTTTGAGTCAAGATGTAGAGATCTCAGCTCCTTCTCCAGCACTATGTCTGCCTGCATGCAGATGACGATAATTGACTAAACCTCTGAACTGTAAATGAGCCACCACAATGAAATGTTTTCCTTTATAAGAGTTGCTGTGAGCTGGGCATTGGTGCCTCACACCTTTAATCCCAGCACTGGGGAGGCAGAGGTAGAGGCAGGAGTATCTCTGTGAGTTCGAGGCCAGCCTGGTCTCCAGCACGAGTGCCAGGAAAGGCTCCAAAGCTACACAGAGAAACCCTGTCTCGAAAAACCAAAAAAAAAAAAAAAAAAAAGAGTTGCTGTGTCATGGTGTCTCTCACAGCAATAGAGAACCCTAAGATTAGCTCCATATACCCCCTTACTCTCTTTCAAATTCATGAAGTCTTATATATATTATATATATATATATATACACACACATATATATATATATATATATATCTTCAGTCTGTTTAGTGTTCCTTGTATGTGTGTGTTCAGGGCTGACCATTTGGTACTGAATAAGCAATTGGCGGCCTCTTCCCTGGAGAAGACTGTCTACCTGACTCTCAGCATTCTCTAGTTGCCTGTAGCTCTATGTGAAGGGTTGAAGCCTCAAGGGATTTTCCCTATCTACTTTGGTATATTTGTGTCATCCATTTTTAGGCAGTCATGATGGTGAGACTTTTTGGGTACAGCTTCTTTGTGTAAATATAATTAGGCCTATACTATGCCTCCAATTTTTCTTTTTTCCCTTTAATTTAGAACCAATTTTATTTTATATATCAATCCCAGTTCCCTCTTCCTCCTATCCTCCCATCCCCCATCTCATGCCCCCATCTACTCCCCAGGAAGGGTGAAGCCTTCCATGGGGGAATCATCAAAATCTGTCCAAATTTCTTATAATACTCAGACTCCAAAAGTATATAGTACTGTTTTTGGTAATGATTCTATGGATATTCAAGCTCTTCTGATTAATTTAGGAAAAACAAACTTGCAATAATGGTTGCACTATTGTTAAACCTGAACATTGCAAGAAAAGACCAACTCCAAGATTGTCTACTGAAGTAAGCTTTACCAAAAACTGGCCAGGAAGATGGACACAGGCCAGATGCATACCTGGGATTCCCAGCAAATAACACTGAATTAGGTTAGTCAGGAGCTCACAGGCGCAAACCCCATAATGCTATGGTACTTTCCACCTTCATCCAATTGGGGCAAGCATACATCCTGATGTACTTACTGCCTATGTACCTCCCTGCTTACCTCTGATCAGGCAAATCCTGTACAGTTGGGGCAAACAACCTTATTTACTGTATTGAAAACATGTGGCTTGTTATCTTACATGAACAACAGCCCCGTTCATTCCAGGAAGTTGTCTGTCTTTGGTTAAGTGGGCCTTTCAGGTTAACTTTAGCCCTTACACTATGTGTTTGAAAATTTATTTGAAAGAGCTGTTGTCAGACTGCTTCTCAATCATTTGGTCAAATAAATACAATCACTAATTTTAGCAAGGTTTTCTTTGTTGTTGAGTATATGAGAAACAGTCCTTAAGAAACAGAAGAAGTTGGGCATTTAAATTTAAATTAATCCCAGCACTTTGAAGGCAGATTCAAACAAATCTTTCCAAGCCATAGGTCTGAACTACTGAGTTAGTTCTAGGCCAGACAGAGATACATAGCAAGACTTTTTCTTTAAATGTCCAGACTGGGGACAACTAGAACCTTCTTAGAGTGTTATTGGTTGTCTGTAGTGACATATAGTTCTCACAAATACCCTTAGCAACATGAGAAGCAATAAACAGATTTTCTCACCAGCATCTCCTTGTGGGCCAGTAATAAAGGAAAGCCCAACTTTTAAAACTAAGAGCATAATTTTCATTTCTCAACCAGCTACTTCAACAGAGGCTTCGAAGTTACTAAAGAAGCTTGCATTGTCATTTTAATTAAAGAAAGACATTCTTTATTACTCTGTACTTTCATAAGTCTTTCACCTTCCTTTCACCTTTGAAGAAAGAAAAATCCAATGGATATGTGAATTGTTTTTGATGCTGAGGATTTCATTCTAGATATGAATCTGTTTTGTTGGTCACAAACCCAATATTTCATGTCTTGAAATATCTGCATCATCTTCAAGCACTTGGGATAATAGGAAAGGTGTTCCAAGGATTAAACTCTACACTTTAGAGGCTCCATCTTGGAAAGATCCAAATTTATTTAAAGGAGAAAACCTAAGTAGAAGGGGTTCCTTACTCCTCAAAAAGCAGCTGCCTAGGAAACTGTTTTTCCAAGGTCACAACAAAGAAGAAACTATTACAAATGTGGTCCAAAGAAGGCAGGTTACATATTGAGCCAGCAGCAGAACTTGGAAACATCATCCAGGTGGTACTTGTTTTGAAGATGTGGTGGATGCAATATTGAGAAAGTCATGGTGAACAGGTGAGGCTGGGCAATGTGTGACAAGATCCGAGTTCATGAAAATAGCTGCCCAGGGGCCATCACTCAAAGCTGTGAAGGTCAAGCCTTAGCTGTACTGGAGGCCTTAGTATTCTGAAGATGTCAGGGTCATGGCCCAACTGGAGGGTTGCAGATGTGGAGTGGAGCTGTACTAAATCTAAGAGAGAAGTTGTATGTAGTTCCAGTGGCGGGGCTGGAGGAATGGGGTACCACAAGCCCTTTGGAGCCCAAAAATTGCATTAGGAACCCCTGTGGCTGGAGCTGTAGGAGTTGGCGTTTGCCCTGCTGGATTTTGTTTTTGCTTTGGTGTGATGGTTTTATTTCCTGGTCTTTCCTTTTTGCAGTAAAACTGATTATTCTGTGCCACATGTTCTTTGTTTTATAGGAATTCATAGTTACGACACTTTGGATTTGTTTTCTTTTTAAAGATTTTTTTATTATTTAAAAAAATTTAAAACAATCTTTTCTCATTTTATATACCAATCCCAGTTTCTACTCCTTCCCCTCTGCCTGCTCCCCCCACCTCCCATCCCACATCCCCTCCTCAAAGAGGGTAAGGCTTCCCATGGGGAGTCAACAAAGCCTGGCACATTAAGTTGGGTTCCAAAAAGCCATTTCAAACACTAGGAGTAAATCCTGGTTCCATTGCCAATGGCCCCACAGCCTGCCCAAGCCACACAACTGTCACCTAAATTCAGAGGGCCTAGTTTGGTCCTATACAAGTTCTCCCGCTGTTATTCCAGAGTCAGTGAGCTCCTGAAAAAATTGGGAGCATGGGGTGGGAGTAGGATGGTGAAAGGGGAGGAGGAAGGAAGACGAGGAGGAGGAGAGGGGAGAGGAGGACATGAGGATACTTTGGAATTTTAAGCACTGGAATTTTTAAAGACCATTGTCAACTTGACACAATCTAGAATTACCAGGGAAGAGTTTCAGTGAGATATTGTCTAGCTTGAGTTGGTCTGTGGATGTACCTGTGGAGCAAAGTCTTGATTACATGAATTGAAGTGTGAAGAACCAACTACTGAGCCTCCCAGCATTCTCTGTTAAGGGGATTATGAACTATGCAATAGTGGAAGACATGAGCCAGACACTGACATGCAGCACTCTTTGCTCTCTGTGCCTTGATTGTGGATGAGATGGGAGCAGCCGCTGTGACTTTCCCACCATGATGGGCAGAAATTTGGAACTGTGGGCTAAATAAACCCTTTATACCTTAAGTATTTTATCACAGAAACAAGAAATGATACAAAGACATGCTGTACACACAAGTGTGAGTGTGGGTGTGGGTGTGTTTATCTGTATTTATCCATGTTTGCACTTGTGGAAGCCAAAGGTTGATGTGAAGAGTTTCCCTCAATCACTCTCAACTGTATTATTTTGAGAGAAGGTTTCTCACCTTATGTTTTTTAGACAGGGTCTTTCACCAAACCTGAAGCTTTGTTTGGGCTAGACTGACTGGCCATCTAGCTGTCACTGCCCCTGTCCAAAACTGTGGAGATACCCCCCCCCCACACACACACACTGTGATGTTTGCCATGGGTGCCTGAGATATGAGTGAGGTCCTTACATTTCTGCAGCAAGCTCTTTGCCCACTGAGCCATCTTTTTGTATCACAATTCTTTTTTTAAACTCCTTTAATATAGGCACTTGTTTTTCTCAGTATTTTATATTCACTATTTATATTTGGTTATATTTTTCAATTATTTTATACAATGTTAACATGAATAGTCTTCAACTTTCATCTGTTTTTCTTTTTCTATTACTATTCTACTAGTATTTTTTGTATGTCTTATGCTGTCTTTTATTTGGTTGTTGCATATCTTTAGATACTTTTTTCTCAGGTTGGGAAGTGTTACTTAATTTCCTTACAAAACTGGCTTGGGCACATATTCCTCCTATTAGTCTTGTCTAGCTTCGGTTAAGAAAGTCAAGCGACTTCAGCCACATTGACAATGCAGGCTAAATTGCTCCTATCCTGCTTTACCATGACCTGTTTTATATAAATGTGTAATTCTTCAGTTTTTATTTTCTCTGTTTTTCCCACCTCTCTTTTTTTATGCACTAAACAAAATCCTTTGCATAAATAATGTAAAGAATGCAAACAAAAAAGAACCTTTATTCATTGCTGCTAGAACACCACAAATAAGTAATTAGAGAAATCAATGTGGAGGTTCCTCAGAAATCTAAAAATAGAACTTCCGTTTGCTCCTGCTATACCACTCAGGTGTATTAATCCAAAGTATTTAGTCAGTATACAACAGATGCACATATACTCATTTTTAATTATGGCACTATTTATAGTAACCAAGTAATGGAATCAACCTGGGTGCCCAACAGTAGATGAATGGATAAAGAAAATGTACTGTTTATATATACAGTGGCGTATTAACCATAAAGAAGAACACAATTATTTAAATTTTATTAGATGGAACTGGAGCTTGTCCATTAAGCAATATAAGCTAGACTTAGATAAATATTGCATATTTCTTTCAAATATGGAATACATATTTGTGATGGCTATTCTTGGTTGTCAACTTGACTACATATGGAATTAACTAAAGGCCAAATGTGGATGGCACACTTTTGAGGGATTTTTTTTTTTTTTTGCTTAGTTTGAAGTAGGAAGATCCACTTCAAACCCAGATCTTGAGGCAGGAAGGCATACCTTTAATCTGGACCACACCTATATAAGGACCTGGAAGAAGGAAATTTTTGTTCTTTGCTTGCTTACCCTCACCTTGCTAGCAAGTCGTCTCCTTCACTGGCATTGGAGCCTATTTCTTCAGGATTCCAGCATATACTAAAGACCAGCCGAGGCATTTAGCCTTGTGAACTAAGTAACTATTGGATTCTAGGACTTTCCATTTACGGCCAGTCATTGTTGGATTAGCTGGGCTACAACTTGTAAGTCATTTTTAATAAATCCCCCCTCTCTCCATATGTATGTACATATATATATATATATATATATATATATATATATATATATATATATATATTATCACTATAAGTTCTGCTACCTAGAGAATCCTAATACAATATTTAAAAAAAAGATATGAAAAGTGGATTATGTACATTTATGGCTATATAATAGTAAAAACTATTATCTTGTACAATTAATATACACTAATAAAGAACCAGCAGTCCAGTTACAGTCCACAGTCACACCAATAGGATGACTAACCTCACTCCCTGGATTTGTATGAGGTTTTTATGTACAGACTCTTTTTGCAAATCTTCCTGCACTTCAGTTTGCTTATGATTATCGCCAAACTCTTTTTAACATTGTGATTGGAGATGGAGTTTACTCTTGTTCTCCTTTGGAATGACTTCCTTTGGTAAACATGTCTGTTTTTATAGTGATGCATAAAGATATTTTCTGTTCTCTACCATGATTTGCTCTGCTGGAGACAACACTAAAGACTTGTGGGAGTTTATAAATGAAGAATTTTATGAGAACAACCAAAGTTTGTTGCATGGAGTTCTCAGTTAATTTGAACTCATTTTGGTATGCACCGACTAAGAAAGAATAAGCATTGTTTTAGTTTACTTTAATAGAATCATCTAGATGACAGTTATCCATACGAAAGAACAGCTTCAGGAACTGAAATTTAAAACTCACCTAACAGGTTTGGGTGGAAATATGTTAATAAGAATGGGGTCTGTATGCCCTCATATCCAATAGAAACAGTATCATCCATTTGCATAAATAGGGAAAAACCAAAGACCAGGGGCTGGACAAAATTTATACCTATATGGAGATGTGAATTGCCTATGGGGGGAATGTTCTAAAGGTTAAAGAAAATTACATGACAAGAAGAGATCATGGAAAAACCCAGTGAACATTCATTGTTGTCTGGCAGCAATGACATCATGTCTAGGTAAGTGCTGTCCTCAGGCTTTACCGTATCTGGAAGAGTTACGAAAGCTTTACTCTGAGAGGTAATAGAAAAGGCCATTTTAGAAAGAGACCATTTTTATGTGTTCTTTTAGATACCTGACACACAATGCAAGCTTAATAAATAGTACATAAAATGTTACCTCTAGGGAAAAATTGCATTTTAGACTTCCATTTTCCTTGCCACAGAACAGAATGTGAGACTGAGGCAAGAGAGATAAGAGGGTATGTGCAGTCCCCACAGTGCATTCAGAGTGCTGCTGGGATGCTAATGGAATACATTCTGTTTTTCAGGGAAAACAAAGCAGTCCTTTCACAGATCATTTTCAGACTTTTGCTAGTATTTGTTTCAAATCTCTTTAAGAGTGTCTGCTCTGGTATTCGAATGATGATGGAGAAGCAGAACAAAGCCCAAGGTTTAAAATACTAGGTGTTAACTTTTTTTGTGAGTGCAGCTCCCTGTCATATATAGAAGACACAATTTTACGGCAGATGCTCCAGTCTTACAACCTTTCCATCCCATCTTCCAAGATGTGCCTGGAGCCTCAGCTCTAGGGGTTACATTGTAGATGTATCAGCTGGGGGTGGGCACATCACATTCTCCTGTTGTCTGACTATTGGTCTGTTACGGATTTCTGTGATGGTTCCCATCTGCTGCAAAAAGAAGCTTCTTCGATGGTAGATGAGGGCTACCTATAGGTCATCCAATCCCAGGCAGCCATCCCTAAACACATATACATGTCAGCAACATGAGCAACATTAAATGGACTCAGCTGTTTACACACACACACACACACACACCTGCATGTAATAATAATCAAAGTTGAGAGAGATTGGGGAGACATGGGAGGAGTTGGAGGGGGAAGAGTGGGGTGAAAATGCAAACACAGTGCTCTAGTGTGACACTCTCAAAAATAATAAATGTTAAAACATAAAATTCCAGACTTTAATAAGCCTAGTGGCCAGTAGCACCTGGAAGCTTTGTCAGGAAGTTGACTCCCACATATGAAACCTGTTCCCAAGAAGACAGAACATATCAGGAGAACCTCCTGTTGCCTCTGGATAGAACTGGCTGCAGAAGTGGAGCACAAATCATGCTGCTCTCTTCCATCACTGCATATGAAGGAAGTGAATCCATTGACTTTTCCCAATCACTCTAGCATCCTGGGGCAAAAACACCCTAAATCCCACTAGGAGACAGCAATAAGAATTTGCTTTGTGACTGTATCCAGGTGTCTACCTACTCTGGCCTGGACTTTGCAGGGGTTACTCATATATTGTGATCAGCCTGTCAGTCCTGTAAGTCTTGGCTCAACAGCTGCAGCAGGCTGTTGGGTGACCTACAGCAATGGTTCTCAATCTGTGACAGGTTGTGACCTCTTTGGGGGTTGAATGACCCTTTCACAGGAGTCACCTAAGATCATTGGAAGACACAGATATTTACATTACGACTCATAACAAATTACAGTTATGAAGTAGAAATGAAAGTAATTTTATGGTTGGGGGTCACTACAACAAGAGGGACTGTATTAAAGGGTCGAAGCATTAGGAAGGCTGAGAATCACTGGTGGATCTAGAGTCTAAACGTTTTTGTCACGTTAGATGACGTGGCTTCATTCCATGTGTCACTTGTCCTCCAGCAGGTTATCTTGAGTGTGCTCTCATGGAAATGGCAGTGTGCAGACTGGAGGTAGAAAAACTACTCCAAGCATCTGCTAGCTTCACACCTGTTGCCATCTGTCCACTCAAGCAAATTGAAAGATGAGCCCAGATTCAGGGAGTAAGGAGATGGGCTCTGTCTTTTTAGAGAGATAGGTAAAAGGAGGGTGTGTGTGAGTCATTTAGAATCAATTTGCCACTGCTGGCAATTGGGTACTTACCGGGCACTCCAAGTATCAAAAGCCCTGCTAAGGTTATTACTGTTGAGCTTATGAGATGTTAGTCCCTTCTCCTTTTGATCATTGAATGAAATTGGCCACTCAGAATATATGAAATCTATGCGCTAGCTTTTAATTGTCTCTCAGCCTTAGTGCTCCATTCTGTGTCCTCCATGCCACTAGCGACAAACCCTGAAAACGTTTCTCCTCCACCAGCAGGTTTCAGACTAAGCTTTGCTCATGGAGTATGCTGGAGAGACACTGCTGACATGATGGCAGGAGGACCCTTCCTTTTCAGACCTGGCTCTCATTCCATGTCATTCACTGATGAAGTCGATGGATTAGCTTGGAGGGGGCTGGTGGGCTTCTTGTCAGTGCCTCTTGTGGCATTTCTCTCCCTCCTACCCAGTGGCTGTCTCACTAGTAGCTCTGCCCATACCTTCAAGTAGCTATTCTCTTAGCTGACTGGGACTCTTCTACAGACAGGACTTTGGCCTGTAGCAAGTGTCTTCACTGTGATAGTGCTGAGCTATGTAAATGGTACATCACAATCACCCTTTCTAAGACTCTGGCAATACTGTGGGAGAAGAGGCAGAAAGGAAGATTTTAGTTTTCCTCCCTTTACTTTTTTTTTCTTCTTCAGGTTTCTACATGTTTAAGCTTCACACCACCCAGTAATAAGTTATGCCAAACCACCTATTAGCTGACAAATCTGGCAAAGTCTACTTTTCCATGTAGGTTGAGAAGGTTTTCCATCTTGTTCAGGTCAATATGAGATATTTATTTAATGTCTGAATGAATTCAGTGTGCTTATCCTGACCATGGTGAAGAATTCAAAGCACCACTGGAGGGAGATGTTATTAAAGCCCAGCTACAGTGTTTTTGAGAAGATAAATATCATCAGATGCCAAGAGCTTAAAGAAGACGGAAGGTGAAGTTCAAAGACAAGGATTTCAAAATAGAGTGACGTTTTCTTGGCTTTTGTCAGTTCTGATAAAGATCCCATCTTTTAAATACGAAGTTGCTGGAGTAGGCAGAGAACTTTAAAAGGCTGGAAAATATTGTCTGGTAGGAAGTATATTTTGAGAGGTGCATGTGTTGTCTTTCCCTCAGTGGTTACAGAGGTCACACCTGCTAATGGAGAGATCGATTGTGGGTGATGGTATATGTCATAAGAAGATTGGAAGTGATCTCTTTAAGTGATAGAATTAATTATAGGTTTTTTCCTTTGTGTTTTAAAGTATTTCTTTAACAAACAGGTAGATTTTGTATAAGTGTACACTGTAATATAAGTAATAAAATTATGAAACCTAAATTAAAAGGAATACTTTAATTTAAAATGTAATTTTATGCTCTCTGACTTAGTAGGGAGATTATCAAGAGAGACACTTCTTATTTCTAAAAAATCAACATTTAAGTGGCTACCTTCCCCACATATGAACAAGGTCAGATTTTTATGAATGTGCCAGAATAGTATATAGTCCTGAAAAATCTTGAACTTTAGGGGCACTGTGAGAGACACAGTTCTAGGGATCACTGGCTACATAGCTTTTACATGAATGGTGGCTGCATGGGTAAGAAATGTGGCATCTGTGGTCTGTCTATATGTTTGCTTACTTCAAAAACATTTATTAATGTTGCCAAGGATGTGGAAGCCCTGGAGACACTTTAGATTGCTTTATAATTTAGTATGTTAAGTCAGTTTTTCTAAGAGATGTATTAACTTTGACACTCAACCTACTGTCCAAATAAAACAAATTACTTCTTGGAACAATTTTTCAATTTTTGAAAAAGGTCAGGGTCATTTATTTGATTTCTTACAAACTGAGAGTCCCTATACTAAGCTAGAGTAGGGCCATTAACATAAATTGATTTAAAATTGCATAAAATGACTTATAGATGTGCTTGGCTCTTGGCTCTCTGCCAGATTCTGAATGAAATACTTTAAACAGGAATGTTGGTTTTAGTCTTCAGGTTACATACCTGACATACCTTTGGTGAGAACAAAGTGATTTCACATATGCTAGTGCTATGTGTTCTCAGTTCAAGTTCACAAGGCTTTGAGAGTAAAGATGTCCATGACTTCTCTTCCAGAAAATGAAAGTCTTTTCCAAGACTCTGTGCTTAGAATTTCTTTGAGTCTTTTGCTGACATGAACCTGCTCATATATAGAAAGTTATCTGCACTATGGAAAGAGCCCTGGACTGAAGTCAACCCCCCAGTGTATGGGCAGGGCTGTGTTACCAGCTCCTGAAGCCAGTTCCCCAGTATATAGGCAGGGCTGTGTCACCAGCTAGTGCTTGTCTAGACCTTGGCTTCTCTGCTTTACTTTCTGATCTATGAAGGGAGTGTTGGAATATCTTTTTGTATTAGTTTCTGTGGCAGATATAACACTCAGTGGCTCACAGTCACAAATGTATCATCTTACAGTTCATAGAGCAGAGATTCAGTGTGGTTACTTGGGACAGAGTGAAAGTGCTGCTTCTTTCTGGTGTTCTTGGAGAGAATTTGCGTCCATTGACTTTGACCTCAGTTTCTATCTTCAAAGTCACCAGTGCGACATCTTTCTGACACTTTTATCATTACAGCCTGATAGAGTGAATCCTAATCCAATCTGATGTTTGTTCTTATAAAAAAGTATAATTTGGACTGAGATACCAGACATGGTATGACCATCCCAGATTTCAAATTGTATCCCAGAGTTATAGTAATAAAAACAGTATGGTATTGACATAAAAACAGAAATGTGGGTCAATGGGATACAATTGAAGACCCTGACATAATTCCACATACCTATGAACACCTACCTGATTACTGGCAAAGAAGCTAAAAATACATGCTGGAAACAACACAGCATCTTCAATAAATGGTGCTGTTCTAACTGGATAGCACCAAGAGCTTAAAGAAGACGGAAGGTGAAGTTCAAAGACAAGGATTTCAAAATGGAGTGACGTTTTCTTGGCTACTGTATGTAGAAGGGTGAAAATAGATCCCTATCTGTCATCCCACACACGACTCATCTCCAGCTGGGATCAATGATCTCAATATAAGACAAGATACCCCAAATCTGATAGTAAAATGTAGGGAATGGACCTGAACTCATTGGTACAGGAAAGGGCTTCCTGAACAAGATACTGATAGCACAGGAATTAAGACCAACAATTAAGTGGGACTGTGTGAAAATGAAAACTTTTGGCACAGCAAAGGACACCATTATTCTAGCAAAGGAGTGGCTTGAAAAATGTGGAAAAATGTCTATCAGTTACATATCTGATAGATTAATGTCTCAAATACATAAAGAACTAAAAAGCTGAACACCAAGAAAACAAACAATCCTACCAAAATGGGGTATAGAACTAAAGAGAATATTCTCAAAAGATGAATCAGAAATGGCTGAGAAGCACTTTAAAAACCATCAATATCTTTAGCCGTCAGAGAAGTTTAGGTTTATGCTACACCAAGGAAACAAGACCTTCAAATATAGCTGAACCTACATATATATTAACTCAGAGATTGTGACAGCATACCATATGGGGGTCCAGTGCTGAGAGAAGTGGACATAAGCCCCCATTCTTAACTAAAAAGCTATTTCCAATTGATAACTATTCACAAATAAAAAAAAAACTAGTTTCCTCCTATAGTCTCATAGGAGATACAAACCACTCTTATGGGCAGGCCCCATGCAGTAGATGGCCAACACAAAATGAACTCAGTGGCATCGTTAGAGGTTGTTTATCTCATAATGTTTAGTCAGTGTATTTTTTAAAAAATCAGTTCATTATTTTTTCTTTATTTATTTACTTATTTTTACTGTGCAGGTCCTTTGCAGATACATACATACATAAACACATACATATACACACATATATGTACATATAATATGGCTTCTGGTTTTGTGTTTTTATGGGATTTCTCTCTCTGTGTATATGTGAACATGTGTGTTTCTGTGTTTCTATCATTTCTTGTGCTTTTTCTTTGGATTTTTTTCTTATTTGGTTGTTTTGTCCTATTCTGATTTGTTATTTTTGTTGTCTTTTATTATTTTTCCTAGATGCCTGTTTGTCTTCAACTGAGACACAGAAAATGTGTGGATTTTGATGGAAGTGGAGGTGGGAGGAACTTGGAGGAATAAAGGATGGGAACTGTAATCAGGATATAATGTATGAAAAAAACCCTTATTTTCAATAAAAAATGGAAAAATACTATTTTGAGATTTCTTCTTACCCAAGTCAGAATAACCAAGATCGATAAAAGAAATGAGACCATGTGCTAGCAATGATTCAGGGAAAGGAAAGGGGCACACTTACTCACTGCAGGTGGGAATGCAAGCTGGTACAGCCCCTATGGAAATCAGGGTAGCCATTCCTCAAAAAACTCAAAGTCAATCTGCCACAAGATCCAGCTTTAACATTTATCTGCACTCTTTAAGTTTTTTGGTATGTAATCTTTCTTCTTATAATGTTACCTTTTAGTATTTTTATTAATTATTTGAGAATATTATGCAATGTATTTTAAACATACTTACCCCTCCCCCAACTCCTCTCACTACCACTCTCTCTCTCTATCCCCACATCCCTTCTGCCTTCCACCCAACTTTGAGATTTCTCCTCCTTCTCCTTCTCTTCTCCTTCTCTCATTTCCTGTCTCCCATTTACCTTCTCCCTTCCTCCTCCTCCTCTTCTCATTGTCCTCCTCCTTTCTCCTTCTCCCATTTCCTGTCTCCTGTTTCCCTTCTTCCTCCCTCCCTCCTGATTGCTCCTCTTCCTCCTCCTTACCCCATCGAGTCAAAATTGTGCTGCCCAGCTAGTTTTTAGAGTGTGTCCTGCTCTGGAATGTGGGCAACTTACCAAGGGTCATATCAGTAAAGAAATGTAATCTTGTTTTGGACTCAGAATCATCTTAGTCCCCCCAAACCAAATTCAGAAGTAGCCTTTTCTTCCAGGTTATTTGAAAGAGCATATGTAAAGGAGATATCATTCTTTGCCTAAATGTTTGGTACTATTTGCCAGTGAAGCACTTCTGGACTGATGTTTTCTTTGTTGGAAACAATGGCAAATTTATAGGTATGTTTGGATTTTCTGCTTCCCCTGTGTCAGTTTTGCTGTTATATTAAAAACAGATTTTGTCCTAATTTCATTTATTTTTTTCTTAGTTTTGACACAAAATTGCTCCTGCCATTCACTTATTTTTACATTTTCTCTTTAATAAAATAACTATAGTTATCTAGTTTCTTTTTTAACATCTACAGGGTCACATGCCACTTCTAAGTGAATGTTTCTATAAGTGTCAACATGGCTTTTATTATTTACTTCTCAATCCTTGTCTAAATCAAAATCAAGAAATTAAATAAAGGTGAGTATTGTAGGCTTTGGGTGATCAACCTAGACTCAACAAGTAGGGTGGGCAAGAGAGGCAAGATGATGGAAAAGGCAAAGATCTAATTAATTCTTGCCATACCAATTTGACAGACTCTCTGACCTAGCTCTTGCAGGCTAATGTTGTAAAATATTGTCTCTGGTGTTAGTAGGATGGGTTTGGACCAAGGGAGGCCTGAGAAGATTACAGTAGGCCCCAGAGGGCTTAGTGAGTTGGTGAGGCCGATGTAACGAAGAAGAATTTTTTCCATGTATAGGAATTTTAGAGACTAGGGCCTAGAAAAAAATTATGTGCTGTTTGTTTTGAAAAGAAAATCTAAGGCTAAGAATTAAAAATAAAACTAAATTTTGTGAGTGGGTCAGAGCGTCATTGTCTATTTCTAGCAGGAGAAGGAAACAGAGAAGATAGTTGGAATAAAACAAGTTCCATTTCATGCTGTTTCCCACTGTCTGTTGAGGCTGAGAAGGATGATCTGGATAGACTAACCCTGCTGCCTGTGCTCGATGGCCAGCTTTTAGGACTATTCTTATCCTCACGTGGCTTCACTTGGTAGTGGGTTTATTAGCTATCCAAGCGCTGACCATGATTTTAGGATTTAACACAGATCCTGGATTTACCTACTACAAACAAATATTAAGAGTTCTGCTTCTGGTAAAGATGATGGATGAGTCAGAGTGGTTGACTTACTCCCCCAGATTAACTTTGACAAAACTGTAGAATCAGGAAGTAAAATAGAGTCAAGAAGCTTACAATTGCAAATGGCATGAGATCCTTGCTATGACCATGGAAATTAGGTTATTGTACCCAGGCTGAGAGAATTTGTTGGAAAAAGCACAATTTATTAAATAAACAATAACTCAGAAGTATATGGATAGTGATTATCTAGCTTTAATAAATATACACAGAGATTCCAGAGGCATAAGCAACTTCATAGTAAGCAGTAGGAACTTCACAATACAGTCACAAGAGGCACAGGAAGGAGAGAGCTGTTACAGAGCTCAGATCAGTACTCAAAAGGGGAAATGGAAACAAAGGTAATGAATGTGCAAAAGGTACTCAGGGATCTGGTGACTAAGGCTGACACCACTGTAAACTTCTAACTGTTATAAGAAGACGATAATGTTCCAAATGTTGCATCTCTGGGTTTCTTTCAGAGATAGCAAAGATGAATCTAGAGTTCTGAGCCTAAGACTAGGAAAATGGTGAGTGGTAGACATTAGCTGCCATTTATGGTAATTTCTAAGATCTATCTGATGTGTAGGGCACTATAGGAGTGGCTAATTGAACTAACTTGGTAACATATATGTTAAGTTGTCCCTTTCCTTTACTATAGCTTTCAAAAAAGATCTTACCAAGGCGAGAAGAAATAATATTTATGACAATGAGGTATAATTATATGAAAATCTATGAAGCTATGAACAGAAGTAGCCAGATAATCCTTTAGGAGAATAAATGTAAATGACATTGTTGGAGAGTATTAGAGGATACTGGGCAAACAATTTATATAATATATTCTTAAGATAAATCACAGAAATTGTACAAATGCAAGGGATAATGAATTCAGGGCTCTCTTGTAGGCATCTATAGTTGGTTTAGTTTGTTAAAATCATATCTTATTGTAATGGTTTACTTTTTATTTTATTTATTTTATTTTTTTGTGCAATGGTTTACTTTTTATGAGACTGAAGTGCTGCCTACTGCGCTAAATAGACACCTGTGGTTTACTTTTTAAAAGGCACAGAAAATAATAAAGCAAAATACTTTTCTGGAACTAGTTATTAGTTGTTAAAATGCAAGTAATTCAAAATCTTGCAATAAAATATTTTATTGTAATCATTTAAAAGACATAGAAAAGGTGAGTGATAGTATAATCATCTACATATTTTTCCTGAATTTAGTATTGTTCATGTTTTGTGTAGGCATTAATTTTTTTCTTTGGTTTTCAAACAATTCCAAAAGCCAATATAAAAAGCAATATGCTATCAACAATGGTTTAATAAGCAAATCATAAAGGAAAGGACTGTTCTTTTTTATTTCAGTTTTACAATTCTGCTGCCCACCATGGGTAGATACCCATTTGAATTTTACATGAGTAGTATTCATCTCTGTAATTTCTCCCTTCATATAAGTGAGTGTCCATTTACTCCCAGCAGTATGCATAATTTTTCAATATAGAAGCAATCATTTCCATGAAATGCTTTGGATTTGAGGACATTACAGAAAAAGGGAAACAATCAAGCAATCAGTGATTTAATTTTTATTTTGATGGCTGTTAATGACTTGGAGAAATATCTACATTTAATACAGTGTAATGCTTCATTTCAAAATTAGTCTTTATTTGTAGATAAAATAATAGTTAAGCATTCTTTGGTTGAGGGGCATCTAGGTTGTTTCCAGGTTCTGGCTATTACAAATAACGCTTCTATGAATATAATTGAGCAGTTGTCCTTGCGTTATGATTGAGCACCCTTTGGGTATATGCCCAAATGTGGTAATGCTGGGTCTTGAGGTAGATTAATTCCCAATTTTCTGAGAAATTGCCATACTGATTTCCAGAGTGGCTGGCCAAGTTTGCACTCCCACCAGCAGTGGAAGAGTGTTCCTCATTTACACAATGGACTATTACTCCATTGTAAAAAACAATGACATGAAATTTGCAGACAAATGTATGGAGCTAGGAAAAAAATGTTGAATGAGGTACCCATAAAGACAAACACTGTATGTACTCATTTTTAAGTGAATAATAGATAAACAGAGGATAACCAGGCTACAATTCACAGCTCCAAAGAAGCTAAGTAACAAGGAGGACCCTAAGAGAGATGCATGGATGCCCTGAGAAGGGGAAATAGATGATATCTCCTGGGTAAACTGGGGATAGGGGAGTGGGTAGAAGGGAGAGGATGGGGGCTGAAAACATGAGGAAACAGGATGGTTGAGTTGGGTTAGGGACCGAGTGGGGGAGTAATGAAAGAGATATCTTGATAGAGGGACCCATTACAGAGTTAGGGAGAAACCAGTTGGTAGGTAAATTCCCAGAAATTCACAAGGATGACCTCAGTGAAGACTCCTAGCAATAGTGAACAGGGTGCCTGAACTGGCCTTCCCTTGTAATCAGGTTGGTGACTATCCTAATTGTCATCATAGAGCCATCATCCAATAACTGATGGAAGCAGATGCAGAGATCCACTGCCAAGCACTGAGCCTAGCTCTGGAAGTCCAGTCAAAGAGAGGGAGGAGGGATTATATGAGTAAGGGGGTCAAGACCATGATGGGGAAACCCACAGAAATAGCCAGCCTGAGCTCCTGGGAGCTCATGGATTCTGGACTGACAGCTGGGAATCCTGCATGGGACCAGACTAGGCCCTCTGCCTGTGAGTGATAGTTGTGCAGCTTGGTCTGTTTGTGGGACCCCTGGCAGTGGGACCAGGACCTACGCCTGATGCATGAGCTGGGTTTTTAAAGCCCATTCCCTATTGTGGGATGCCTTGTTCAACTTTGATGCAGGGGAGAGGGGCTTGGTCTTGATTCCCATGGGAGGCCTTATCCTTTCTGAGGAGAGGTTGGGGGAAGGAGGGGGAGCGGGAGGGGTGGCGTGCAGTTGGTATGTAAAATGAATAAAAATTTTAAATATAATAGTTCACCTTTGTATGCTGTTCTTCCTTCCAGAAGCTCAAACTTCTCTGAAATTTATTTCTTCATTTATTTTCATCATAACTCTGTGATGCAGACAAGAAGGGATAGATATAACTTAATGATTAACATTCAAAATATTTTTTTAGAAATTTTATTTGAAAGTTGAGAGAATATATTATATTGTATCTTGTCAGAATTGTAAAAGATAGTCAAACTTATAAATTTATGCTTCAGGAATCCCTTTTCTTGAAAATTTATATATTTATACTTATAACCCCTGGGATGGAAAAATGAAATACATAAAAATACTTTGTGCTTAGTTTTATGGCTGTAGATGGTGTGATATGTCATCATACCTCTGAAAGCCAAGCATTTTTTGTTTTTGTATAAAAACTGAGAGCATAAAACCAGCTTAAATATATGCCTTGGAGAAAGCCATACAGAGAGAAGAATGCTAGCAGATTTGGTGAAGTCCTGATAATTACGAATAAGATTAATCATTAATAAGCACTAGTTTCTGATAACTGAAAAACTGTCATGTAATTTTCAATGAAAAGTTTTGTAATCATCTTTACAGAAGAATATGTGCTGAAGTATTATTAGTGTTAATTTATTTTTGTAGAAATTATAGGTGGGTTTCTTTTCTTATATTTCTTAGTATTTTTTGGCTTTAAAATTTATAATGCCCTGGAAGATAAGAAATACATTTAAAAAAGGAAATAACATCTTGTGAACTATTGGAAATGTGTTTTTAAGAAGACTCCAAGACATATAGTTTATTTATCAAATGATGGTGTGAAGAGAGTTTAGTTGCTATGCTGTTACCTTACTGTCCTAATAATTCTTATGTGTTTTAAGTATGAGATTAACACTTCAATGCCAGTGGAGCAAACAAAAGCTCCCTGAACCATCCTTTCGATCAGCACAACCTCAGACATTATAAGCTAAATTCTAACAAACAATTAAATAAGACTGCATCCTTGACAGTCCATAGAACACAGCAACCAGCTGAAGCAGTGTGAGATTGTGAGAGCTGAGTTGAGCTTGGCTCTGAAAGAGGTGTGGTTAGAGATTCTTGATATCTAGGGTGTGGAACGACCTGATTATTTTATGTTCTGGGTGCTAGGGATTCATATCAGCCCCAATTAGGTGAACCATCAGGGATCCCTCTTAGCAGAGTGGAGTAAGGGGAATGTGTGGGGGCTGGTGGAGGAGGCTTTCCTCATTTACCTTCTTTCTTCTGCTAAGGCTATGTGAGATTTTAGTGGCTTACATGGTCACTTAGTGGCTTACATGGTCACTCATTTCCCTGCTTTCCTTATGTAGTGTAAAGCATGGCATAGCCATGCTCTGATGCTTTATGTATTATGGCATTATGTTTTAACCAAGGCAGTTCTGAGGGAAAATGATACAACATGTCCTGGAAGGAAAGAGCTCCTCTGTTCCTTCTCCCTGCTGCTCTAGTAAGAGAGAGAAATACTCTTCTAAGTGATACATTAGCTCAGGTTTCTGTCTCATGCAGCTAAACCCAAGCTGTATTATTAATAATACAGCTTGATTTATGAAAGTAGAGTACTGTACATCTCAGATACCAAAGCAGAAGAATTTGTTTATTTTATTGAAGCAGACCTTGTCATATATAATGGTGGTAGCATATAATTAGTTTGTCTTTAAGATTGTATTCTAATTACAACATTTCCCTTTCCCTTTCCTCCCTTCAAAGCCTCCCAGCTACCCCTCCCTACTCTCCTTCAAATTCATGGCTTCTTTTTTTTCACCTTTTATTACTGCATGCACATATGTATTCATATATACATATGTATTTCCAAATGTAACCTATTCAGTCCATATTTTGTTACTTGTATGTATGCTTTCAAGAGTGACCTTTTGACACTAGGCAGTCAGTTGGTGCCCCTTCCTTGGGATGGGCCACCTCTCCTCTCAGCTTTACTTAGTTGCCTGTACTTTTTTGTGTAGGGTTAAGGCCTGGTGGGCTTTCCCTCATGCAGTTTGGCATGTTTGTTGGTGTCCTTGTTTAGCTCACATTAAGGTGATCAACACTTTACAGGGATAACTTCTGATGTTAATAGGTGATACAATCTCACAGCTAAGTCCCCAATCCTCTGACTTTCACAGTTGTTCTGCTGCCCCCTCCTCTGCAATGTTCCTTGAGGCTTAGCTGTGGGAGTGTTTCGTAGATGTGCTAGGACTGGGTTCCACAACTCTGCATGCTGATTGGTTATGGTTTTCTGTAGTGGTCTCCATCTGTTGCAAAGAGAAGGTAGCATCTTTTAAATTTTGTGGCAAAGGTGGCAGTGGTGAGCATGCCTCTCATTACAGGTAGATTATGAGCTAAGTAATCTAGGGGCTCCCGGGAAAAGATGTAAAAGCTCTATGTCTAGTGGCTGCCTTTTGCTTCTTTTGTAAGACTTTACAAGAGAGAAGAATGTTGTAGGAAGAGCACAGAGAGCTGAAATCGAAATGTTTGGAAACAATGTGTGGATGAAACCTTTTGCTATGCTTAACCCTTGAACTCTGAAATGCTAGAAAGCTAGCAAACTTGAGTGAACTTGACACATGATCCACACATCAGGTCAGCAATTGCCTGTGATGCTTCAATCTTGAAACTACCCTGAAAATCTCTAAAGATACAGTGATGGGAAGTAGGTTGTTAAAGTTGTGAGGGCCCATTTCCAATGTTTCTAAGGGTGATAGAAAACAGACATTTAGACTGCAAAGCCAAGGTCTTCAAGATTCCCTAATAGATACAGCTATAAGCCCTTGGCGTTCTTACCGTATGGATCTAGTGGTAACTCAGTGGTGTTTGCTATAGTTAGTCTTGCCCTTGCTACTACTGGGATTGTTGGGTAAGCAGCTTGTCTTTTGTTTTTGAAAAATCTGGTGTATGGATAAACCATATCTGGACATTTTATTACCGAAAAAGAAAAGGATTTCAGACTATAAAGTAATTGGATATAGTCTTGTCCTTAGGGTGATGTGTTGTATATATTGGAGGAATTGTGCTGTGTTACTCAGGAAAGAGTGCAGTCAGCTGACAATAGGAGCTGCAGTGACTTTGATATCTGTTAAAGCATTGAACAGAGGGCTGCTGCACTCCCTCTGGACACTAAGTATGATTGGGATTCTACCTCCCAGCCACTGAAACTCATCATGGAACTCAGCAAAGGACAGTTTTTACTCTGTCACTAAATGAGATTATTTTTATAGCGATACCACAATCTGGGTTCTTCATACCCAGGGTCTTTTCCTTCCTTTCCTGTCACAGGTGGCCAGGAGGCAGAAGACACGCACAGTGGAAGCTATCTAATTAGCAAAAGACATTGGTCCATATTGTAAGTACTCCAAGAGCTCATAATTATCTTTGTTAACTAATGATGATGCATGGGTTTTCTGGTCTCCATGCACTCTGTCTTCCCCTGCTTTCTTGTGATTGGTTCACCCTGTACATCTTCTACACATTTAACTCTTCCTGAGCTACTATTGCTGGTAATCTGAACTCACACAGGCGCACACATTTGTATTCCTCATTGCACAATTAAGTAACATGCCAACAATACGGTTGTTCCTTCTAGTGAGGTATGATGCTGTCCACACTGCACCATCCATTGCAGAATTTTCATTCCTACACTTCACCAATTGTCTTTGTTTTATCCTCCAGGTTTTCTAAATCTAAGTTGTATCTATTTTGTTTGTTTCCATCTTCTCATGATGATGACAATTTCACCACCTGTCTTCTGATTGCAGTCTTCAAGAGCACTTTCCAGTCTGGCTAGAAAGTGCTGTCACACAGGAATTCCAATTCGTTCCTCTTTGGGATTGGAATCACTGTTTCCGGGACCCAATACCTTCCCTCCTTGTTTCCATAGAACATTATTTTTTTTTTCTTGTAATACATTTTCATTCCTAAGAAATGGTGCACTTAAGGTAAACTTGGGTCCTCACATGTTTGAAAATATATTTATTAGAATCCTATCAGTGTTTATAAGGCTGCCTATAGGAACCTGGGTTAAAAATAATTTTGGAACCCCAAAAGCCTTTCTTCACAGACTTTCCTATGGCCTGACGAGAGGGTGAATGCCTCTGGCTTTCATCTCTTTGCAGGTGAGCTGTCTTTTGCAGTTTGTTGCATCTTCTCTGCATTCTCAGAGCTGTTGTTGTTTTCCAAGCTTCATACACTTCCTAGCATAGTCCGAAGCCCACAGGTACCTGAGGGGATAGGTATGTTTGTCAGCCCCCCTGTGAACACTTTTCCCTCTTTGTTCCTCTTCAGTAGTTGGATATAAACATCTTAGAATAGTCCTTTGAATCTTTGACATCTTCTTCAGTTCCAGTCTCATTTTCTGTAGTTGAGATTTCTTTAGCTATATTCTATATGTTTTCCATCGCAGTTTCATTTTGCCAATATTTTAATTTCCAAAAGCTTTTCTACTTATCTGAAAGTTCTTCTTTATAGTACATTATGTTTATTTGAAGGATGCAGTATCTTAGTGACAATTATTCATTTACAGAGGAAATAAGTAATATGGTCATGGAATATGATATATATATATATATATATATATATATATATATATGTACAAATTGTAAATGTGTATATAATAAATGCTATACCTGTCATTGTAGCCAGGTAGCCCATGGGTTTCCTTTGCCACATTTTGCTATTTCCTGGTTTTAACTTCATGAATAAATTTGTTCTCCAAGTGTTTGTGAATGGTTTCTTTTGATTTACCATATTTGCTTATTTACTTACAGCTTCCACACTTGATTGTTTATAGCTGGCAAGTTATAACTTAATACAAGTCATATTATTATGTTAATGAAGCCCCAGCCCCAAAGGAGATAAATGTGTTTTCTACCATAATAAGTGAACAGAAACCTAGGTGAGTTTTTTTTATTAGTATATGTATTGTACTATTTTATTAATTCATGCTTTGTTTTGTTAGCATACAGATATTTATTACGTGTTGTGTTTCTGAAAGTAAAAATTAAAACTTGTAATTCAAAAGCTGGAATATATTCATTATGAAGTAATTGGAGGTATTAGATGTGACAGACCTTTGGGTCAGTCAATTCAGCTGCTTCATCCACAGTCACAAAGGGACGTGTGCTCCAATGTGCTCTGTGACTGTTTTAAAGTTATCCTGACATTGTCTTGAATGTAGTCATAATTTTGTCTTTGAATTTAAGTTATGTAAGCGCGGTATGGTGGGGCAATGGGAAAGGAACAAGAGCAGAGGAGGCACAGTAAATATGGGTGCCCAGGTGTGATGCAGCAATTGTGAGGCTAAGGCAGGAGGAGATGGTGCCTTGTCTCAAACAAACAAACAAACAAACAAACAAACTGTTCTGGTTAGATTTTCTTTTTCTCAATTTGACATGAAGAAGGGGAAACTCAGTTGAGAAAACACATCTATCATGTTGGCCTGGGGGCAAGTCTGTGGGGGTATTTTTAGGATTTACAATTGATGCAGGAGTGCCTAGCCCACTGTTTGTGGTGCAGGTGGTCCCGGGCGGTATAAGAAAGTTTTGCAAGCCATAATGAATAAGCCAATAAGTGTTTCTCCATGCCTCTGCTTCATTTCCTGCCTCCAGGTCCTGCCTTGAGCTCCCGCCCCAGCTTCTGTTTATGATGGACTATAAGCTATAAGATGAAATAAAGCTAACTGGGCATTGCTGGCACATGCCTTTAATCCCAGGACTTGGAAGGCAGAGGCAGAGGGATCTCTGTGAGTTCAAGGCCAGCCTGCTCTACAGAACTTGAGTTTCAGGACAGGTTCCAAAGCAACACAGAGAAACCATGTCTCGGAAAAAAAAAAAAGATGAAATAAGTCTATATTAGTCAAAGTTCTCTAGAGGAACAGAACTCATAGAATTCATTTATGTTTATATATACACATATACATACATAAAGGGATTTATTAGAATGGCTTATAGGCTGTGGCCCAGCTATTCCAAGAACATGTCTTCTGATGTGAAGTCCAAAAATCCAGTAGTTTTTCTGTAGCACGAATTCTAATTGTTCTTAATAACAAAAACTTAGAGACAGATATTGGGGTTAAAGCTGAAGATCAGAGAAGCAAAGCAGCCAGCCACTAGAGAGTTCTCACCTCTACCAATGCTCAGACCAAAAAGGTGATCCTGTCCTCAGACTACACTGGGATCCTGTCTCCTCTTGCCTTATATTCCTCTCTAGTGCTAGGATTAACAGTGTGATATCTCAAGTGCTGAGATCTGTAGGGGAAGCTGTAGCCAGCCCCTAAGTAGGCGTGGCTACAGCTTCCCCTACAGAGATCACCTTTGTGTGAGTTCGATTTCTCTTTTAGACTGGATAAATTTCATGTAGCTCAGGGTGGCCTCGAACTAACAGAGATCCATCTGTCTCTGGTATTAAAAGTGTGTACCAATACTGCCTGGCCTCCATGGCTAACTAGTGTGGCTAGCTCTGCCCTCTGATATTTATTTGATATATCATAAACAAAATATCACCACACTTTTGGTCTATGGGGTTCATCTGGTCTTGAGTATACGTTGGAATCCCAAATAAGCAAGTTTGAATACCATTGAAGGAATGGACTTGCCATCGAGGGAGAGGGCAAGCAGGCAGACAGCAAAATCTTCTTTCTCTTTGTCACTTATAAAGACTGACATGAGAGGGTGAGGCCAAGATTTTAGGTGGGTTTTCTTACCTCAGGTAATCTGTATTTCAGTTGAGTCTTCCTGACTCAAACGATCCAAGTAACTAAAAATCCCTTACCAGTTTGCCAATGATGTGGATTTTTAGATAATTCCAGATGTAGTCAAGTTGACAACTGAGAATAGCTATTATAAAATCTATCCCTTAAGATGCTATAGAAAGGAAACTGGGACACAAGCAAAGAAACAAACAGTGCATTCATCCCTCCCTACATTCAAATATAGTGTTTGCAATGCCCTATGAGTACAAAATTCCAATGAATGTATATGATTTATGAAGATTCAGTGAGGTTCAAACAAACACAAGGAAAATCTTATGTCTATGGCTGAATAACTGGGGTACCAATAGCCATGAGAAGTTCTGAGATGCTTGCTTTGAATAAAGAAACTCAATAAATGGGCATGGATAGCTTTCAGTTCCTTTTTATTCTTTTGCTGTTCTCTATCCACTGTTTAGTATAGGAAATTCTAAACAGACCAGATAATGCTCCTTTCTAGTTTAGCCTCCTTTATTTATCACTGGAAAAATGTAGAATGTTCAGTTGCCAACATGAGCTAGTTTTGGGCAGCCATTCTGTGCTTTTAAAGACTTCATTTGCATGTGTGGACTATGAAGCACAAGGTGTAGAATTTTTATGGCTGCACATACTGCACAACTGTTTCCCAAACTCATCATAAAAACTCGAATGGAACAAAGCATGCTAATATTTTATATTTTGTTATCTTTTGGTACAAGGTCATTGAGTTGTGAGTACAGAAAAGCACAGTAACATGTCATGAAAGTTACCATGGAAGAAAAGTAAATATTTCATAATTTAGGAACTTTAACGGCACTATTTCCCAAGCATTTTGAACAAGGGTGTCCACACTTTTCATTCTAAACCAGGCTTTACTGGAGATTAAATATATATATTGAACTCAACTCATATAAACATTTCCTGGGTAACAAAGCCTGTTCTTTATTAACAAAATCTGGAATTAAGTTGGTTTTGCAATTTTCATTTTTGACATATGGGACATCATAGAATACCATCTAATCTTGCATATAGATAATTGATTTTTTTTTGTATTAAGTGGTGAGTCCAGGGGCAAATAAGCAATGCTTAAAAGGAAAAAAGTGAAAGGGAAGAGGTAGTAAACCTATTGTTCCATTTCAATGATTGATTTTTTTTTTTTAATTGAGACCAGCCCAGGTTAGCCTCGACCTTCTGAACTCAGTTAGTCACTCCTTCTAGCCTATTGACTACTCGGGATTACAGCCAATGTTACTGTATCAACTGGGTGTAATGCCACTGAGAAGATAAATTAAGAATCTGTGGAAGAGGTGAAAACTCTATCAGTTGAGGCTGTTTTCCTCTTGTATAAAGGCTGTATGAAAACATGTTTGGAAGGTTATGGAATCCAGTTCCACCCCTAGGATTTTGCCACAAAAAAAGGCAGACTAATAGTTGTTTGGTGGCTGGAGTCATAAAAGAAGAGGTGGAATTGGAATTGAATAGCTTTTTTTTTTAACATTTTAAAAAAATGTTAAAATCTAGGAGATCGTGTTCACATGAAGTTCACTGCCTAATCCTGAAATACCTAATGAAACTCGCGCAAAATTCATTCCCCTTTTGTAGTTTTAAAAATAGAGCTGGCTGTATTAGAAGTAATTTTGAGAGGTAATATGCTATAAAAGGAAATAACAGCCAAGATCAAAGCTATTGGCAGGAGAGACAGGAGAGATGAAGACTCCCATAAATAGTTGAAAGGAAGTCTCACGAGTCTCCGGGATGTTTTCCTCCTCATTACTTTCCTCAATATTATACGAATAACTGATGTTTTTCAGAGCCCGCGTTAACATCCCCCCCCCCCCCCGGCCCATTGTGTGGTCTTCGTTTCCCTTTAGAAATATATCTATTTCAGCAGCCTATGACTTAACTAAAACTGGGTAGCTGCCGCTAGGTGGCACTGGTCACCAGTGTTTCATTAAAGGATGGTTGAGAATAAAGGATTTAAAGAGAAGACTTGAAGAGTCAAGAAAATCAGTTTTGTTTAGACCTTAGACATGCACAAGCATTTTTAATTTAGACACTAGGGTGATATGACTATGTGGGTTTGGCACATGAATAAATCCAGGGATTAAAAGAAAGGTCAAACTCATCCAGCAAGGAAAAAAGCAAAATGATTTTGTCTTTTCAAGTTGCTGTCACTTCCCTTTAGGGTTGTCTTACTATTGATAATTGCCATTTATTACAGTGTGCTATTGCTAATGTGTTCTTAATTTCCATCCAGAGTCTGGGAGGGGTCTGGGCTCTATGAGACATGGAGATATTTTTTTAATAGTTTTTTATGTTTTTATTATTTTTAAAAATTTTTTCTAGCCCAATTGCTCTTGTAACTTATATAATATGCTTGAAATAAGCAGGAAACAGCCTTATTTATGTTAAAAGACAGGTGAATTTAAAATATTGAATGCATACCTTATAACTTTTAGCCTTTTAAACATATCCTGAGATATAGAAATATCATCCTCCATTAACTCTTTTTCCAAGGGTGAAACTTGGAGCTTCAAAACAAAAAATGATTGTTGTCATTTTGCACCAGCAATTGTATGAAAGAGAGGATAGTAGAAAAATGTTTTTTTTTGTGTGTGTGTGTGGTGTGTGCATGTATGTGTTTGCATGTGGGTATGTGAGGGTGACATGGATAATCTTCCTTGATTGTTTTTCCACTTTATTCTTTGAGGCATGTTCTCTCAATCAAAGCCAGAAGTCACTGGTCCTGTGAGTGTAGTTAGAAGGAGGCCCCTTCCCTGCTTTTGAGGCTAGAGTTAGCCCACTGGGCATTTAGTGAGTTCCGGGGATCTGAACTTGTTCCTGTTGCTTTTGTAGTGAGCTCTTTAAGCTCAGTGCCATCTGCCTAGCCCCGTGAAAGCATCCAATGCCCACTAATCACCATGTTTCCCCTGAGAGCTTATAGAAAGACTCTCATTTCATAATAACCATAATAACAACCAGCACAATCTAATCCACACAGATCTGGGCAGTCTCACCAGAAGGTAGCAACTGTCAATCTCATTTTAGACAAAGAAAATGTAGCTTGTGTTAAGAAGTATGCCAAGGACATGCAACTGGGATGTGGATATAGGAGCTGAGATCAGACAGTCTGGTAGCAAGTTGTATAGTTTTATCCAGCTTTTCTCTGACTCATATTTAGAATCAAATTTCTAATGTAGTTAAATGATGCTGTGTCTCATTGGTACAGATGATATAGCACAATTAAATGATACTGTTGTTCCTCATCTTTGTTTTTGCCTTTAATGCATTTTTAAAATTAGAGTGAGTGAAATTATCCTGTTAACATTTGTCAGGACATGCAGAATTTATTACATGCTTCCTGGATTCTGCAAGAAATCTAAGGTTCCCTATTGGTTTTTACACTAGAAATGAAATTGGTATTTAGTGTCGCTGAGGCACTGAATTTGCTGCACTGAAATGCCAGGCAGGAAGGTGCTGCCTTTTGATTCCCTATGAAGTGGGGCTTTACACAGTTTTATGTGATTGACACCAAACAGCAGTAGGCACGCCTGAAGACAACACTGCAAACACATTAGAGCCTAGCAATCATGAGGGAAGGTTGCTGGCTGGCCACCTGCCTGACGTGAGGAGAAACATGGAAGGAATGAAAGGGAGAGATGCAGAGTTTCAACAAATATTCATTGGTTTGATATTATTTGGTTCTAAATTATTTAGGGATGATCTTTTTTATGCCACTTTATCTCTCATGCTGTTTTGCTTCTCACGATTAGCCAGTCTTCAGCTTCCTTTCATGCCGTAGAAGCCACATTTATGGGTATTAATGAGGCACCCTGAGAAAGGGATGATGAGATTATACTGACAAAATGGCATTTCCATTACAGGAATGTAACACATACATCCAAGCATAAGCGATCAATTCTCCAAACTACGGCAGTGAATAATTTGTTACATTTCAGAACCTCACAAAATTCCCTAGCCAAAGAATAATTCTTAATGCAATACAACATGTGGTATGGCAAATGGCTTTGCAGCTAAGAAATAACTAAACTTTCTAACACAGTTTTGCAAGGAATTTTTCAGTACAACTATTTATATATGTGCATAATAGCATAATTGTTCTTCCTATGATTTTATTTTGTGTTATAACCCTTTAAGTGAGCAGAAGATATAAATAGCTAATTTTCAACAGAAGTGCCTTTTTAAAAAAAAAACAGATAATTGGTATATTAGAAATGTTAGATTGTTGCTTGAGGTTACAAGTGCAAGTAAAGAGACTTTTTTGTTAACAAGTTGACAGTGAAAGTGATTTAATTCAGTGATAGATGCCTTAAGAAAGTGGCAGTCATACTCTTTAAAGAATTAATTGAAAACATAATTACATCATTTCCCCCTCTCTCTCCACCCTCCTGTCCCTCCAACCCCCACCCAGGTTTATGGCCTCCTTTTTAAGCATTGTTGTTCCATATACATATAAATGGATAATTGTTTAAGAATGACATACTGAGTAGACTCAGTGTTGCCTGTATGTATGTTTCTAGGGTTCACCACTCTGTAGAAGATAACCATTAGGTGGTCTTTCTCTGGGGGAGACTAATTCTCCCTCTCTTAGCAGTTATTAATAACTAGGGATGGCACTTTGTGAGACTTTCACCACCTACATGGAAATGTCAGCTGGCCCTGGGCTTGTCTAGGTCTTGTTTCAACAGCCCTGTTGTGATTTCATATGCATAGCTTTCCCATCATAGCTAGAAGGCACAATCTCACAGCAGACTCACTGGTCCTCTGGCTCTTACAGTCATTCTGCCCCCTCTTCTGAGATGTTCTCTGAGCCTTGAGTACAGAGTCATGCTGTAGATGTATCAGATGTATGGGATTGGCATTCCATGGTCAGTTGTTCTCTGCATTTTTGACAAGTTATGGATTTCTGAAATGATCTGCCTCTACTGCAAAAGAAGTTTCTTTGACAAGAGGTGAGATATTCACCTATCTGTGCATGTGGTTTATATCAGTTTAGAAAAGTGGCAATAGTAGGTTCCCTCCTAAGAACCATGCTCACAGGCCACATACAGTTAGGCTAGGTTTACAGTACCGGGCATGATTTCCCTTCTGTTAAACAGTTTGGCTACAATTATTCAGCTATGGTTACTAAAGATTTAAATGCTGCTATTGTGCTGTTAGGCGTATCTATGGTTACTAAAGATGTAAGTGTGGCTATTGTGCTGTTAGGGGTATCTAGCCATGCTGGTCATTGTGTTTCATAGGCATCACAGGTGTGTAGGACTAATGGATGCTTTTTTTTCTTAGCAGCTTACCTGTTACCTCTATGTGGAATGGGCTCCCAAAGTCTACACCAATGCTAGGGATAAGTACTGAACTACTTCAGGAGGTCCTGTAGATTTCCGAGGTTTCCTCACTGAAACCCATGTTCCTCGGGGCTGAATCAGTCCCATGCTGGTATCTCAGCTATCAATCTGGGGACCAAGAGCTCCCCGATGTTCAGGTCAGCTGTTTCTGTGGGTTTCACCAGCTTGGTTTGGACCCTTTTGCCCATCACTCATTCTTCTGTCAAACTGGATTCCACTTCAGTTCAGTGATTAGTTGTGGGTGTCTGCAAACAGATACAAATGCAATTGGTTTTTTAAAATGCTTGCTACATATTCTGCACATTAACTGACCTTTAAAATTAGTTGTGTAGGTATTTTTTAGTGTGTGACAATTTTAAGTTTATTCAGCATATGTATAAACAAGCATCATCTGGCTTCTTTCTTTCTAACTTGGATGCCTTTAAACATTTTTCCCTTTTCTCTTTTCCTTTCTTTCTTTTTTCCTTTTGGTTTTTAGAGACCGGGTTTCTCTGTGTAGCCCTAGCCATCCTGGAACTTGCTCTATAGACTAGCCTATCCTGTTGGAGTCCC
The DNA here is from genome assembly GCF_003668045.3 of Cricetulus griseus. Lineage (NCBI taxonomy): Eukaryota > Metazoa > Chordata > Mammalia > Rodentia > Cricetidae > Cricetulus > Cricetulus griseus. The sequence goes on along the minus strand of NC_048597.1, from coordinate 193,193,553 downwards.
TGTCCTAACTTCTTTCAGTGATGAACAGTGATATGGAAGTGTAAGCCACACAAACCCCTTTTTCCCCAAGTTGCTTTGGTCATGGTGTTTCATCATAGCAATAGTAACCACAACTAAGATATTAGTGTTTTGTGTAAAAATTTTGGATCTAGGGTCAGCAGAGACTTTTTAACTGTAGCTGCATTTTTTGAAAGAGTGTTTGTTTGACTTTGGTATCAAGATAATGCTGGCCTTGCTAAAAGAGTCTATAGTATTTATAGTTTTTGGATTTTGGGGAAGAAGTTGAAAATGATTAGTATTGATTCATTTTTTAAAACCCTGATAGGATTTGTCTGAAAAATGACACTGGAGTGTGGTTCCACTCTTTAGAACTAATTGTTATTTCTTTGCATATGTGTCCAGTGGTGAGATTACTGGATCATTTAATTTATGTAGGGATTTTTAAGGTGGTTTTCTATAATGCCTATGCTGAAAGTGCATACTCAGAAACAGCATGCAAAGGCTCCCCTTTATTTTGTTCTTGTCACTGTTTGTGCCTCATAATTTTGATAACAGTCATTTGACAGGAGGCAGTTGATATCTCATTGTAATTTTAATTTGCACTTTCTTGATTAATAATGATATGGTACATTTTCTGATGTACTTGTTGCCATATTTATGCTATCTTTTAAAAATGTCTCCTTAGGTCATTTCCCACTTAAAGTCAAGTTATTAGTTTTCTTGTTACTGAGTTGAGATTTTTATGTATTTTGGATATAAAACTCTTTAAAACTTATTTTGTGATTACTGTGACTTAATACATGTATGTGCATATGTGGGTATGCATGTAGAGGACAATTGTTGGGAGTCATTTCTCTCCTGCCACCTTGTATAAACTGGAGATTGAACTCAGATCATCATTCCTGAGGACAAGTGTGTATAACCCCTGAGCCATCTTGCTCACCCTTGAACTCTTATCAGCTTACCTAATTTGCATTTGGCAGCATAGTCCTACCATACAGCTGGAGGACAATACCTAATTACCATATGGACAGCAGAGGGAGGAGTGTTTGCAGGGAACTGTGTCAAAAGTCATATTTAAGAGAAGTCAGGTATCCAAGCTCAGACACTGCTTCCAAATAAGGTCAGGCATCTGGGCCTAGAGACACTATCCAAGTAAGGCAGAGAGAGAGAGAGTCCTGCTGGGACGGAGTCCTTCATATTACACAGAGTTCAGAGAGCTATCCAGACATGGTGACTGCAACTTCAAGTTGTGTGATACCAAGGATTCTTTTTTTTTTTTTTTTTGGTTTTTCGAGACAGGGTTTTTCTGTGTAGCTTTGGAGTCTATCCTGGCACTTGCTCTGGAGACCAGGCTGGCCTCAAATTCACAGAGATCCGCCTGCCTCTGCCTCCCGAGTGCTGGGATTAAAGGTGTGTGCCACCAACTCCCGGCAATACCAAGGATTCTTAAAGAGAAAAGGCTACACAAAGCCATCTCCATCTCAAGGTTGCAGCCAGGCTAAGGAGAGAATCTGGATAATAGAATCTGCTGTGGAGCATTCCTTTTCTACACTATGAATATGCATTACTCTCATTGGTTAATAAAAAGCTGACAGGCTGGTAGCTGGGCAGGAAGTTAGGTGGGAAAGCCAAACAGAGAATGATGGGAAGAAGGAGGGCAGAGTTGGGAGAGATACCAGTCAACCAGTGAACAAGCAGGGCATGTAAAAAATGAGGTAACAAGCCATGAGTCACATGGCAAAGCCATGATGGTGTCCAAGACCCATGCAGTTACAAAGGGCCATGATGTCATTGTCTGTACTTTCACCAGAGACCATGCTGAGGTCCATGGCATGTTCTTATGCTAGAGACCACATGTATATCTGTTGCTTGTGCTGTCTCCAGAAACCATGTGGAAGGAAGCCCATGATCCATGCTTCTGCCGACTATAAAGGACAAAAAATCGTCTTTTATTGTAGTATTGGTGACTGCAGACTTACAGCTGAGAAAGAGGGACATAGAAGGCTTCTATGACAATCCCCTACCCCCACTCTCAGCCACAACCCCCTCTGTAGATCGGGGTTCTTTCTAGCCTGGTCCCACAGCTGTTTAGTTCCAAATAAACACACAGGGGCTTATATTAATTATAAACTGGCTGATGGCACAGGCTTCTTGTTGGCTAGCTCTCTCTTAATTATTAACCCATTTCTATTAATCTATGTATCTCCATGTAGTTTTATTTTACCGGTGATGCCCGGGGCTCTTTCTTCCTCATCAGCTATATGGTGCCTCTCTGGTGACTCACTCTCTGAGTTCCTCTCCCAGAATTCTCATAGTCTGGTAGCTCCACCTATCCTTCCTGCCTGGCTATATCCTGCCTGTTCATTGGCTGAAACAGCTTTATTCATCAACCAATAAGAGAAGCATATATTCACAGCATCCAGAAGGACATCCCCCATTGCCTCCCCTCCCCCCTAAAAAAGTAACAGCCTAGGCAGAAAGTCACTGAAGAGAACTCTTTAAAATTATGATAAGGAAGCTGCAGTGTTGCTCTCCATACTTGATGGCTTCTGGCTGGGGTAAGGAAGGACTCAGTTCTCTTTAAGGGGCTGGCCACCAGGAATTGGAGCATGTGTCAGTGAGTATAGAGGCAACACTAATTGGACTTACTATTTCTTTTTTTTTTTTTTCATTTTCTTCTCCCTTTTTGTTTTGGCAGTGGGAGATCACAAGGGTTGGGGGGCAGCCCTGGGAGGACTGGCAAGTGGGTATGCTTGGGGATCATAATATGAAATTCCCCCCAAATCAACAAAAATATTATGAAAAATAATAAAACAGAGGGGAAGAGAATGATAGAATATGGGAAGGGACAACAGGGAGTCTAAGGGGAGAAACTGAAGAACAGGAGGCCTGAGCAAGGAGGACATGGAATTAGAATCAACACAAAGCATGTATAAAATGTGGTAATGAATCACCTTGTTTGCCGTTTAAAAAAAGAAAAACTCAAAATGGAAATGACACAGTCATTTCTTAAGGAAAATCCACCTAATTTGTTTTACTGTATATGAAGGTAATACTACACATTATCCAGTTCATATTTACCAAAACTCTAGCTCATTATTACACAGCACTACCTCAGGTTTTAGTGTATGAGGATGTTGGTGAAAATGGTAAGATAAGGAACTCTGGAAGCCCGCCTTTCCCTAAAAGTGATGAAAAGCTCTCTCTCTCTCTCTCTCTCTCTCTCTCTCTCTCTCTCTCTTTCTCTCTTTCTCTCTCTCTCACACACACACACAAATCCACACTTTTAAAAATTTTCCTGAATTTTATTATTTCATTTTTCTTTATGACAATAAAATTCCATTGTACATGTACTACACCTTCATTTTCTGTCCATCAGTTGATGGACATCAAGGTTGGTTCATTTTCTTGCTATTATGAACAGAGGTGTGGTGAATATGGATGAACAAGAATCCTTTGGCAAATCCCTGCAATGTTACAGCTGAGTATTTTCAGTTGTTTTTTTGATGAACTTATACATTGATTTCTACAGTGTTTATACCAGCTTATTGTCTCTTTAGCAGTGAGGAAGGGACCCTCTTTGCTCACACCCCATCACCATCTTTTTTGTTTGTTTTTTGTTTTTCAAGACAGGGTTTCTCTGTGTAGCTTTGGAGCCTATCCTGGCACTCGCTCTGGAGACCAGGCTGGCCTCGAACTCACAGAGATCCACCTGCCTCTGCCTCCCGAGTGCTGGGACTAAAGACGTGCACCACCAACGCCCGGCCCTTACCAGCATTTGTTGTGCTTGTTTTAATGATGGTAGCCATTTTGACTGGGATGAGATAGAATCTTAGGGAACTTTTAGTGCATACTTTCCTGATGGCATAGATGCTGACTTAATGGCCATTTGTATTCCTCCTTTTGAAAACTGTTCAGTTGATTAGACTATTTCAGATTGGAGTGTGCATTTTCTTATTGTTTAGTTTTATTTCTTTGTATGCTCTAGATTTGAAAGCTCTGTCCAATGCATAGCTAGCAAAGAATTTCTCCTGTTCTGTAGGCTGTCTTCTCATTTGATTAGCTTTCCTATATACAAGTCTTTTAATTTCATGAGGCACCACTTATCCATTATTGGCTTTATTTCCTGACTAGAATCTGACTCAGAAACTCTTTTTCCCATGCTGTGTTTCAAAGTAATATTAATTACTATTTAAAGATCATTTCTTAATAAGACCATATTCGAACAGGATGGAGATTAAAGCTTCAACATCTGAATGTTTAGGAGACATGATGTAGTCATATACACAGATATAACTAACAAAGGATTTGTGTATAGTATATGTTAGACATTCTGTAGAACTTTTAGGAAAAAGAAAACTCAACAGAACATGAAAAGACTTCAATAGTCATTTTTCCTTTACAAAAGACAGAGTTTGAAGACTATTAAGGAACAGTTGGCATTACTATTTATCAATGTGATAAAAATTTAAATCACAACAGGAAATCCTATACCCCTCTTGTAATGGTTATAGATGACAATGGCAAGACCTGACAAACATGCTGATGGATGGGAAACTCCATGCACTGTTGGCAGGACAGTGGATGAATAGCATCATTTTGATACAACAGCAGGTTGAATCCCAGAAATATAAATTTCACTGAAGGCAGGAAATTGTTCCACATAAGTACATTTGTTTCAAATTAGAAAACTAGAAGATGATGATAGAAATAATGAAGTAACTTTGGAAAGATGGGAATACACTTTTATCAAATCTCAAGGGCAGAAGAAGTTTAAGGTGATGGTAATATCCTATTACTTGAGCTTGCTGATGCTTTACATTATAAAAATTCACTGCATGAAAAAAAATCCATTTTCAACAAAAGAAAATAGGAAAAAGACAAAGTTTCTGGAAATGGAAAAAAATCACTGTACTGTCCACATGATAATTTGTATGTATATTTTATTCAAATCTTTTATTAAAAATAAATTTCTTGCCAAGTGTCGAAGCACACACATGGAATTCAAGCACTTGAGAGAGGCAGAAGGATTGTGACTCCATTGAAGCCAGCCTTGGGGTTATATGACAAGACCCTATCTTTAAAGGCCAAATAAATGGACAGACTGATAAGTAAGCAAATAAATAAAATAAATAAAATGAAAACAATGAAACATTAAGACTTTTACATTGACCCATGCTGGGAAAACTTTGAACAGAGCATCATTGATTCTGCCTGTCAAATCACACTTGCTTTTTTTTTAATTTAAAATTTTTATTCATTTCGCATACCAACCACAGTTCCCCTTCACTTCCTTCCTCCCACTCCCTCCTCCTCTTCCCCAATACCCCGCCCAGCATCCACTTCTCCAAAGGGTATGGCCTCCCATGGAGGGTCAAGAAAGCCTGGCACACTAAGTTGAGGCAGGACCGAGCCCCTCCCTCTTGCATCAAGGCTGAGCAAGGCATCCCACCATAGGGAATGGGCTCCAAAAACCCAGCTCATACATCTTGGTTCCACTGGATCCCAAACAGACCAAGCTACACAACTTTTGTCCACCTGCAGAGGGCCTAGTTAGGTTCTATGCAGGCTCCCCAACTGTCTGTCTAGAGTCCGTAGCCACACTTTCTAAGAGTCCCTTGTCTTCTACCTATGTTCAGATTGTCCTAATACTGGCTCTATTGTTCTCTGAGCTCCAGTTTTACTTCTATTTCAGGTTTGCTTAGGAAAGCCTCTAAATCATTTATTGTCAGATGTTTACGATTGTAAACTATGAAATGTGCTGTTTGCAAAGAAAAGCAACAAGATGGTGTGAAATGATACATTTAACAAAGGGATATTTAATAAGCATGTTTGATAGGCAGCTGGCAAAAGTTCTGAGCCTGAGTTCTGAATTTCTTGTGGGAAATGTATACATTCTTTAATGTTACTCAGACCTGTGTTTACACTTAGAAAAATTCTGGTTATGACTTCATATACTTCTTTCTTTCTTTTATTTATTTTTTTTCAAGATATATGCTGACTTGTGGTTGTGGACCCTTGAAATACTGCTTTGGCCACTCATTTGCCTCCTTCCTTCCAGCTCCCTGTTCATGTTATCTATCATGGGAAGATACAATAGACAGGTTTTATTGTTAATCCAGTAAAGCTGGCACTTGTGGGCTCTTCACTGGCAAGGGTGTCTTCTGAGAGCCTAGCAATGCTTTCATACGATTATATGCTTTCAGAAGATTGGCAGAACAAGGGACTTTACTCATGACCAATAAAGCTGCTATCTTTTCCCATCCCACTTTCCACCTCTTTCAACTACCCAGAAGTTTTGAACACTATTACCCTGTTTGAGAACTTTCTAGTCTTTTGACCACATCTACTGAAAGTAGAAGCCAAGATCCTGAGCTTTCTGTATATACTAGGTACTGACTTTTATCCCAGGCTCCCTCACTAGTTCAAAGCCTCTCCCTGTGGGCATGCTCAGATTGGATAGCATGATCTAGGGCCTGTACCCTGAAGTAATGTATATAGGTTCTTACTGGAATGGTTCAGCAATGTAATGTCGACTAAAATAATCTCATAAACTAATATAACATTTTGGAAGAACTGCTGAAGTGTTTTTTGTTATTAGCAACCAAGAAACTCGAAGTACAGCAGTATAATCTGGCTATGAGGTGCCCCTCAAAATATGAAGGATTGAACCTCAACTGATGAGAGGTGGTCTTTCTGCTTTCATACCATCATTAAATAAGCAGCTGTGTTCCCTTCTGCCTCATTAGAGTCCTGGTGCCACGGAGCAGGCTGATATGAGCTGAAACATTCAGAGACTGAGCCAAAAACTTCTTTTTTAACTGCTTAAGTTGTTTACACCAGACACTCTGTAACAGTGACATAAAACTGACTCAGAATCCTTCTGTAAGTAACCAAAGAGAGATGCTTCGTCTTTATCAGATATTTGGCCACTGTTGTCTGAGTCTCAAAGTTTTCAGGAAGATTTAATTAAAGTATTAAATATGTCAGTTGGGTGATCAATAAATTTTGGAGGGAACTTGAGCTATACAAAAGTACGATAACCCAAGATATATGGAGTGAACTCGAATATAATTTGTTGGCACTTGATGGAAAACACTCTTTCCCAAACCAAGTAAAGCACAACTTTCTATTATTTATTCATTTTTTTTTGTTTTTTTGAGACACATGGTTTCTCTGTGGCTTTGGAGGCTGTCCTGAAACTAGCTTTTGTAGATCAGGCTGGTCTCCAACTCACAGAGATCCGCCTGCCTCTTCCTTCCGAGTGCTTGGACTAAAGGTGTGCGCCACTGCTGCCCTGCTATTTATTCATTTTTATGGGAAAGAAAAAGAAGAATTTGAATTTAGGAAAATTCAAATAGAGACTATAATTCTGGAAAGACAAGACTAAGTTATGGGAAGAAGGTGTTAAGAATGAAATCACTAAAATTGTTGAAGAAAATTGATTCCTGTTAATAATAAAGTGATACCTTTGAATTTTACCATGGTCTACATAACCTTCCCAAGATTTATCTACTATTTAAATAAAAATATGTGTTGTCCCTGTAGAGAAAGAAGGAAAGCAAAGTTAATAGATATGAATAGCTCACCTGAGGTCACAAGGAGATGGAGCTTTGATATACATCTAGAGAGTCTAAATCTAGGACTTTTATTAGTTTGCTAGCCTCCAGTGGCCAGGTGAACACCACTTTCCAAGGTAACCAAATAATGATTACATAATGTATTGCCAAAATAAATATTTTTGGTAGCAGTGGTTATAAATTGCAGATTAATATCTGAGTTTTAATGCTAGATAAGATTCAGAATAAAGGCCAGGCATTGGTGGCACATACCTTTAATCCCAGCATTCGGGAGGCAGAGGCAGGAGGATCTCTGTGAGTTCGAGGCCAGCCTGGTCTACAGAGCGAGTTCCAGGACAGGCTCCAAAGCAACACAGAGAAACGTTTTCTTGAAAAACCAAAAGAAAAGAAAAAAATTGAGAATAAAAATGATATAAAGAGCAAACAGACTTTTCGGATAGCTAGGAAAACATGCTCATAGAAGAAAGATCAGTCTTTGTATATTTGGACTTTGACAATGAAATTTCATTATAGAAATGACTTAGTGTTTGTAATGCAGGAATTACAAATATATATATATATATACATATATATATATATATATAATATATACTATATATATATATTCTCTTCAGGAATATTTGGTGACTAGGGACTAGGGAGGGGATTCTTTAGGAAAAGCCATATCATCACACAGGGTTACTCCACACTTTTGGAGACCAAAACTAAAGGGTTCATCCAGAAAGCTGAAAAATAAAGAATAGTTTCACTTATATGCATTGGCATAATTATTTTCAGGCCTCCTTTGTAGGCCCAGTACTCTGAACTCTTTAGCAGAAATGAAGATGAACTTGGAACAGGAAAAAAAAATGCCACTTGGAACTTTCAAGTAGCTTCAGAGACTCTGGAACTGAATGCACGAAGGACTGATTTTCTTGAGCTTTGTTGTAAGGAACAGACAGAAGTGGTTTCAGTGGTGGAAGAGAATCACTGGAGTAAGTGGGAAGCCTTGCCCTGTAAAAATTCCCCAAGTATTCTCAAGGGACAGGGCACTGCAGTTCAGAGGAAAGAAAAAGCACACTAATGCAGTTTTCTTGTCTGCCTCTTCACCTAGCATCACTCTGATACGATCATCTGACTCCCGAACCATTTGTTTCCTCACAGGAGTCTTTGTATGTTTTCTTCCCTTTAATTTTGTCTTACATGCAGGTTTTTCCTTTATGAAACTAAAATGGAATATTTCATGCTATTTTCTGTTAAGATTTCAGAAAAGGAGTGTGTCACTAGTGTTCAACAGTCTGTGAAACATCTTACCAGAGGATTATTGTTAAGACTGAACATTAGATGGAAATTTATTCATTTAAAATATTTAGAAGGGAATCAAATGCCTGGCTGCACACTGTGATATGGCACCTAGGAAAAACCCTGTTCTACATCCCTCCCTCTACATAGAGCACTGACGGCATATTTTGTAAGCTCAGTGCAAAATGAAGACGTAGGATGCTTACTAAAAAATTAAAAATTTCAGTATGTTATTGGAAGAATATTAAACAAAATATAACTCTACACCCATGAAAACAGTCCTGTTGGTGGGTCATTAATATTTATCAAATATTTAGTTATGAGGTTTAGTCTAGGATAGATCAATATCAACTCTGAACTGCAAGCTGGGGGTAAGATAAAATCTCAAAGTTGTTTTGATTACCATTTAGCTAATTACTAGTGAGGATGCCTCCAGGATTCACCCTCTCTATACTCTACTGGGCTCCCTCTCTATTTTTTTTTCTTTTTTAAAAATTTAAATTAGAAACAAGCTTCTTTTACATGTTAATCTCAGTTTTCTCTCCTTTTCTTCCTCCCCTGACACCCCCCCCACAGACCTTCTATCCCAACCCCTTTCTGCTCCCCAGAGAGGGTGAGGTCTTTCATGTGGGATCTTGACTATTGCTTAGATTGTTAGAAGAAACCACCTGAGAGAGGTAACCCAGTCACAAAAAGACAAAAATGGTATGTACTCATTCATATATGGATTTCAGATCTAGAGCAAAGAAGTAGCAACCTACAATCCACACTTCCAGAGAAGCTAGGAGACATAGAGGACTCTAAGAGCGACATACATGGTCCCTTAGAGAAGGGGAAAGGGACAAGATCTCCTGACCTAATTGGGAGCATTGGGGGAGAGGTGAGGGAATTAGAAGAAAGAGAAGGGGAAAAGCAGAGGGGAGAGGACACAGGAAGATCTAGTCAGGGGAAGAATAGAGGAGAGCAAGAAAAGAGATACCATAATAGAGGGAGCCATTACATGTTTAAAGAGAATTCTGGCACTAGGAAAATGTCCAGAGATCTACAAGGTTCACCCCAACTAACAATCTGGGCTCCCTCTCTTAAGCCATCTTCCCCAATGCTCTCTTTATAGTTTTTGTGAATTCTATAGGTACTAGAAAATGGGTGCTAAGATGATGGACCTGTAAAGGAGAACATGTAGCATTTGACTTTCTGAATTTAGGTTTCCTAACTAATTTTATTTTTTTGTTTCACCCATAAGCAAAATTCATAATTTCATTTTTCTTTACAGCTGAATAGAGTTCCATTGTGTACAATACTACATTTTCATTATGTAATCATCAGTTGATGGGAATTTAGTCTGATTCCATTTCTTAGCTATTGTGGATAGGTGGCAATGAACATGGATGAATACATATCTCTATAGCAGTATACAAAGTCTCTGGCATATGGGCCAAGAGTGGTAGAGCTTGGTCATATGGAAATTCTATTTCTAGAGTTTTAAAGAACCCCACACTGTTTTGCATAGTGACTGTACAAGTTTATACTTCCACCAACAGCAAATAAGGGTTCTATGTTTTACATAGCTACACCAGCTTTTGGTTGATCTCATCCCTTGATGTGGTAGTTTGAATGAGAATAGCTACCATAGACATATATTTGAGTACTTAGTCCCCAGTTGGTGGAAATAGTTGGGAAGATTTCAATAGGTGTGGCCTTGTTGGAAGAGGTGTGTCACTTGGGGTGGGCTGTGAGATTTCAAAAGCTGTTGCCTATTCCCAGTTAGCTCTTTCTCTCCCTCATGGTTGCTGTCTCAGGATGTAAGCTTTCAGCTTCTGCTGCGTTGCCATGCCTCCCTGCCTGCTGCTCTTCACCGTGATGCTCATGGACTAAGTCAACCCTTTGACACTGTAAATCTCAATAAACTCTTTCTTCTACGAGTCACCTTGGTCATGATGTCTTTAACAGCAATAGAAAAGTAACTTGCTGACATCTGTTTTGATTAGAGAGAGAGAGAGAGAAAATGAGGAAATAAGAGAGGGTAGGAGGTGAGAGCAGTCAGAATGCATTATACACACATAGGACATTGTCAAAGAACAAATTTAGTTATTAAAATAAAGCTAAGATTCATAGCAATTGGTGGAAACTTACGAGGTAACAAAATTTGCCTAAATACAGAGCAAACGTGGCAGAAAAATGAAGGTGTTTAAATGGAGACTGGCTAGAAAGTAAATAATGTTCCTTGTCCTTGAAATCATCTTGCTCATTCAGAGAAGGAGAGCTGATATTTGAGGATGTTGTAAAAATATCTTGCCTTGCCCTAACGATGGGGTAAAATGGTTAAGACCATGCCACTCAGCCCTATTCACTGTTATTTCCATAATACTGAATTATCTTCAAAGATTAATCCTTCCAACTAATCTCCTTGACAAACAAAGCATTCCCATGTTTGCCCCTGGTTTTCTGCAGTGCAGAAGTCACCAGTCATCCGAGTTCAGCTCTGTTTCTGAATTGAGCATGCGTATGTGCATTTATGCAGGGTCTCCATACATGATACATCCCGTAATTAGAAAAAATTAAGTTTGACTTTCTTGCATATGGAAATCACAGTTTAAATGTAACCACAAGAATGCATTTAATTTAAAAGGATGGGCTCACTGGGGAAAGACACTTGCTACCAAGCTTAACGACCTGACTTTGGCCCCTAAAACCCACATGGGAAAAGGAGAGAACCGACTCCCATAAACTGTCCTCTGACCTTCACACATATGCTGTGCACATACACACTAGATAAGAAATATAAAATAAAATGATGAATGGACCTGCCTGTATGTCCCTCTCTAGAGTGTGGCATTGTTACAATGGACAAGTTTGTCTCTTCTCTGATCATCTCTTGCTTGCACAATGATACAAATGTGGTGCAAACCCTTCGGAAAATGCACTTCATCACAGTGGCACTGTCTTCTGCCAGTTCTTCCAATTCTTGCTCCAGAATGTTTCCCAAGCCCTGAAATGTGGATCTCTCATATGCTTTTGGTTTGTCTAACAGAGTTGCGTCTCCATGTTATCCTGGGAGCAGGAACTAATGTTAGATTCCCAATTCTTCTAAGTGTTACTTCCCACTGTCACTTTCACACCCAGACATATATCCCTGGATGATGAGGCTGATGCAGCTCCAATGGTGTGTGTGTGTGTGTGTGTGTGTGTGTGTGTGTGTGTGTGTGTGTGTGTGTGTGTGTGTGCGCGTGCTTGTGCATCACAGTGAGTGTTATGTCCTGAGATGAGGCAGGAGAGCCTGAGACAAGTGCTCTACCAAGCTGTTACTCACTGATTTTGGTGGAGTAAAGACTTCAGAGAATCTTCAAAAACAAGGAGAAGGCACATGAGAATTTTCCAGCATCAATGCCATCCTTCATAGCTTCCTCCTCCCTCTCATAGTCCAACACTCCAATTCCTGCTTGTTTAGCCTTTTACCTCTAGACCTGCTACACCAATGCATGCCTTCTCTGTTTTCCTCCCTTCCTTATTTTCTCCTAAGAAGCCCACTTCCTTCTACCACAAGTTGATGATCCATGTGCCCTGTTTTTCCTCTATTACCAAACAGCCCACCATACGCCCTTTTCTTGTTTCCCCGCCTTCATTATTCATGTATGTTTCTTTCTCTTCTTCTTAACAGCACTGAAGGGTCAGGCAGTCTCTTCACCAGGAAGGCAGCCTCAGGGGCTGCAAAGATGGCTCAGTGGCTACAAACACACACTGCTCTTGCAGAGGATCCCAAAAGCCATATGGCAGATCACTACTGTTTGGTGACTAGTTCAAGGGGATCTTGCTGTGTCTGGCAAGGATGTGTCCTAGAACCTGATTTGAGGGGATAAGGAAGGATAGGCTTTTATAGTAAAGCTGAGGGCGGGCATCCTCACTCTGTTGGAGCCAAACTAAGTAGAACAACTACTTTGGGAAACCGTGGTGATTCATTCTGTATAGCAGAGAGCAAAGAGTTAGATAGTGTAGGTTCTCTGTAGGGGAGCAGGCTTAGGCTGGAAACATCTGGGAGCAGGGAGCTCTGTTCCTAGTTTTTGTACACTCTCGTCAATCTTTCCTAAACACTTAGATTTGCAGGCACTGTTAACATTCTCCCTGGGATCAGAGGAAGGATTTGTCATCCCTCTGAGTTTTGCCATGGGGAGCAGAAGGCTTGATATTCCCATAGGTGAGAGGCATTTGTCCTTGACATGGTGATGCCCATGTCAAACAATGCACATTCTCTCGGGACTTCTGTTCCCCATGTGATCTGATATGGGTACTGCACACACACATGATATAGTTACATCCATGCAGGCAAAACACTTGTATCCTGTAGGTCATTTGTATATATATCACGACTTCTGATTTTATGTTTTTAGGGGATTCCTGAGTGTGTCAAAGAGTGGGTTTCAGTGTCTATATCTGTTTCCCATGCCCTTTCTTGGGCTTATTCCCCCCTTTTTGTTTTGCCCTATTCCAATGTGTTTGTTTTGTTTTATCTTATTATATTTCATTTTATTATTTTCCCTTAGAGTTCTGTTTATCTTCTATTGAGGGATAGAAAGGGGATTGATCTGGATGACTAGGGGAGAAACTCTGAGGAATAGAGGGCAGGGAAATCATGATTAAGATATAATGTGTGACAAAAATGTGTTTTCAATAAAAGAAAAAAAAGCCACACTCATACACATGAAATAAAAATAAATAAACCTTAAAAAATGGAGGCATCCATAGTCTGCCAGACTTGGAAAGTCAGATTTTGGTCTTGAAGTGGAATTAGCTGGCAGCAATACTGTTCCAGACTTTCACTTACCAATCAATGGCTACTCACAGCCTGACCTGGTGAACAGGGGGCAGGCAGGATGGAGAAGCCATTGCACAGCTTGGCTACTGTAGGCATTTATTTTCCCATGGACCGATAGTCTTTATCAGACCCTGATTGAGAAATACTCCAGAGAATCTGAGAAAAACCAGTATCCTGGGGAATTTACTACCCAGAGTCGTCAGGAAGCTTGTGTCCCACCAAGATAAATTAGAAGGAGTTTTACATTACTGACTCTCACTCACTGTCATCTTCGGCGTCCAATGGAGACATGCCCTAGACACACAGATAGTAAGACAAGGAAGTGATGAAAATGAGAACCTTCATATGCCATAACACCAGTTGGAATTCATGAAGAAGGTGGGAATCAGAGCCCCCAAGTGGTGTGACCTGGCATGTGTGGACATGACATGGAAATAGTGCAGCTTTGACCTTCATATCTGTTCACTATTGCCATTTGCAGGGTTCACCACTGTAAGTCTGTAGATGACATTTCCTCTGAGGCTGGCATACCACTTTCTAATACTGTGAGAGCTAGCCAGCAGGCAGGAAGCTTCCTGGTCAGTACTGACTTAATCTCTCTGTGTCCTGTGACCAGTGTATGTAGTGTCTTCAGCAATAGGGTCTTACCATCAACTTCTCATGGCGAGCTCTCCACATATGACACAGACGGCGCAGGTATGGGTGGTCTAGCCACAAGCATGGCTGTCCTTTCTGTGTATGTCAGATCAGAGGTTGCATCAGTGTCACATGAGATGTGTCTATAAACATGTCTGTAAATTCATGTTCGTCATCATGAATTTAGAGACAATGTCACAGATGACACTGGTAGCAATGACAGAAATAATAGCCACCCCAAACCTTCAGTGCAGGAATTATGGACTCTTAGGAGGTGAACTCACAATGCCAAGATGCTACTGTCTACAAAGTTAAATATGGAGCCTGAGGGATGCTCATTAAAAGCATCTCTCTAGTGGTGAAGGCTATCTTTGTATTATATACGCAAAGCATACGCTGTCCACATAAGTACTTTATTAGTGATAGAATGGAATTCTTGATTCACTGATTTTTTTCTCAGTTTCCATCTCCAAATTATTTGGTAAAATATCACTACATTTTTGGCAACATTTGGTAATATGTCTACTATTACCATGTATTGGTATTTCATGGTTGTTACAGAGTTCATATTCTTATTGTATGTGGCTGTTGAGAGGAAGGTTTGGCTATATTTTAAGCAAAATATTGCACCAAGTTTGTATAAGTCTAGGTGCTCCAATAAGGGGTTGGAGAAATTGGCTTTGGAGGTAGGAAAGTAACAATTCCAATTTGCTGAACAGCAATACCTTGGCCATTTTTGACTGTGAACCATGCCAAACAAACATTAAACTCATGATCTGGACTGCTTATGAATTCATATGTAAATACTCACATGAATATACATGCATAGATTGAAGCAAAAGTTTCACAAAATATTATTATGTAATATATTACAATATTTTCATTGTATTCTTTTCTACAGACCTGGCCAGGATAAGTGTTGACTTAAAACATAGAGTCAATTTCTAGCTTTTTTAGCAGAGTTGCTGTCAGATGAGGGCAAAACATGAGCCCTGCAGAGTGTTCTGTAACCTGCTTTTTCCCAAACAATTATAGGTGAGTGAATCTATTGATGGACTAATATCAAAAGATGAATAAAGGGAAGTCGGGAGGGACTGTGTGGGAAAGCAGCTTCACTCTTTATCCTTGGAGTTTTTGAAAGCTTTCATCAATATCATTTCTGTACATAGAAAGGGAAACAAAGACAAAAAAAACTTGATCAAAGATGTATAAATCAAGAGTGGCACCAGGATCCCAGTCTGCTCTGACCTTTAAGCTACATAGCTTTAGCATTTTGAGAAAGAAAAGAAACCCACCAACCTATCTAGCTGGTCTTCATCTGGTATAGAAGTTAGCTTTGGTAACAGATAGGTCAATTTCAGGCTGACTCCCTATTCAGGACAGGTGGTGCACTGTGTAGTCAGTCTCTTGGGCAGTAGCTCTTCCAGAAGCACACTGGGCATCAATGTCAGGGCAGAAATAGCTCCAGTGAGGACAGGAGGTTTGCTATTACTGTTTGAGGCTTCTCACAAAGAAAAATGCCTACTGACAGACTTTGAATATTTTAAGCTGAAAACAACATCATTGCCATCATCATCATCATCACCAATACCAACACAACCTCCCCAAAACAAAACAAAACAAAACAAAACAAAACAAAACACAAGCCCACAAAACACAAACAGTTCAGGGAAAGTTAGACCACACAAACAAAAGTACCCAGAAAAATGTTGAATTTTTCTTAACTGGTAGAGACAAGGCTGTGCAGATTTTTGTTTTTTTGAAGAATTTCAGCCCTGCTTTCAAAATGGGATGGGCAGAATGAAGGAAGTAATGAAAAGCTATCAAAAGATATAACAACATTATTTATTTATAATTGAAAATAGATTCTTCTCTCATCCTGATCACAGTTTCCCCTCCCTCCACTCCTCCCAGAACCCCCTCCTCCTCCACACACCCTCTTTACCCAAAATCCATTCCCTCTCTGTCTCCCTTGAGAAAAAAGCAGGCCTCTGAGAGACAATAACCAAACATGTTGAAACACAATAAAAGACAAGGCAACACCCCACATACTGAGACAAGGCAACTCAACAGGAGGGAGAGTCCCAAGAGCAGGCAAAAGAGTCAAAGGCATACCTGCTTCCACAATTAGGAGTCCCACAAAACACCAATTTAACAGCCACAACATATATGCAGAGGACCTGGTGCAGACCCCTGCAGGCCATGTGCTTGCTTCTTTAGTCTTTATGAGCCCATATGAGCCCTGCTTAGTTGACTCAGTGGGCCATGTTCTCCTGGTGCTCTCCATCTCCTCTGACTCCTACAGTCTTTCCTCCCTGTCTTCTGAGGGTTTCTCTGAAGACCTCCAGTGTAGACTCTATCTTCATAATGTCTGACTGTGGGTCTCTGCATTAGCTCCCATATGCCTTTTTGATGATAATTGGACAAGTGACTGCTGGCATGTTTTTGAGATCAGATAAAAATTTTGTTTGGAGGAAAAGTTTCAGAAATGAGTAGGAAAAATTCATTTATTGAGCAAAGCAAGAGGTTGTTTGAAATGCAACTGGGAAGAACTATCAAAATTAAAAAGTGCCACTGCCAGCATTTACAATTCCATTTTTAGTTAGTCAAGTGTAGAGCGTGCACTTTTTATGAGCCTTTGTTTTTCCAGACTCATGAATGTACTTAATTCAGTCATCTATTATTTTTTCCAAGTTGTTCAGATGTGAAGAGACTACTTATTTGATGATACATCATCACAACCATAGGCTCTCCTCTTGCTAGGAGGGAAGAGGCTATTAGACTAATGGGTTATAATTGTGGGAATTGGTTCTTTTCTTCCTGAAGCAGAACTCATAACACTTCGTTAGCGTGGAAAACCCATTTATTTGTTAGTACATTTCTTGATCCCAAAACAGTGATAATGGCATGTTGATTGCTCCACAGAAAGACCACACATGCTGATTATCCAATCATTAGTGTACATTATCTGCTTTGTTTTTTCCCCATAGGCTTACTAGGGTTCATGTCAATTTGTCTTTGTTCTTTTGTTTTATAACCTGTGACTCTATGCAGCAAATGTTGAACTCTGGTATCTGGATGAGTCCAGACTCTTACTTGGAGATCACATGCATAACTGGCTTCTTTGGCCATTCCTTCAGCCTTCTGAGAAATACTTTGGAACTGCAGAGCATAGGGCAGCCAATCAAAAAGCATGGCCTGCCATCTACTAAGAGTTGTGAGATGAGTTGAGATGCTCTGTGCTTTAGACCAATGATGTTAAAGTTAATTGCATATCCTAGTGACTTTTGTGTTGAGGAGCTGTGATATGGAGGAGAACAAACAGCATAGAGTATTTCATTTAAATAGCTTACCAAATTTAACAGTGAATCTTATTAAAAGTTGAGGAAATTTTTCAATGGGAGATGCTTTTTGGACAGTCACCAACTTCTATCTGAAAATGTCACAGAGCAAGCAAAGTGTATGTTGGCTTTTGTGTGGCAGTATCTGGTGGGAAACAGAGAGAGTCAGAAATCACATATTCTCCACATGTATAGAGAAATCTGATGGGACTGAGTATCAGATTCTAGTATATGGGTTCTTGGGCCTAAGAACTTTTAAAGTGCATGTTTAAGGAAGCAACAGTCCATCTTCCAACTGATCAAGGGCTAGGATAGAACTGTGAGACACTGTAGCAAAATAATGGCTCTAACCTAGTCTTTGAGTGTAGCATCTCTATTCAGGGAAGCCTCAGATGTCTCCTTAATGTACCATAAAGACAGGAGTCTGAACCTTATAGTTGTGTGTATAATACAGTGAACTGGTAGCATGGTTCTTTCATTGCTTTATGTTTCAAGGATGAAGAGAAGCATTACAGTTGTCCTGCTCTTTTAAGAGGACTACATCCTTAACCTCGAAGCTCATCATGATTCATTTCCATAAATGTTGCTTATGCTTTAGTCCCAAGGTTAACCATTTTTCTAGGAGGCCAATCAGTAGGCAATCATTATTCTTGAGTTAACTCAGACTTTTTATAAGGAAATAGACTCAAAGGATCAAGTTCCTGTAAAAAGACAAAATATGGATGTCCAAAAGTTACTGGAAACATCCAAAGAAGGAATAAATAAATCCTCTCCCTCCCCTCAGCCACCATTCTTTTCAAAAATCCTGAGATGAACCTTAAATATTCATTTGCTATCCTCCCGGGGGAAGGAAAAAAAAACAAAAAGATTTGGGTTGGATATATTAATTGCTCAGTGATGAAATTCTCTCTGTATATCTTCCCTTGTCTATCTTCCTTGCCTAATTTACTACTCTGTGACATCCTTATTTGTGTCTATCTCTCCCTCCCTCCTCTCCTCTCTCTTTCCCATCCTTTGTATTTTGTGTCTTGCTTTCACACCAATCTCAAAGAATAGTGAAAGGCAACTAGTTAATTGCCAACATATACTTACAGAATGTGTTATTAAATTTTGGTAACTTGTTAGTATCAAATTTTCGTATTCTCTGAGTTTACCTATCATTCTTATTGTTCAGTTATTTTGAAATTTTTTCCAATTGATTAAAAAAAGTTGTGTGTGTGTTTTTTTTTTTAAAGTTCCCTTAGGTAAAGGTAACTTCTTCAGATTAACAAAATCTCTTTAATAATAATCTTTCTCTTTTCTCCAAGAACTAGAATTGGCTTTCCATTAGATTAAGTCACTTTACAGAGAATGAATGATTTGAGCTAGTTGCCAGTAACTGATGAGACAGCCATGTAACATAAGCACTTATCTAATTTCCTTCTGTGCAAGGTGAGCAACAGGAAGCACATCAGCCCTGGAGTTATGGATGCATCCCCAGTATTGTCAGCAAGATGACACTAGGTAGAAAGTCAGGTTTTGCTGGAATTATCCACATAGAGCCCACCCTGAGAGAAGATGTCAGAGCTTCTAGGATGCAGAATCCCATTAAAAGACATTGCTGATTTCACTAAGCCATTTCACTTTGCTGTTTGCTGAACTGTGGAGGTGAAATATTGACAGATGTTTTTCTTCTTTATAATTGATCCATCACAATTCTGTGCACTTCGAACTCAAGAAACTGTAATAACATCGACTGTGTGAGAACTTAGACTAAGCTACTCCGAGGAAGTTCATTTCTCTCTCTCCTCTGATGCCCTTTGGGCAAATGACAGTGGGGAATATCTCATGCATGCCAGAAGCTGGTATCTGTCAGGAGAATTAGGCAGCATAACCTAGATTTATTTTCAGTCTCCCATGAATGTGAAATGAGGGCAGCCTCTGCACATCCAATCCCTTCTGTGCTGGGGTAGTTGAGGTCTTCTCTCAACGCAGAGAAATGACAGACTTACCCTCTATGAAGGGCCATTTCATTGGAAGGGTCCTATAGGTCATTATCTCAACTATATGATTTTCTTAATGACAGCTAACCTCAGACAAAAAATTAGCACTAACAGTGACAATGTCCTTCCTGGGATTTCTCAGTCTTCTAAAAATGCTTCATAGAAATGTATGTGGCAGATGGCAGACAGATAGTAGTAGTTGCAGTGGATTTGAACAGAATCATAGACACATGGATGTAAAAGTAATTTCTTTGACTTAAAAATGTGATGGAGAAGCAGGGCGGTGGTGGCACATGTCTTTCATCCCAGCATTCAGGAGGCAGAGACAGGTGGAACTCTGTGAGCTCGAGGTCAGCCTGGTCTCCAGAGTGAGTTCCAGGCCAGGATCCAAAGCTACAGAGAAACCCTGTCTCAAAAACAAACAAACAAACAAAAAAGAAAAATGTGATGGAGAAATTTAATTCTTTCAAAAAATAGATGCCTGAATTATAGTAGATCTCTGCTGAATGTTGGGCAATGAAGGTTTGGTTTTACCCCTTGATCATTTCTTGTGACAGATTTTCTGTGATGTAGTTTTATAGAGGCAACAGAACCCCTAGACACAGAATGATTTTGTAAGGTTTCAAGTGAGAGGGACAGAGGATGACTAAACACTTTAATATTTTTGCCTCTTTGGGGTGATTTTTTTTTACAGTAGCAAATATTATTACTAAGACGTAGCATTAAGGGTTTTTTGAAAGGATTTTTAACTTAAGACAGTTAAAATAATGGAATTGTTTTGAGGACAAAAGTCTGTGCCCTCTAGGATTTTGTGTGATTTGGTCAATAGTAGTGCAATGGTGAATTGCCCGTTCACCAAAAACAGCTGTAGAAGCAAAGGGGAGGCAAATGGGGAAAGAAACACTCACCAAGGATCTTAGGAATGCATCTTGTTTAAGCCACATATGAAACTTCTGAAATATATGGTATTCTTTTTAAATCTGTCAAATAAAAAATTATGCTGTTATGTAATTCTTAAACACGGCAACTTCCAGGAACCCACATGCATAATAAGACATGTACCATGTTCTGAGCAGTTCCTGACCTAGGCAAGAGCACCACATAGAATACATTGTACACACTGCTGAGGAAGACAACGTATTTTTTCAGTAGTGAAGGTAGAGCACAGAAGAGAAAGTGGCAGATGGGGCTGGCAATAAAGCCCACTGGGTTAAATATTTGACTTCCATGATCTAGGAAAAAGGTAGAAATGGCCAGAAAAGGTCCAGGTCTCTCCTGTCACACATGTGCTCCTTTTCAATTATTGAAAGCCTGGTACCGCCTTCTGCATTTCCCAAAAATATTAGGAACGTCTCACACCTCCCTTGCCCCAGTTATTCTCAGTTTATCTCTTCATGAGCATTCTTCCCAGAGTTCTTCAACACCTCATTCCATTCCTTCAACAGCCCAGACATGGATTCATAAATACCCTGCTAGAGGATGGAAGTTCATATTCCCTTTTAGGGACTGTTTAATTAGATAACTTTTGGAGGCTAAGCTTTAGATAAAGGAGTGACCTCATGTATAAGTGTTTTAGTTTTTATGCCAGCATGGTTTTAAAAACAAATGGGATGAAGGCAATATTTCCTAGTAACTCTCAGATCACAGATAAGGAAATCTTCCATCTCTGGGACACTCCAACACCATTAAACAGGTGACACATTGTACTTATAGATGGTCTGGCTAACTCTAACTTGCAATTGGGTCCAATGCCAATGTTTGGGAGGGCAGAATTGGATAGATGGAATCTTCCCCATCACTCATTAATTCATTTCTTCACACTTGGAAAGTTCCTCACTTTTCATAGATTGCACTGTAACTCCAGCTGTTTAATAGCTTTCGGTGGAAGAAGCAGAATTAGCCAACTGTCACTGCTTCTGGGAGACACATTTTTATATATTGTATTTTGGCTAACTTTTATAACTCGATGAATTATATTTCATTCCCCAAAGGCTCTCTTTATTAAGTGGCCACCAGACACATCCATAATGTTAACACCTTTTTGATTTAGTCTTTTTGGATGAGTGCTTTCCCTGTGGCACAGAGCTTTAGATCTGTTTAATGGTTTTCCACTGAAAGAGAAACTCTGGGTAATTTTTTTCTGATGTGTTAGTTTTGCATCTGATTGTTCAGGACACGTTCTTAGCAGAGGTTGGAGGAAACACTAAGACGGTATGCCATCCAACCATTCTCCCATTTCTGAAGTTTTACAGCATCTTTATCAACTTGTGTCATGAAGAGTGTTTTACTCTTACCTGAACTGTACTTATTATTAGCTCATATTGAAAAGTGGAAAGGAGTTTTATTTCTTCACACATCTTTGGGTAGTGCTTACTGCACAGCTGTTAGAAAGTTATCTTTTGACCTTCTGCAAATATCACTTCTGTTTTCATTCATACAATGGGTTCTTAGGTAGAGTTATATCTTGCTGCCTTAAAGGATATTTAACTATTCACTTGGGAGTTATAAAGGAGGTGTCATATTTTACCAACATACTTTGTATGGGAGTAAATGCATTGCTTTGTACTTGGCTTGACAGAGATACCCAGTGAGTGTGTATTCTGTTATCTATTTTATTTTACATTCTGGCCATATTTCCTGTTCTTCCTCTCCTCCCTATCCTTACCCTATCCTCCCTCTGTTCCCATCTCCCAATCTACTACTCTTTCATTTCTGTTTAGGAAAGGACAGGTCTCCCATGGATATCAACAAAATATGTCATATCAAGTTGAAATACAAGGCCACCCAGTGTGAGGAGTAGGGTCCCAAAAGCCAGTAAAAAAGTTGGACAGCTCCTGCTCTCACTGTTAGGAGTCCCAAAAAAGGACAAGCTACACAACTGTAACATATATACAAAGTGCATAGGTCAGTCCCATGCAGGCTCCCTGGTTGTCAGTTCAGTCTCTGTGAGCTCCTATGAGCCCAGGTTAGCTGATTCTGTTTTTTTTTTTTTTTTTTTTTTTTGTGTGTGTGTCCTTGACCTATTTGGCTTCTACAATCCTTTCTGCCCTCTTCTGCAGGATTCCCAGAGCTCTGCCTAATGCTTGGCTGTGGATCTGCATCTGTTTCCACAGTTGTTGGATGAAGCCTCTTTCATGACAATTGGGTGAGGGACCAATCTATAAGTATAGAAGAATATCATTAGGTATCACTACATCAACAATGTTTTTTTTTTTTCCTCCATTTGTGTTCGGTTCTATCCTAGGTCTCTGAGTCATCCAGCCTGTGGGTCCTGGTGCTCCAGGCAGTGTCAGGGGTAGGCTTATTCTCCTGGCATGGGTTTTAGGCTAGAGCAGTTATTGGTTGGCCACTCCCTCAATCTCTAGGCCACTCTTACCCCAGCATATCTCATAATCAGGTCAGACTGTAGGTCGAGGGTTATGTGGCTGGGTTGGTTTCCCACTCTCTCCACTTGAAGTCCTACCTGGTCACAGGAGAATGACATTTCAGGCTACATACCCAACTATTGCCAGAAGTCTTAGCTGGGATCATCCTAGTAGATTCCTGAGAGATTTCATTGCACCAGGTTTTTACCTGATTCTGAAACACACCACTCCTTTCCAGTTGTCTCTTTCAGTACTCTGCCCCTCCGGATCTGATCTCTAGTTTCCATGCCCACCTGCTTGCAATCCACTCACAAACTCTTCTATTTTCCTTTCCCAGGGAGATCCAGGTGCCTTCCCTTGAACCCTCCTTGTTACCTAATCTCTGGGTCTGTGGATTGTTACAGCTAATATCTACTTATAAGTGAATACATACCATCTTTGTCTTTTGGGGCCTGGATTACCTCACTCAGGATGATTTTTTTTCCTAGTTCTGTCCATTTGCCTGTGGATTTCATGATGTCATCTTTTTTAAACAGCTGAATAATATTCCATTGTATAAATGTATCACATTTTCTTTGTTCATTCCTTGGCTGAGGGACATTTAGGTTGTTTCCAGGTTCTGGCTATCACACATAATGCTAAGATCAACATTTAATAAATGGAACCTCATGAAACTGAAGTTTCTGTAAGGCAAAGGACACCATCCGTAGGACAAAACAGCAGCCTACAAAATGGGAAAAGAAAATCCCCAACCCTATATCTGACAGAGGGCTGATCTCTAAAATATAAGAACTCAAGAAACTAGATATCAACAAATAAACAGTCTAAGTAAAAAATGAAGTACTGTTATGATAAATCTTTCTGCCATAAGCCGTGGAGCCCCACCGCCACATGTGCGCTCTATGCCAGCCGCCCCCCTGAGTTAGGGCCACAGTTAATGCACAGAGAGACTTGTACAATGCTACTTGGCCAATGACTAGAATTTCTCATCTGTTAGCTCAGTATCATTTATCACAAATCTATGTATTTTATAAGACTTATCTTATAGAGGATACCTTTCGCTGGCACCCTCTCTTGCTGGTGGATCATATTGCACCGCTGGAGGAGGTGCCTAGGGGAGAAGGGACCTTTCCTGTTTCTCCTTCGCTTAAATATGAGTCTCCTTGCTATGCCACTTCCTGCCCGGATCACCACTTCTCTACTACATTTCCCAGAATCCTCTTTGACTCCTAGTCCCGTCTAACTTGCTGTCTCATTGGCCAAACAAGTACTTTATTCAATAATCAATAAGATGAACATACACAGAAGTACATTCCCCATCATCTCCTCTTTTCTGTCTAAATAAAAAGAAGGATAACTTATCTTTTATAATAACTGAAGAAAACAGAATGGTGTCAGTGAGTGGGATGACCTCATGCCCCAAGGTTCCCAGAGAAAGAGGGAAACCTGCCACCACAGCCTTCCCTGTCAGGTGGCTGAGAGGCATCGGAGCAGCTTCCATATGCTCATGCCATCTCAGCACTCTTGGGGTTTGGACTCAGCACTCCTGAGATGATAAAGACAGATCCAGATAAAGAAAAACCTCTAAAGGTTTACACTGTGTTTAAAAATATATGTAGGCTTGTGAGAGAAGAAGTAACAGGAGGAAATAGAGTAGCCAGTTGTTGTGACGCACACCGGTGGGATTTGCCGAAGGAAGCAGAGGCAGGCAGATTTCCACAGAGAAACCCTGGGCACATAAAGATGGAAAATACACAGAGAATCTGGATACTATATGCCATATTGTTGTCTTTAAATTGCTTGATTGCCGAGGAAAGACTTACTGCTGCTAAAATACATTTGATTATAAATGCTGCTAAATTAATTGAACTTATACATTTTAAAAATGTTTTGACTTCAATATTTAAGTCTAAGGACAGGCTACTTGGGAAAAGAATTTCTGTGTTTCCACAGAAAATAAAAAGCTATGGATTCCTTCCAGACTAATATGGTTTGATCAAGAAAGACTCCCCCTGAAGCTGAGATGATACAGCCTTACAGACTACAAAAACAAGGACTTGGTCAGGTTTCTATGTTTTATCATGATCCATATGGCATGAACATCACTCCCAATCAGCAGGAAGTAGTTTAGAAAGAACGACGCCCAAATCCCCAAATATTGTTTATAAATGTTTGCTTTCATTTAAATGGGGTTAGTTATAAATGATAATGAGCAGAGTCAATCTCCTTTTAAAGAAAGAAAAGGGGAATAGGATATAGGAATGAATACTTTACATTGGTATAAATTTTCATTTATTGATACAACTTTAAGGTCAATTTTGTGATATGTATATGTCTCCTCTTGTTTAGGTATTGTGTTTATACAGATCTTTTAAAATGATATGCATAATTAAATAAGGTTATATAATTGACTATAATAGTCAGAACTTATAATTAGGTTAGTTAGGTCTTCTAGATATACAGAGATGTATTTGAGATGGATAGGTATTCTTCAAACCTTTCAAAGACCTACAGAAATATGGCATTTAAATGGTTTAGGGTTTTTCTTGGCAGTGAGACACAACTGCTCCTGGCACACCAATTACGTCAGAAAAGAGGATGGGCATTCAAGAAATTACTTATGGCATTTGCTTTCAACATGGCAAGATTAGCCATTTGGGCAAAAAACTGCTCTTGCCTGGACTGTTTGTTGCTGTATAAACTGGACGTGCAGGACCCACAAGAAAGTGACTGGTGAACTTACAAAACAAGACAGTACTGAAGGGTTCCTGTTGAAATGGAGAAGTGTGCCAGACACACTGTGGCCTATGAGCTGAAGATGGATGCCCCAACGTTACAGAGGAACTTGGGTGACTGTCCAGGTAGGGAGATGTGTCTGTCAGTTCTAGAGTATATATATTATCCTTCTGTGGTCTTTGATAGAGTTGAAGACAGATAGTTATGGTTATAGTTTTCTTCAGTTATTATAAAAGATGTTATCCCCCTTTTCCCCTTCGCATCCTCCAGCAGCACAATGTGAGCCACCGGCAAGAGAGGGTGCCAGCGAAAGGCATCCTCTATAAGATAAGTCTAATAAAATATATAGATTTATGATAAATGAGACTGAGCTAACAGATGAGAATCCTAGTCATTGGCCAAGCAGCTTTGTACCTAATACAAGTCTCTCTGTGCATTAATTGGGGCCCTAACTCAGGTGGGCAGCTGGCGTAAAGCGCACACATGGAGGTAGGACTCAGGCGGCTTTTGGCAGAAAGATTTATCATAACAGGGTACAAATCTAAACAGAGAATTCTCAACAAAGGAAGCTCAATCATACTACAAGGACACTTGTTCAACTATGTTCAGAGTGTGGATTCTTGAAGTCAGAATTCTGGAAGATCTCTTCTCAGCCTCATGGAGGAGCAAGCATCCTAGAAATACTTTTGGGAAATTGTTTGATTTTGGGATCTTCTGAGTATTTGCTGGAAATAAGGCATAAGAAAAATATGTTTTATTTCAGTCTGGATTGTTGCAAGCCTCTTCTATAAAGAAAACAATTTTAAGAACAGTGCATTACAATAGAATTTTCTTGAGTGATGAGATGAAATATAAAAAGTGAAGACACATTAGCTCTTGGTAAGGACGAAGGCATGTTGTAGAGGTGAATTCTTCAATAGGAGCAATGATCTGGGGGCATGCATATTTTATTCAGATTACTTATTTCTAGCATTTAATGAGGTTGCCTATTGATCAAAACACTATTTAAAGGCAAACTGCCTTTATACCTTTATACATATGTAATGAATTCCTATGGCTTGGTTGAAATTTATGTCTCTACAAGAGAATCCTGGAGGATTTTAAAGATGAGCCTCACAGGAATGTTTTAACATGGCTGTTTGACAATCATCTGAGACGCTTTTGAGTTTTGTTGAGTCACAGAGTCAGAGGATGGCAACATGTCAGCTCTCCCAGGATCACCAGCTCCAGGAGCACAACAGTGCACAGGCTCCTTCTCACATTTGCTGCACAGGGGTTTTGAAAGCACAGTGTACTGGATTGTCTCTGAGGGTGACTTTAAGATCTGGCTTATAATTATCTGATTAAAAAGTTAATCAATATGTTAATAACTAGGATACATTACAATTATGGTATGTTTATAATAGTTTGAGCCAGCTCATTGTTCCTTCATAGTTTGTTTCTGTGAGGCTTGGGCTCAGATAAGTCTTTCACATATTTAACATCGTTTAATGGGCATAATGCTACAAATTCATTCTCCTTTTACAGCAGAGAGTTAGACCCTCAGGGATGTTAACCGGGGGGCCTGCCATTGCATAGCATGAAAGCAGCAGTGCCATATTTTCTTGGCTGCATATTTCATGCTCTAAGTTATTTTATTCAAGTGTCACATCAGTGGCCAATAAAACCTCCTCTGACCCTTATGGCCATACCTAAGGGGGTTACCATTGTCTGGGCAACACATTAGTGACTTCTCAATATGTATGTATACTTTAAACAGTGCCATAATAATGGTACTAGGTTTTTGTGCTGAATTTACTTTCCTGCTTTAACATTCATACTACATTGAGTGTTGGGACTGGGGAAAAATAAAGGATTTTTTCACTGTCTTCTGGAAGCTTTTTTTTGGTGCTTCTTACTCAGTATTTTTTCTTTAAAAATTTTATTCAATCTGCTCTATCCAGTAGAGCCACCATATATAAGTATGAGCATAAGCATACACCTCTCTTCATGCCCCACTCCCCAAGCAGGACAGAACTGCAGAACTGCTTGAATATAGCTCTTCTTCTCCTTCTCCTTCTTCAGATTTATTTATGTATGAATGCTCTATCTTCATGTATACCAGATCCTACTAGAAATGGCTGTGAGCCACCATGTGGTTGCTGGGAATTTAGTTCAGGACTTCTGGAAGAACAGCCAGTGCTCTTAACTTCTGAGCCATCTCTCCAGCCTCAAACTCAGATAATCTTAAAGGTGCCTCTGATACCTCTTCCCTTAGCAGGGGTGATTGCTTATTAAACAAAATGACCTTTTACATTTTATCATTTCAGTCCACATGGGTATAACAAATTGAGGCTGACCTCCCAGCATTCTGCAGGTGAGAGCTCCTAGGATAGAGATGATAAAGAAACCTCACTTGCTTTGAGTGTTACATCTTTATGTGACCTGAGAAGTATATAACATGCATAGTTGGAGACTTGATAATATTAGACAGCTCCATCCATAGACCATGAGCATCTCTGCCCACCAACAGGGGAAATCTCTAAAATACCTCATGGGGCTGTGTGTGAAATGATTAGTAACTTATAAGCATTAAAGTCATCCACTCAAACTATGCCCCATTATGTAATAATTATACCCACTTCTAAGAACTGGCTTCACATTGTCTTTTTTATCACAATCAGCTCTCTGGATGCTCAGTCTTTATTTCTGCTAGCATTTAAAGATGTTCATCTTGACTACTAGAGGGAATACTATTCCAAGGGAAACTGTTAATTCCGTGGATGCCAAATCATCATGGCCAAATTAATAAAAGCAAGCTTGTTCATTAATGTACATGGATGTCTCCCCCTAAAGGTGAGATTCAAGAGATCAGCATTGGATATGGACCAGAAAAGGATTTTTATAGTTCAGGGGTAGGTGGTTTCCAAATGGGGGATTTGGGTGGGCAAAATATGGGGCATTAAGGAAGCAGAACATAAGCATAGCAAATTGGTCTTAACAACCTGAAACAAGACATGATTGCAAGGTGATCATAACAACGTAGTCACAACCAACAAGGTATTCATAGCAAGGTGGTCATATGAACAGGTGGTCACAATAACCTTCTGAAACAAAGGCATGGTTGTCATTTCCTGGAACAGGCAGTATAGAACCATTTGTAGTTAAAGTTATAGGTGGGGCATAGCCTAATCTTTGAGAAAGAGATTTAATCATTAGCGTGAATAAGCCTACTTTGTCTTTATTATAAGAGGGCTTTCAAGCCCAAGATGGAGGCAGGCTGGTTCATGCCAATACTAACATATTTAACTATTGGAAAATAAAAGAATCTTCTTGCTCAGGTTATAACAGTAAGGCCTTGGGACACAGTCAGAGCAAGGACTCATTCACAGTTTTGAACACACTAGGTGATATATCATTCTGATCACATTCTTTAGACTTAATTTCCTCGATTATAACTTAGATAAAACAATGCATTACTTTCAGAAATGTGTGAGGGCTCTTGAAATGTAGTTGGTATCAATTTGTTTACTACCGATTTGGGCTGCTCAGGATTAGATTTGTCTTAATTAATTTTAATTAGTTTATTAGTTCAATTGAAAACTTGAGTATTTAGTGACAAGTAGAGGCTTCACTGGGGCAAAACCTGAATAGGTCACCAGAATAATTATATTTCAGTGCTGCTGTTCATTTGTTCACAGACATCTCCTCTGCTGGCATAGTAAACAACTGCCTGGTCTAAGCTCTAGCTTAAATATTCTGTATCCACTTCCTCTTTTTTGTGGGTGAGAAATCCAAAGCCTACTATAAGTGCTAATAATTAACAGAGACATTACCTTTGTAGTAGAAAAGTATCATTTTGCATATCTTCGCCTTGAGATTAGAAACCTTAAAGCAGAATCTTCTTGCTTTATAAGAATATTTAATAACCAGGCTTCTACTTTAGTTTTAGGACTTCGTTTTGGAATAAGCTGAGAAACCTTGGTATTGAAGAGTCCAAGTTCTGGCTCCATGTTTGGTCTTCCACAGTCCCAAGTTGATTTTTTTTATTTGTACACTCATTTTAACAGAACCCCCAGAAGTAAGTGGTTGCAATTGTGAAGATCTGGTCAGAAGCATATCACAGAATCAGATAGACTCTAAACTGAACAATGCTTCTACCATAATTAAGTCAGGAAGATTTTAGTACTTGGATACTTGTGTGAAATATTCCACGGAGTGCCTGCAAATCTCTGGTTTTCACCAGAAAACACTCTTCACCTAATCTTGTGCCACCCCTAACACATGAAAACCAGCCTTTGTAGAAGGAATAATTTACATAATAATAGTAACTGCTCACAGATTATCATCTAGACTGATTACACAACCAGGGACTGAAAGGGCTGGAGGAATTAAAAACCAAAACTGAAACCCGAAATCAACCAAACCAAACCAAAAAACAAAAAGACAAACCAAATACAATTACTGGGAAAAGGGAGCTTGTGACTGGGCTGTGTAAACATGGTGGCGTCTCTACATGCCTCTGGCTCCACACACAATAATTAATCACAGTTTATCTGTGAAAATAGTAACTGTAACAAGTCACAACAAAATTGCCTTATAGATCGCTTGGGTTGAAAACTGAGGTTTTCAGGGCTCATTTGCTTTAACAACAGTTTAATTAAGAATTTATAATTTTTCTAGCTAATTCTAAGTCCTGGTGATAGAAAAAAATCAACACTAGATATCAATCCTGTTCTAGAGAAATGATGATAGATGGGAAAGACAGTCTATCAGGATAGGTGAGCATTAGATTAAGGGAGAAGGCTTCTAAGAAGCAGCAGAATTTCATACTCAAATGTTCTTGACACAGACAGAGGAGATTTCATGCAGGAGTTATGGAAGTGTTCCTTGAGTTAAATCAAAAGAGCTCAATTGAGGCTTTCTGAAAGTAATGGTGGAGAAGGGTGTTCCAATGAGAGGGCAGAGCACTGTTGACTTGCTAAGATCACATGCCTGTATCTGTGTTTGAATATGATGGAACTCAGAGGCATTTGGGGAGAAGATACACATATAGCATTAGAACATTATGTCTGTCATTAGTAGGGTAGTAAGCAACCAAAATTGGTTCTTACAGTTCAGGCTATCAGTATGGTTGTGCAACTTGTAACATGACAATGTCTAGAATACCAATGTAGCAGCAAGCATACCAAAAAGGCAGCTTGCTTCTCTTTCTTTCTTTCTCTCTGCCTTTGTTTCTTTATTTTTATGTTTTTTTTAAACATTTAGTGTGTGTTTGTGTGTGTGTGTGTGTGTGTGTGTGTGTGTGTGTGTGTGTGTGTGGACATATACATGCAACTTGTGGAAGTCCGGTCTCTTCTTCCACTATGTGGTTTCTAGAGGTCAAACTTAGATCATCAGCTTTGACAGCAGTTATCTTTACCCAGTGAGCCATCTTTCTGGCCCTGGGGTCCATTAAGAGACACTAAGCCCAACATTAGGGTTCTGAGCTCATAAATCGATCATCTCCCGTAGCCCCATCTCTTGATACTGATATGTGGAGAGGTGGAGTTAATACCTAAGTATTAGGAGACATATGCATTTGGTCCATTAATGAGATGCATCAAGATTTAAAACTAAACAGAAATATTGAGTTGGGGGAAGAATAGAGGAGAGAGAGCAGGATGAGAGATACCATATCAGAGGGAGCCACTATAGGTCCGAGAAGAGATCTGGAACCAGGGAGATCTCCAGAGACCTACAAGGATGACACGATCTGACAATCCAGGCAATGGTGGAGAGGATAACCTAAAAGCCCTTCCCCTAAAATGAGATTGATGATTTCTCTTTATGCCATCCTAGAGCCCTCATCCAGTGGCTGATGGAAGCAGAGACAGACATCCACAGATATACACTGAGCTGAAATTGGGAATTTAGTTGAAGAGAGGGAGGAATGAAGAGTGAAGGGGTCTGTACCAGGTTGGAGAAACCCACAGGAACAGTTGACCTGAACAAGGGAGAGCACATCGACCCCAGATATTGTCAGGGAGGCCAGTACAAGACTGATCCAGACCCCTGAACATGGATGTCAATAAGGAGGCCTCTGCACTCCAGGGAGCCTCTGGTGGTGGATTAGTATTTTTCCCTGGTGCAAGAAGGGACTTTGAGAGCCCATCCCACGTGAAGGGTTACACTCTGGCCCTGGACACATGGGGAAGGGCCCAGGACCAGCACAGGAAGATTTGGTGGACTTTGCAGAGCCCCCATTGAGGGCCCTACCCTGCCTGGGGAGTGGTGGGTGGATGGGGTGGGGGTAGGCTGGGGGTGGGGGAAGGAGGTATGGGTGTGAGGGGAGGGAGAGGGAGAAGGGACTTAAATGTGAAACAAGCTTGTTCCCTAACTAGAACTAATAAATAAATTAAAAAAAAAAACTAAACTGAGCTGTAGCTCAGTGGAAGAGTGTAGGTGGTTATTTCTTTGCTCTTTGGGAGCAAATACAAACAATAAATAAACAAACACATAAACACGTGGAGGCTTATTCTTGCTTAGGAATGCCTGGCCTTAGCTTGGCTTGTTTCTAGCCAGCTTTTCTCAACTTAAATTATCCCATTTATCTTTTGCCTCTGGACTTTTATCTTCCTTTATTCTACATACTTTTCTTTAATTCTCACTCTATGGTTTGCTGTGTAGTGGGGTGGCTGGCACCTGATGTCCTCCTCTTCTTCTTCTTTTCTTGCTCTCTGATCTTCTCCTCCGAGATTTCTCCTACTTATTCTCTCTGTCTGCCAGCCCTACCTATCCTTTCTCCTGCCTTGCTATTGGCATTCATTTCTTTATTAGGCCAATCAGGCAAACCAACAAAGCTTCACAGAATTAAACAAATGCAACATAAAAGAATGCAGCAAATCTTGGCATCATTAAACAAATATTCTACAGCATAAACAAATGTAAAACATCTTAAATACAACAGAAGAGCACTTGATTAATATGAGTGAGGTATTAAGTTCAATTCCTAGCACCTCAAAGAAAAAAAGAAAAACTATTTGTGGTTTCAACGTTTTCTTGTTTTTTTGCCTAAGCAAAAATCTAAAAATACAGATGTTATACATGTGTCTAGTTTTTAAAAAAAATCTGCCTATTTAGGGTTCATTTTAATTGAATGTACATAAAATTTTCAGAACAACTTCAAATAAGTTTAATATCTGGCCAGGAAAGCAAAAATAAAAGATACTTGCTATCCTGGTATGATAATCTGATGTGGGGTCAGGCTTTGACAATGCAAACTCTCATCCATGGAAGGCTATGAGAACTGCTATGCCACATATGCAGGGTATTGGTATGAGATGGGCTGCACAGTGTGGTGAAGAGTATAGGGTGGTGACTGAGATTTATATCCTGAAGAGGTTTCCAAGTGGCATAGTGTGACAGGACAAAGGAAAAAAATCATGCAGACTGGGAGGTTCATGAACCAGATAAGGGAAAACACGAATTAGAGCAGAATAGGTTGAGCAAGCATGGAGAATTGGCCAGTGGTGGTGCTACTGTGGAAGTTAGGGAGATGAATCTTGAGATTTTCTAACAGGCAAGTCTTCCATGCTGCACTGTTTTGATGTAAGATACTTTCTAAGTGCCAAACTTGTACAGGGTGTTCTGAAGTAAAAGATAATACTGGCTTCCACCCTGAAACAGTAAAAATGTGAAGACAATGTTTTCAGCTGGAGGGGACTCCACACACACCTCAGCTATGGCTCCTTGTTGAAAGTCATCTCCAGTGGTTCCTAGTTGAAGGTCTTCTGCTATAGTGCCTTGCTTTAGGTCATCTTCTCCTGTAGCTCATTGTTGAAGGTCCTCTGGTATGGCTTCTTGTTGAAGGTCATCTCCTATGGCTCTGCTATGGTGCCTTGTTGAAGGTCATCTTCTCCTATGGCTCCTTGTTGAAGGTCCTCTGCTATGGCTCCTTGTTGAAGGTCATATTCTGTGGCCTTGTTGAAGGTCCTCTGCTATGACTCCTTGATGAAGGTCCTTTGTTATGGTTCCTGCGGCATCTCTTGCCTACTGCTATATGTGCAGATGGTGCTATGGTACAGAATATGTTCTCAATTCCTTGTGTTCTGTGTTTATTGTTAATATAGTTGTTCAGAGTAAAATGTTAACTGATACGACTCTACCTCCTGCATCACCACATCCAAATCTGTATGCAAAAGCCAGCATCTTCACCCTCTTTGGATCAACTTCCCTAACCTAATCAGTATTTTCTTTTACCTGGATCACTGTATCTGGGACTTCTTCAATGGCATTCAAAAGATTTCAAAGGGCTTTTCCAAAGAAAAGAGTTCAAAAGAAAATTTTCTAAAATATTGAGGCAAATGATCTTTCTACCTACTCTCTCAGCACTTCCAACCACACGTTAACAAAATCCAAAGTCCCACCATGTCACTGAAAGCTTGCATGTACTAGCTTCCACCTCCAGTTTCCATCTCTCAATACTTGCCCCCTGCCCCACCTCTTTCTAACTGTATTGACTTCCTGCTAAATATAAATAGCATGTTTTTATATCAAGATAATTAAGCTCCTTCTGAATTATATCCTATTTATACATATGTTTCCCCCTGAACATTTAAGAACTCTTAATTTAGCTCCCACATGCCTTATAAAAGATGCTTTAGGAGATTGTTTAAAACAGTATCCATCAATCTTGTGGTCTCTTTGTCTCATTTTATTTTTTCTTCAAGTGTCTAGACACATGGAGCCTCCATTGAGACTCTGCTACATTTTTTGTTTTGTTTTGTTTTTTTGAGACAGGGTTTCTCTGTGTAGCTTTGGAGCCTATCCTGGCACTTGCTCTGTAGACCATGCTGGCCTCGAACTCACAGAGATGCACCTGCCTCTGCCTCCCAAGTGCTAGAATTAAAGGTGTGCACCACCAATGCCCAGCCTCTGCAACCTTTTATAAGGGGGGGCTGTATGATAGAAGTCATCCTAGAGTGGGTAATTTGTGGTGGGATGAAGTCAGGAGGGGGTTGAGTTAGTTTAGGACATGCTTCACACCTGGAGACACTAAAAGCTTATGTATGTTTTCATGTTCTGCTCATATATTGATCCTTTATGTATTTGGGTCACTGATGGGATTGATAGATCAGGCAACTATAAAATCATTTCTCACATGAATTATGATCTTAAAGAGACTGGACAGCTCTGACACAGAAAAAGAGCAGGGACAATTTTTTTCAGGTCATAAAGCACAAAATCCTGAGTCAGTCTCACAAATGGAAAGTGGTTAAACTATACACACCTGGACATTTAGTGGAAATAAAAAGGCTTGTGAGACCAATGCTATCATTGTATCTTTCTTCCTTCTTCCCCTCTCCTTGCTCTTCATAGAATATTGATTGAATGTTCACTGACTGTTAATTCCTTCAGAAGGACCCAGGGACATCCATCGCCCTATACTGGTGGGTATCAACCTTTAATATAGGTGACCCTTTAAAATAGCTCCTTATGCTGTGGTGACCCCCAACCATAAAATCATTTTTGTTGCTACTTCAAAACTGTCATTTTGCTACTTTTATGAATTGTAATGTAAAAATATCTGTATTTTCCAATGGCCTTAGTCAACCCAAAGATTGAGAACCACTTGCCTATGCTTCTCTTTGAACCTCCATGGATGAGTTTGGTCTACTTACTCTGTCTGAATATCTGTCATACTTTTTCCCACATGGTGCTAATGTGTCTGCCTCCTCCACTTGTCCACAGATCTCCAGGATCAATGCTATGTCTCATTTGTCTACATAGTCTAGCTGTTTGTCTTGGGCTCTGACACAGAGTGTGTGCTCTTTCGATGGTTAACTGAATTGAAACTACAGCAAAGTGAATAAGACATGGTTTTCACCATCCATTTGCCCACTGGCTATTTGGAGAGGATGACATATATAATATAATAACATAAATTACAAAATGACAAATATAATATAATAAATTAATAATTGTGTTGTGATGTGATAAGAGCTATAGCAATTATATAAGAAAGTGCAGCTATAGTGCAATGGCAGGCGCAGCTAGCACTAAAGCAAGCCATGGGTGATCCCAGTGCCTTCCCCTGGTGTATTCCAGCAGGTTTTAAATTCATTTAGGAAAGAAAGAATATTGACTGCAGAGACATTAGATTATTTGTAAAGTTATAAAGCTCTTAGAAACCCTCAGATGGGAAGTTGCCATCTAACAGTGAAATATTAACTCCAGAGCGGCTGCTGGAGGCCTGTTTTTCATATGTGCCTCAAGGTATATCACTAAATCTGTTGACACCTACAAAGTTTCTTTCTTGTAAAACAGAAAGAAAGAAAAAAAGGTATTACAGAAGTTCGCTCCTTTAATGTTATGATATTATCTTAGAAAGGGTATTTTTATAAGTAGTAAAGGTCAGGATAATTAAATCAGACAACTAATGAAGCTAGTAACAGTGAAACGGACAAGCTCTTTATCCCTTTGTGGTTAGGGATGTTAGCTGTGTATTCTTCGTTGGAGCTGAGCGATTGTTAGGAGTGCTTCATGATAACCTAAGATCTCTATTCATGCCATGCATGCATTCATTTGATCAGATACAAGTGTTGAGACTGTTCACTGAATGTTTTGACAGAGTCCTTCTTTGATGAAAACATGACTTTGGGAGTTGGAGCAATCTGATTCAGAATCTTATATTTGTCTCCAACAATCTAGGTAGTTTTGTGAAAGTGGTACAAAATCTCTTATGTTGTTCTCTTGGCTGTAGAGCCATATTTGATATTCAGGGTTGCTTTGAGAATATAATAAAATAACATGAGGGACTGACCCAATATTTGGAAAATAATACGTGTTTAATAAATGTATTCTTGTTTTTCTTTCTCTGCAGCTAAGAATTTTCTATTAAAAAATCTTCATCTTAGAATTCTTCTTGGTTAATATTTCAAGCCTTTGTTTGAAGATAGGCTGTCTTTATGCTCAATACTCCATGGTAAAACTGTAAGAGCTAATTTTTATTGAGTCTATATCATATCAAAATATGACAAGAAAATGCCCTTAAGAATCCATTTTATCTCTTGTTTAGATCCACTTAAAAATGAAGAAATGATAATACAGGGATGGTAAGTATTTTTCCAATGTGTGAGGAGCATATTTCAAGTTCTGCATTCAAAAGTTGGTTGTGATTCTGAAGCTGTGCCTCCCTTGTGGTGATTTCCTAATATAACTCTGACTTTCTTTTTTAAAAATGATTTATTTATTTTTGTTTTATATGCATTGGTGCTTTGCCTGCACACATGTCTGTGTGTGGGTGTCAGATCCCCTGGAACTAGAACTACAGACAGTTATGAGCTATGTGGGTGCTGGGAATTGAACCTGGGTTCTCTGGAAGAGCAGCCAGTGCTCTTAACCACTGTATAACTTTCACTTTCTATCTTTTCCCTTCTATCACCTTAAAGCAGACACAGGACCATGTGAAAGCAAAATACCTTAATTCTCATCATCCTTGTAGCTTGATGTCTGAGTCAAGAAGACAGAGTGAAAATGAAAGGGCATCACTACAGGAAGGACATCTGTTTTAGTGTAATGGTGAGAGGATGTAGGAAATCTCAACTATGGAAGGGGCTACAGCAGTTATTTTAACCTTTCTCATGGCAAATGACTAGGCAGATATTTAGCCATCAGTTCTAGGTGTTAAGTTTCTGGCACCTTACTGAACAATGGAATTGTTACTTCCTTGCCATGCAGAATGAATGAATTTGGGAATGACAATGTATTCTCAAGGTAGCATTAAGACCATCTTTATTCATTTGAATCTATGATAGACTTGGTAGTCTATAGCAGAATGTTACCCAGTTCCAGTTTTACAAAGGTATTTAGCCTAGGAGCTATTAGGACAAATTAAGTTGTACATTCAGAAATGTTTTTTATTGAAATGCTATTTTCTTTCAATTAAAAAGGCATCAAAGAGGAAAAGTTGTTATCTGTGACTGTTTACCAGTTATGTCCTGAGTCTATGCCTCTGTTAACCCTAGGATACTCTATGGCTATCTTCTGTGTCACAGTTGGGTGTTATGATCTGCAGACTTACATCTAGGTCTGGAGGGTACTTAAAGACTGAAGCTTTCAGAACATCCAGACCCAGGTCTTCATAAGAATGTGCTTCTTCAACCATGTGATTTGATGTTATTTTCTCCTTCCAGCCATGGTTTGTGCTCTGACTCTGGATGAGTTATGAGTACTTGCACATTGTAACTTAAAAGACATTTGAAATGTATAGGTAAACTAACAAACTTTGCATCTTTTTGCTTACTGTCTTTTGCCTATGTGTTGTTTATGTAGCTTCCTATGTACATGTTGTGTGCCTGGGAATGCCAGAAGAGGGTGTTGATAATTGAACTTGGGTCCTGTGGAAGAGCAGCAAGTGCTTTTCTACTGAGACATCATTCTAGCCTCTGACTTTCTATTCACAAATATGTTTGGGGGAACAGACACATGGACATAGAAACTGTTTTCAACTCGTTTTTGGTCTGGAAAATTAAAGATAGGAGTTTTAAAATGAAAGACAGAAAAAGAGCAGACCTTTTGAGTGGAATAAGATCAACTTGTTTAATAGAACTAGCATTCCTATAAGCTGGGTTTCCCGACTTAGCAATTTTTGCTGGCAGTAATTTATAATATTAAAGAGAACACATGAGATGATATATTACTTATGATTTAACAGAGATTTCCTGAGAGTTCAGGATGCAAAGCTAGCCACAAGCCATAGAGATCAGGCAGTGGTGATACACACCTTTAATCCCAGCAGCCATACTAGCTAAGCATAGAGCCAGACAGTGGTGGTACACCTTTAATACCAGGGCTCAGGAGACAGGTATGTAGATCTCTGTTATTTCAAGGTCACACTGATCTACACAAAATTGATCCAGGCTAAAAGAGAAACAGCTCACACAAAGGAGATTTCAGCACTTAGAATCACATGCCTTTAATCCCGGCCTTGAGATAGGAGCATTTTGGTCTTCAGACACATTTGGGCAATTAGTCTCCGGCCACATTGAGGGCAGGGCTACTTCAGCCTAGGTAGAGGTGAGAGTTACTGGCTTGGCTGCTTTGCTTATCTGACCATCAGCTTGAACCCCAATATCTATG
This sequence comes from Cricetulus griseus, assembly GCF_003668045.3. Classification (NCBI taxonomy): domain Eukaryota; kingdom Metazoa; phylum Chordata; class Mammalia; order Rodentia; family Cricetidae; genus Cricetulus; species Cricetulus griseus. The sequence goes on along the minus strand of NC_048597.1, from coordinate 193,154,718 downwards.
TCCATGTTTTTATTTTTCATGTTGCAAATACAAGAAGAGACTTGCATAGAGCCCACGAGAATGTATGAGGACAAGGCCTCTTGAAATTGATTTGATGGTACCTGTATTGTCTTCTACACTAGGCTTTGCTCATGCGGTCAGAGATTTTATTTCTTTTTGAAATCTTGTATAATTTGAGCCATCCTAATAAAATATATGCTAGTTTGTAAAAATGAATAACAACTTTTGCAAGTAAAATCTGAGAGATCTGGGACTGAGATATACCTAAATTAGTTCATTCAAAGAGCAGACTGTGTTTCGAAAAAGCCTCACTAATTGCTTTTGGAGAAATTACATTTTCATACTAGAGCCCAGTAATATCTTTGATGTTAGTCTTTGGTTGCAAAGATTGGACTTCACAACCTTCAATTAACATAACTTTCTCTGAAATGACCTAGACCTGGAGAGAAGGGAGTTTTTTTTCCCCCACAGGAAAAAGATTATGAAAATAAATATATCCCATAGACATATGAATGAATATTTGTTTCTAAGGTTGTATTTTTACTCCAAGATGTGAAATAATTGTGACTTTTAGCTGAATTCTTCACACCAGAAAGTCTGGGAAAGCAAAATGTCAGTCTCACATAGCCCAGTGGGATAATAGGAGAATGGCGTGGCCAAAAAGTAAGATGAGAAATCTCAAGCTTCCTATGGCCCTATGAAAACAAGGATGTTTGCCTTTCAATGTCCTCAAAACTAAGTTACCAAAGCTTTGCTCCCTGCTTTTGTTTAACCTTTTCTGCATCACACATGGCAACAACATAAGTACTAAAATACATAAAAAAATTTACGTGTGTGGAGATGCTTGTGTGGATGTACATGGCAAATTCTAGAACACTGTGCACTTTCAGACTTATGAACATGTGAATTTGCAGTGTGACCCTTTACCAGGAATTTCCATAGAAATGGAAAAGAATTCCTCTTTGTTCTATTCTTTTTTCAGTCTACTCCCACCCCAACAAGCAATTTTATTTGGCCAGAGTACAATTACTAATTGCTAATTTTTGAATAAGACATCAAGGGAAGAATGAAATAGCTTCCAGGTGGAAAGCAGGTTTTGACTCTTGTGCCAGCTTTGGCCTTGTGGAATGGTGTTGTGAGGCTGAGTCCTGCCTCAGGCAGCAGAAAACATGGTGATTGATTAGCAATGTCTTCAAAGAAGTTAGGAGTGGTAGGGATTGTGCTATACAGATCTTGTAATTGTTTCCCCTAGACTAATTACTGGAAGAGGAAGGATTCATTACCCATGAAGTGTCAATCCAGCCTCAGGAATAAGAGTGCGTTTGTCAGGGAGACAGTACATGACTCAGCCCGTGTTCTGCACTGTAGGGTAAACCCTGCTCCTAACAGACTTACCTTGTCAAACCACATCTTGATCTAACAATTTGCAATTCCACAAAATGCAGCCAACAGCTGCCCTCTATTAGAACATGAGGATTCTGGAATTAAAAGTCTCGATACCTTCAAGAACTACCATCTAAAGGCAAATTTAATTAGCAATTCCAGATGAGCTATATTGAATATGAGGTTGGAAATTTCTGAAGGAAAATGCAGTTTTAAGGTCCAAATGTGCTGATTTGTTGGTGGTCTTCCTTTCCACCATGTGCTTGAAGAACGACATCGATCACAGGCCTCTTTGGTTCAGGGCTAACGCCCAGAACTTGAAGGAAATGTCATAGTCGAAGGACTGCTGACCATCTTGTCTGAACTCTGATCTGTTCGCAGCCCTGAGCTAATAGGAAAGAAAGTGCCTCTGTTCCTCTCACCTCCCTGTCCCCCTGCTATGCTGTTCTCTCAGTCCCCATCTCAGTCACCCTATCCTCCTGACTTGCGGCATCATCACCCCTGTGATCTCTAAGACAACCTTCCTCCACTCGGTCTTTTCTGGATCTCTTTCCATACATTTCTTTTAAAACCTTCTCTCTATGGGATGGTTACTCTCCCATTTCTATAAAGTTATTTACTATAAAGTTAAGTACTAGTTTAAGCTAGAATAAATGTTCCATTTTAAGTAATGCAGCTCAGTACATAAAGCTTTTAATGAAAAATTCCACTGAAGCAGTTTAGTCAGGATTATTGTTTTATAGAAAAAGTTTCAATCAGTAAACTGTTGTTTCATTTTCCCCTGTTTGTCTCAAACTGCATGTTATGTTTTGAAATTGTTCATAGGATTAAAAGAGGTGCTCATCCCTTCCTACCAGAGATGCCAGGCAGGCAAGAGGGGACAATCCGCTTCCTAAGTGACACTTTGATGAAGAAACCACTCAAAATCTTCGGACTGCTTCCTGCTTCCAGCTTAATTGGACTGTGAAGCTGTGCCAGTCCCAGCTTTCCAGTTTTCCTTTCTTCAGTGCTCTTAGTGTGCTGGATGCTGGAGATGCTGGGAGCGTTAGGAAGGATATTGAACTGGCTCCATTTTCTTTTGAAAGGCAGACGCTGTATTCGCTCCCCGTGTCTGGGGACTTTGGGATTTGCACACTCAAATGAGGAAGGCTGGGCTGGCCTGTCTCAACTAGATAGCACTTTGCCCTGATGATTCTTCAAGCAGTCAGCAGGGTCGGTCTCACAGAGGTGTAGCACAATTTGAAGATGGCTTCCTTCCAAACATTTCTCTTCCCCTATCCTCTGCAGTGTAGTGCTCAAGACATATAGGAAACAAATGTCAAAACATTGGAAATTTCCTCTTTGTTTTCCTATCCTAAGAGGACAGGAGTCCACAGACAGTTATAGGAGGAAAGTCTCCTTTCAGTCTTTTTCCCTTTGCCCCTTCCAATCTGATTCTTCTCCTTTCATCTCTCTCTCTCTCTCTCTCTCTCTCTCTCTCTCTCTCTCTCTGTGCTATTGTGAAGTCTTGAACTCTTAATACCTTCTTTTTTCATATATATATATATATATATATATATATATAAATATAATATATATTTGTTTTTTCGACACAGGGTTTCTCTGGAGCCTATCCTGGCACTCTCTCTGGAGACCAGGCTGGCCTCGAACTCACAGAGATCTGCCTGCCTCTGCTTCCCGAGTGCTGGGATTAAAGTCGTGCACCACCAACGCCCGGCTAAAAATATTTTTAAAACAATCTTATTTTACATACCAATCCCAGTTCCCTCTCCATCCTGTCTTCTCATTCCCCCCATTCCATCCCCATCCACTCTTCAGAGAGGGTGAGGCCTCCCAGGGGGATCATCAAAGTCTGTCATATCCCCCCTGTATCTAGGCTGAGAGCGTATCCCTCCATAAGGAATGGGCTCCAAAAAGTACCAGGGATAAACATTGGTTCCACTGCCAGAAGCCCCATAGATTGCCCAAGCCTTCCAACAGACACCCACTTTCAGGGGACCTTGTTCTGTCTTATATATGTTCCCTAGTTGTCAGTCTGGAGTCAGTGAGCTCCCACTAGTTCAGTTCAGCTGTTTCTGTGGGTTTCCCCAACATGGTCTTGACCCCTTTGCTCATATTATTACTCCTCACTCTCTACAGTTGGATTCCAGGAGTTCAGCCCAGTGGACTCCCCAGAAGGGGAAATAGATAAGATATTGTGAGTAAATTGGGATCAGCACATAGTCACTGCTGATGTGTATTGGTCCTGTCAACTTGGAAACTGTCTTTTTTATTTTTCTGAAAACTTACTGAATTTTTCTCTTTGTTACTAGAGCTCCACATTTTCTATAGGCATTGTATAAGGAGAGTTCCTTGAAAGAGCTATACAATTTGATTTATTTTTCATTTCTGGAGAGTGAAACTGGGGGCTCACACATGCTAGACAAAAGCTCTCCATCCCCAGCCCAATACAATTTAACTTTGCAAGCAGTTTTAGGCTTGCAGGAAATAGAGCAGATACACTGTCTTCCCCTGTGCACCCATCACACACACCAGTTCTTTTTTAGTAACCCATTGCCATGTCACAGCTCATAGAGCAGCACTGATACGTTATTACTAACCAAAGCCTATAGCTTCTCCATCATTCCTTAGCTCTGACTAATTGACTTTTTAAATTATCTCAGGATTCTGTACCATGTCATGCTTAGCTGTTGAGTCTTTTTTTTTTTAAAGAATTATCTTGATTGTGGGTTTCTTAGACTTGATTTTCGTGGCCCTGACAATTTTATGGAATATTTTAGGCTTACTGTTTAGTCGGAGTTTTAAATTGTTTTCTCATGATTGGCCTGTGGTTGTGTTTTTGGGAGAGATGATAGAAATCCTATTTTTATTAAAACAGGTAAAGACTACTTAATGCCAAGAAGAGTTGTAGGTGTTGACCTTAATAATCGGGCTAAAATCCTGTTTTCAGGAATGTTTAGTTTAAGGCTCCTCTTTTCTCTAGTTTACATACCACACTATCATAAAGAAATGACAAGGGACATTTTATATTTAAGAAATGAGGAGTTCATTTCCCTTCAATTGGGATCAAATGACTGCACAGATGTATTTGAAATTCCTCTGCAAAGGGAGTCTGCCTGTGCCCCGTATGTGCCAATGAGTTTAATGCTTTATTATTTCAGAATGGACTGATGATTTTTCTTGTATTTAAGGTTATAATGAAGTACTAATTAATTTTGTTGATCACGTTGTTTCTGCTTTTGCCATTGGGAAAGTTTCAGTTGACTTCTGTGACATTCTCCCATCAATGCAAGCTTCTCTCTCCTGACTACAACCTCGCTTTCTGTTCTCATAAAAACTCCCCTTGTCTATTTCCTGTTCTGGTCCTAGAACAAGCCATTTCTCCAATGAGCCCTGCTTGTTTTTATTGAGAACAATGGCATCAGAAGTGAAGATTAGGGCCTTGGGTGTGCTCATTGCTGCAGGACATCATTGCCTAGGGCCCTTCATCTGACACAGTACAGTAATATATGTGTACAACTAAGCCACTAATATGCATATATTTCTGTAGGGAATGCATACTACTTTTTAGATACACATTTCTACACTAAGCTAAACAAGAATTTTTGTTGATACCCTCTCTCCGTCTCTCTCTCTCTCTCTCTCTCTCTCTCTCTCTCTCTCTCTCTCTCTCTCTCTGTGCAGGAACTCATGTGCATGTTTGGTCATCTCCAAGCCCAAGAGTTGCACACATGGTTGGCACATATGAACTTGTCAGGTTTACTTTAACCTGTGGTCAGGGAAAAGACTGGAGCCTTCATGCCCTCAGGTAACCTTTCTCTCCACCTTTTGTAATGAAAAGAACATTTTTTTCCAACAGCAAGCTATAAAACTCTACTTGTTTTGTGACTCTGAGAGTTTAGTTAGAGTATATCAATATATCATTTCAAAAATTATTTCTTGAGATTCTATTACAATTATATCCCATTTTCCTTTCTTTGCTCCAAAACTTTCCATATACCCCTCGTTGCTCTCTTTCAAATTTATGACTTTTTGTTTTATTAATTGTTCTTACACACATATATGTATGTGTACAAATATATATATATATATATATATATTATATATATATATATATTCCTAAATACACACATGTAACCTGCTCAGTCTGTTTAACATTACTTGTATGTATGTCTTCAAGATTTTTCATTTAGTACTTGATAACCAATTGGTGTGCTTTTTCCTGGGAAAGACTATTTCTCCAGCTCTCCAATTTCCTAAGCTATTTGTAGTTGCTTGTGTAGGATTTACATATCATGCATAAACTCTAATTACATTCCAAATATTTCATCTTATACTTAACCATCATCAAGAAAACTTCTCTTTACAGCAGATGGAAACCATTACAGAAAGCCCAGACTAATCAAAACACAGAGTTGTGGAGTCCAGTCCCAGTGGATACATCTGCAACACAACTCCCACTCTCAAGGCTCGAGGCTCACTGCTGTAGAAGAGGGGATGGAAGGATTGTAAGAGTCCAAGGATCAGGGAATTTGCTTCAAGATTGTGTTTCCTAAGAATGTCAGTAGCTACATCCATAAAGTATCACCAACATGACTGCTTATACATGAGCTGAACAAGGACAACAGCAATAGATTGCTGCACTTTTTTTTCTAATCATAGAAAATCATCAGGTTTCTTAATGGCCATCTTTTAAAATTTAAATGAAAAACAATCTTATTTTATATATCAGTCCCAGTTCCCTCTCCCTCCCATCATCCCATGCCCCCACCACCCCATCCCATCCCTCTTCTGCTCCATAGAAAGGGTGAGGCCTTCCATGGGGGACCTTCAAAGTCTGTCACATCATTTGGAGCAGCGCCTAGGCCCTCACCCATGTGTCTAGGCTGAGAGAGTATCCCTCTATGTAGAATGGGTTCCCAATGCCCATTAGTACACTAGGGATAAACACTGTTCCACTACCAGAGGCCCCATAGACTTCCCAGGTCTCCTAACTGACACCCACGTTCAGAGGGCCTGGTTCTGTCCTATGCTGGTTTCTGAGCTGTCATTTTGGGGTCCATGAACTCCCCCTTGTTCAGGTCAGCTGTTTCTGTGGATTTCACCAGCCTGGTTTTGACCCCTTTGCTCATCACTCCTCCCTCTCTACAACTGGATTCCAGGAACTTGGCTCAGTGCTTATCTGTGGCTGTTTGCTTCTGCTTCCATCCGCTACTGGCTGAAGGCTCTAGGATGGCATATAAGGTAGTCATCAATCTCATTATAGGGGAAGGGCATTTAAGATAGCCTCTTCACTATTGCTTAGAATCTTAGTTGGGGTCAACCTTGTAGATCTCCAGACATTTCCCTAGTGCCAGATTTCTTTTTAAACCTATAATGGTTCCCTCTTTTAGTATCTCTTTTCTTGCTCTCCTCTATTCTTCCCCTGACTCAATCTTCCTGGTCCCTCATGTCTTCCTCCCCCTCCTTTTCTCCCTTTCTCTTTCTCCTAACTTCCTCTCCCCTCCCCCAATGCTCTCAATTTGCTCAGGAGATCTTGTCCATTTCTCCTTCTCTGGGGGACCATACATGTCTCTCTTAGGGTCCTCCTTATTTCCTAGCTTCTCTGGAGGTGTGGGTTGCAGGCTGTTAATCCTTTGCTCTATGTCTAATATCCATAGATGAGTGAGTAAATACCACATTTGTCTTTTTGTGACTAGGCTATCTCACTCAGGATGGTTTCTCCTAGTTCCATCCATTTGTAAAGGCCATCTTTTTCTGTATCATATTTGGTATAAAATGTGAAAATGAATGAACTTGAAAATAGCTCTAATAACAAAAGATAAAATATAAAAACACATTTTTCCTATGAGTAAATAATTGTAAAGCCCACAAGCATTTGGTGATGATGTGGAATGAGAGAAGGAGCTGATTTGAAGTTCAGTGTCTATGATTAATTGCTGCACTTTTAAAGACGCTCTCTCTGGTTTCAAGTTGGTGGCAAAGCACCATGCAGATTTAGAAAGAGTGTGGGTTTCTGACACATGCAGGACTTGTTTAGATATCTCATAAATTCTCCTAACTTCCATTTCCATATCATCTGATCAATGATGCTAAATGTGCATCTCAGAGACCTGTGAAGATGGACAAGCACCATGAATGGGAACTTCTCACACTGCCTGGGTCCCAGGAAGTCCTCACTGAACTGAGTGGATAGACATCACACACTGAGATACAGGGACCTGCCGTCCTCCTCTTGAGGTGAGGTGTGTCATAACTGATGGGCACTGTGGGACTGCTAGCTTGCTTCTAATAGCCCTGAATAGGACTGAAATTTATTTAAGATGATTAAAGGTCTGGAATTCATTCTGCTCAGTATTGCTTACTATTTCTTTTTGATAACAATGTGTTAATACATAATTTCCCCCATAAACCCCCCTTAATCTCTGCTTACATTTTCAATTTAAAGCATTTTTTTTTCTGTAGCACAAAACAAAGCAAATTTTATTGGCTCTCAAATGATTAATACACCATGGGAGATTTGTTTTCTTAGTACTGTTAGTTGATAAATTTTAATTTCACCATTGATGAGTGCAATTCATTTCCAAAATAAGGGAGCAGGCTTGCTATGAGGGTGAATTGTTGCCTCTCAATAAACAGAGACGCAGGGCTGTTTAAAAGTCTCCTCATGTACACATGGAGATTTGATTATGTCCATCTTCATCATTTTATACTAAATAACAAAAGGCACCTCTATTTGTGGAAAAACTGATGGGACTTCACCTGCTAAAAATCTCAAGCATTATTAGCACAGTGGAGTTCTTTTGGGCATGATGCTCTAGGAGGAAAAATTTTAAAGCATTTTGCCATGATGGGAAAAATAAATACTTTTAATTCAGAATCATCTGTCTCAGTTTTGAAGAAATCTTATGAGGTGAAAGCTTTATTAAATGAATGGTTTTTGATTTATTTTTATAGTGCCCATTGGTCTTCCATGAATAATGAGAACATTTACAACTCAGGAGATTTAATGTGGGTGTCACACCAGGATTGGATAGAAGTGCTAACACTGAATAATTGCCTTTTCACAAACTTGTATCTTGATAATAGAGCATATTTTTTAAAAGCACACGACTGGGCATTCAATTTTGTGTAAGTATAACTCATTAAGGAAACAAAAGGTAACTTTGAAAAAGTCTGAGTTGAAGAAAATGACCCCGTAAAAAGCTCTGATGAGCCATGAAAGATAATGTTGGATCAAAGAGACTGTCTCTCCCATGGCCCACCATTCTGTCTGAGGAGCATTAAACTCTGTCCTGATATGCTTATACTCTTCAAAAATTATGCCCAGCCAAGGTTACTTATGGCTTGCTTATAACCAGATAGTTCAAGGTTACACTAAGTAAAATATTGAATGTGCTACCTCTGTGAAAAATCACCCAAGGCAACAAATAGAAAACAGCCCTATCTACTCATCTACTTTGTGTCCTGGATTTACTACCATTGTGTGCCGTTCACTAGATACAACAAAGAGTCTCTTGCGGGGCTTCATAGTTCATACTTTTATCCAAACACAAGGACACAAGTCCCTAACTCATCGTTACTCACAAGGTGAAAGTGTTCCCATAGACAGCGGTTAGAGTCAAAGTGAGGGTGAGGATGAGAGGAACAGAACCAACAATTACTGAGTGCCTTTTGTATTCCACACTCCTAGTAATAGTAACAGTGGTAAGTAATATGCTTAAGCAATCTTTGTGTGAAATGATTGATGTGGAGGATTTTATTTCCCATGAGATAGTTATAAAAGGAATTCTACTGTTAACTATGTTATGCAGGGAAAATGATACCTTTCAAGGTTAAGTAGCTTTACTAGATCTAAAACAGACATTTGACTCTTGTGTTCCAAGCATGGAACCCATTTACAACTGCTAGCTTGTTCATGTAACTGTAGGGTTGGTTTTTGTTTATTATGTCCATTTTTAGGATTTGGAAACAGACAAGGTTTAAATTGCTTGTCGAGGACTGTATGAATAACAAGGGTGGTACTCAGTATTAAAACTATATCTATAAATTCAGTAGCTATTTTAATATGGAGGGAAATGCATGTACTGCATGGTTTGAAGTGAAGAATGACGGTATATATTAGAAAGGAATACTTTATTAAAACAAGCATACGGAAGAGGCTTTCAGTACACTTCCATATTCTAAGACTGTGGCAAGTAGAAAATGATGTGGAGATGTCAGTTCTTGTCCTTGTCCCACAAGGGCTTCCTTTCAAGGACTAAATCATCCCAAGTGGATCTGGACACAACTTTATTTTTTAATTCATTTATTTAATTTAGAAACGATATTATTTTATATATAAATCCCAGTTCCCTCTCCCTCCCATCCTCCCATGCCCCCCACCAACTCCCCCATCCACTCCTCAGGGAGGGCGAGGCCTTTCATGGAGATCATCAAAATCTGGACACAAATTTAGCCATATGTATGACAGGCAAGGCTTTCGTTTTCTATTTCATTTCCTCTTCTTTTCTTTCTATCCACTCCTCCTCTCCTTTCCTCCTCTTCTTTCTTTCCCTCACTCCTCTACATCCCTTTTATGTCTTGAGACAGAGTCTCACTTTAGGCTGAGATTGGCCCGAAACTTAACTACACACCCAGACTGGCCTCAAACTCATGGCATCTTTCTTCCTTAGCCTCCTGAGCACTGGGATTTAGAGTCACGAGACATCAGGACTGGCTTCTGTTACTCAAAGAGCTTTTGTTTGTCTATGCCCAGTTCTCTTTCCTTTTCATTTGGGTGGGGGACTCATTTCAGGGTCTGCTTACAGCTGAGCATGTTGGTCTTAACATTTTGTCCCTATTATTTTTCGCAGGGAGAAACTAGGAAGATGGCTAGGGTGAGGATCAGAGTTGAGGAAAGGTGTCATGTACACTGACTTGATTTGAGCATGGGCTGAAGCTAAGGGCTTTATTAGAGCCATGCATTCATCAATAATAGGTCTTTGCTAAGATATTAAATGCCATTCTGCTTGTGTTAATGTCAGGAGCCTTAAAACAGAGTGAGGGTTAGCATAGGTTAAGAACCTAGCCCAAGATTTTACTCTTCAATGTTCCTGGCTGAAATATCAATGATTCCCTGAATCAAATGAAACAATTCCCATGCAATATTAGCTATAATAAGTTTAATTCTCATGAAGTTCAACTAGGAAGAGGTAGATTCAACTGATGAAATGTCTTATAGAAATAGAAATACTTAGAAAATCTTGATTACTAATCAATAATCTATTCTGTATCTTGGGATATTGAGGTTGCTTCAAGTTTTTCTAACATTATAAATAATTCTAGGAGATATATATATATATATATATATATATATATTATATACTATATATGGTTTTTAGAGACAGGGTTTCTCTGTGTAGCTTTGGAGCTTATACTGGCACTCTCTATGGAGATCAGGCTGGCCTCAGACTCACAGAGATCTGCCTGCCTTTGCCTCCTGAGTGCTGGGATTAAAGTCATGCACTACCAACACCCGGCTTAGGATATATATTTTCATATTTATGGGCATTTCAATGTCTATTTCTTAGGATGAAAGAGAATGCAGAATAAAGTTTTTGAGAAACTTTGTTAGAGATCTGTCCAGGGCTGTAGAGGTAGCTCAGTCAGCAAAGTGCGTGCCACAGAAAGCATAAAAGCCCAAATTTGATATCCAGAACTCACATGAGAAAGCAAAGTGTGAAATCCTGATGTCTTCCCTACCATATTCACACCTAAGCAATTGTTCCATTTTCATGGTAAAAGCAGTTTTACTGTATGTGGGTCATTCTGAGTAGCACTATGCCAACCAGGAACAGCTTTGTGACCTAACATAGACGCTTCTTGTTGAAATTTCTATCCTTAGAAGAATGCTGTATTCTCACATAGAGGGATCCTCTCTCACCCTAGACACTGGGGAGGGCCTAGGCCCTGCTCCAAATGAGATGACAGACTTTGAAGTTCCCCCATGGAAGGCTTCACCCTCTCTGGGGAGCAGAAAGGGGATGGAATAGAGGGTAAGTGGGGGGCAGGGGAGGAGGGGAGGAAGCTGGGATTGACATGTAAAGCAAGTTTGTTTCTAATTTAAATAAAAAGGAAAAAAGGAATGCTGTATTCTATGGACGAATACTAAGAACTTCTAATAGAATCATTATAAAATGGATTTGAGTTTTCAGACCTGACTATGGTTTAGACAAAATGACCCACAAACCAAGTGCAATTTTTAAAAGAGCAACCTCTACTAATCTGTCACTTTATTGACATTTGAGGATCAAAAATATTATAGTGTCTCCACAGATACAGAATCAGAATAATGAAGTGTATATATGTACAATAAAAGTAAGGTGTGGTTGTGTGTTCTTGTAACTAGCCTTGGTGAGGAGAAGGCACTCAGTTCCCTAGGGCATGCTGGCCATTCAACCTAACCTGCTCAGTGGTTCCAGGCCAACGGTGAGACATGGCTTCCAAAATCCCAAGGTGAGTGAGCCCCGAGAAATGACAATTGAAACTGACCTCTGACCCCACGTGCAGATATATGCTCCCCTAACCATGCACACACATGAATACATACAGAGACTTAAGTACATTTGTAATTGTTTCTTCCTGGTGTGAAATCCAGGGTCTTCTGAACAATGGCCTCTTCTTAACGCTATTTGCTCAGTTGATCATTAAGGTATGACATCTTGTTGCTAATTTATAGTTGTCTCATGCCCACTATCTAATCCTTAATAAATCAGTTTCTATAGTCAAGCACATCGTTAAGATAATAGGCAATTTGAGAGGTATATTTATCTCTTTCTAATTAGTTTCTAAAATCTCTCTATGTAATAAAGATGCATTATTTTAACTAATATGTCTTGAGAGATGTAACATATATTCTATGCTCACATTTTATTGTAAAAGGCAAGTTCATTCATTCTCTTGTGTGCAAGTCTAATGCCCTTTGTTTTCAGGAATATACCTCTTCAATTTTCTTATAGCACGTTAGAGAGCTGATTTATTATTATTATTACTACTATTATTATTATTTTGCAAAATAGCTGTGGTATTGGTTATTGGAGGTTGAAGTCACAGGATGACAAACATTTACATGAATTAATATATTTTAAAGTTTTTTTTATTTATGTGTATGGCCCCATGAGTATATGCTACACGTGTGTGTATGGATGCCTGTGGAGATCCGAGAGGCATTAGATCCTGAATCTGGAGTTACAGCTCTGTGGCTGCTGGGAGTCAAACTTGGTTCCTCTATAGTGGCAGGAAGCTGTCTTAATCCCTGAGCATTCTCTTCAGCCTCTATACAGCAGCATCTTATAGGTAAGGAGTGACTGACTAGTTGGACATATGAACTATTTAATATTAATATAAATATTTTATAAACAGGAAGAAGATTTTACAGTAAGATGAAAATGACAAGTTTATGTCAAAGTATCAAGAAAGTAGCTTGTATCTTATTGATTTATCTGGTTGGATATACAACAGAAACATGAATTTTCATCTTGAGGGACGTCAGTATTTTGGAGGCTTCGCATATGTGTTATTAATCTCATCTCTATAATTTTAAAATAATTTATACTTTTAACATGAGAGAGTTTAAATTTAGGTTCCAGATCTATAATAGTAGAAATGATAATAGTACAACTTTTTATAGGGTTTATTTTATAAGCTCCATAGTCCACTGGCAAAGTGAATGATTAACAAGTGATAAACATTATAACTAATATAGTTTTTAAAATTACAAATATAAAATCTTAAAATCTCATCTATGGACATAAGATGGACATAAGTAAACTATTAAAGTAAGAGACTTGTAAACTCAATGAACAACTCAGCTTGTACAATCTGGTTTGGATGAAGGGGTAGCAACCAGGGTCATCAGTCTCTACTCACAAGATATAGTCAAAAGTATGTACATAGAACAGCTGTTTCTTTCAAAAGTGTTGGTGTGCTGTTAATTTGATTTTTCAGTCAATAACTCTTTCATACACATTTATTGAGATTTAATCAGGTTTGACCTTGCACTCAAGATGCTTTCTGTCTGCAGTCTTTAGTCTTGACTTCCCTTGAGTGGTAGGGATGTTAGGGTTGAGTAAGCAGAGGGGTGCCTGGCTCTGGCTTGGGGAAGGTGTTTCTGATGATGTTGTTTTCATTTGTTTTTACTAAACAACCCAATCAGAATTTATTGCTTAAAAAATTTAAATTTAACTTTATTCATGTGTGGGTGTGTGACACTTGTGCAGGTCCCTGTGGTAGCGAGAAGATGGCGTTGGATCCCCAGGAACTGGAGTTACAGTCAGTTCTGAGCTTCCCAGCATGGGCAGGTGCTGGGAACCAAGTTTGGGTCATCTGGGAAATCACTAGCCGTATAAAACGCTGATCCATCTCTTCAGCCCTTTATTTCATATAGATAGTAGTCTCTGATAATAACTGACGATATTAGAGTGATGAACAGTTCACATTATTAAGAAATTAAGACAAGCAGACCAAAGTACAAGACTTTTGAAAAGAGAGGGAAGTGTCAATATTGGCATCTTATTTCCCACAGATGTGATCGGTCCCTTTTCATTTTTGTCTTGTTTTTTATTTTAGAAAGATATGTGGGTTACATTTTCTAAAAATAAAAATCATTTAAAGTTAAGTACATAATTTGATCTTGAATTTTTAATGTTTTAATTCACTGAGTTTCTCTTATAGTAGTATATACAAGCAGTGAATGAAACTCTGATAGCTGGATCAGTATTGTTTTAATTTTGTCTATTGGATGTATGAGAGAGAAAACATATGGTTAACTGAGTTTAGTTTCAGGCCATGAATTATTATTATTATTATTATTATTATTATTATTATAGCTTAGATTAACTCTTTACTGTAAGTTGGAGAAGTTCCAAGAATCTGGTTAGTTTTCTTTTCTAAAATATAGGGATATGTGCTCAAAAAGTGAAACAAATGAAATTTACTATTCAATAATATAGCATAAAAGCCTATGAAGAATAATTTAAATCAGTGGAAATTAAATTTGATCTTTGAAAGCTTGTATTTTTATACACAGTTGATAGTCTATTCTACAAAATTTATGTTCGGTTACTAACGGATTGCACTTGTGTGTGCATGTATGTGTGTATATACAAAACATACCTTTCCCCTTTCATCTTTAAATGTTTGGATTTTCCTCTGTGTATATGTATTCTCCCATGAACTGTTAATTTTTTCTTCTTCTCATGTGTTTTAATGTATGGCGTTTATTCATGTGTATATAAATGTTATCCTGTGTAGAAGCCAATCTCTGAGACTCTCCCTCAACTGCTGCTCTTCCACCCTGTGCTTTTGAGGCAGGGTCTCTTATTCAAATCCAGAGCTCATGGGTGTTGCTAGTCTGGCTAGCCAGTCTGCCAGGGGGATCCCATATCTTCACTTTTGGATGCTCAAATTACAGTTGAGCTGCCTCATATTTTTATGGGTTCTGTCGATCTGACTTCTGGTCCTCTTGCTTATGTGGCAAGCACTTTAACTTCTGGGGCTTCTTCGTAGGCCTGAAATGTTCATTTTAAAAACAAACTTTGTAAACTTTTTAAAAGTTCAAAATTAGTAGATACACGTGATTTGGCTACACAGCACAAATGAGTTTCCAATCATTTCAAATGACAGTTGCATTCTACAATGCCTTTTACGGACCTGTTTGGGGAGCATACATTTGCAGGATTTTTCCTCTGAGAAGCAATGTAAAGCTGCCAATGTAGCCAGGTGTAGGGAGAGATCCAACCAGCCTCATCTGTGGCGCTGACTATACCCGTTTGAGCGTGGTCACAGGTGCCCTACATGAGCGTGTGGTATTTGGTCCAAGGATCCACACCCAGGCTGCTCTCTGTGACCCAACTGGAACCAAGAGGGAGCCAGCCTGTCCCAACCTCAGACCAAATACCACATGTGTGACCAGGCCTTAACTTGGATCTCTTACTACAGCAGGGTTGAATGATGGGGAATGTCCTTCTTATTGGTTGTTGAATAAAGAACTGTTTGGCCAATGAAGCAGCAAGTTGGGCAGGACTAGGAGTCGAGGAGGATTCTGGGAAATGTAGTAAAAAGAAGTCTTTCGATCTAGGCAGGAAGTGACATAGCAGGGAGACTCATATATAAGCAAGGGCAAGAAGGACGTCATCCCTTCTCTCTTCCTCCTGGTCTCTGCTCTGGAGTCACCATGTGATCTGCCAGCAAGAGAGGGCACCAGCGGAAGGCATCCTCAATAAAAAGGCCTTATAAAATATATCTATATTTATGATAATTAAAACTGAGCTAGCAGATGAGAAATCCTAGTCATTGGCCAAGCAGCATTTGTACCTAATATATGTCTCTCTGTGTGTTACTTGGGACCTTAATGTGGGGTGGGCAGAACTTGGGCCTGGAGGGAAATGCCCACATAGCAGCAAGGCTCAGGTGGTTGCAGCTGAAAGACTTATTGTTACAGTTGAAAGTCCTAACAAAGACCAAACCTAGGACTTTGGCTTTAAAAAAAGGAAGACAGGCTCTTACTCTATAGCTCATGCTTGCCTTTAACGCCTTAATCCTCCTGCCTCAGCCTCCTGGTGCTTCAGATACAGTTGTCACACTATGTCTGGCCCATGGCTGTTGCCCCCATATTGTACAGTAATATATAAAAGAGGTTACCAATCAACTTTCACTAGACATTCTTGGCAGAGTTAAGTTAGATGATGTTGTTCTCTTGGTAGGAATATAATTTCAAGAAACTTGAAGAAAGTAGACAAAATGCTGATCCGATGATTCTGGTTTAAGACTGTGTGACTGCTGTGCCCAAGGTAAATATGCTATTTAAGTTCACTAATAAAAATATGAAGCACTATATATTTAGGGCTAAAAATTGCCATTGAAAATTGCTACCTAGTGAGAATACACCAGAGAAGCAGAAAATAAAATTGAGTGGTAGACACAGACTTTGTGAAGTTGGCAGGAGGTAACAGTTCAGGAGGAGTACCAGTACCAGGTCAATTAGAATGGGCATTTTGTTCCTCAGCAAAAATGTAAGGTACCTTGTGTGTGAAGGCTGTTTTCAATTGTGCTGAGAACAACAAATAGAATTGCAATGAAATTTTGGTGCAAACTTAAATTATAGCCAAATAGTTTTCTTCTGAGCCTGTGATATTTTTTAAAAACATTTCTACCTGCCCTAAAATAGAGACACAGACATTGACTGAGACATTTTTGAGTCTTCTGATGTATACAGTGACTGGTAAAAGACTGCACACTGTGATGGCATGCATTTGCCTCTAATACAACATGCGAGGCACACTCTTACCTTCAGTCCTTGGTAATTCTCTGCTCTCTGGAGTGCTTTTCTCCAAGTATTCGCAGCCAGCTAACACTCTTTCTTCATGTCTTTTATTGACACTGACCTCCTTTTATGTCTCCCTGGTGGCCGAGGATGCTAAATATTTTTAAATGTGTTTCTCAGCCATTTGTATTTCAGCCTTTGGGAGCTCCATGCTAAGTTTCATTCACCACTGTTTAATTGGGCTATTTGTTTTCTTGATGCTTAGTTTTTGAGTGCTTTGTATACTTTGGATACCAGCCCTTTGTCAGATATATAGTTGGAAAAGATTCTCTTTTTTTCACAACTCCATAAGCTGCCTCTTCCCTCAAGTGGTAATGTTCTTTGCTATATAGAAGCTGTTTAGCTTCAGGAGGTCCTGTTTATTAGTTGCTGATCTTAATGCCTGTACCACTGGGGTCCTGTTTGGAAAGTTCTTCCTGTGTCAAGAATAGTCTCTATTTTCTCTTCTGTCAGATTCATTATCAGGTTTTATGTTGATGTCCTTAATTTACTTGGAGTTGAGTTTTATGCAGGATGAGTAGTTTCATTTTTCTATATATAGCTATCCAGTTTGATAAGCACCATTTGTTGAATAATTTATGAAATTTGACTAAATATATGTATCATATATAAAGCATTAAATATATATTTATATATTCTGTATATATATTCTGTATATATACATCAGATATCATATATACAGTATTAATATAGAGTTACTCAATAGTGGTGTAACAATGACCCTATTGGACACTGTAGCTAACAAACAAAAAGCCCAGTGCAAGTAATGTGTTACCTCTTTCGGAGTTGTTAGCTATAAAAATTCCATAGACCATTCCAACATTACAGGGTATTGCCAATACTCTTGGTTACTCTTCATAACTTGTGAGTAAGAACCTATTTGGGAGCTTAATGACTTGTGGCTAGATTTCACAGTGCTGGAAGGTATTTTGCATGCACACTACAGAAGCTAAAAAGTAATCCTGACATTATCAGCTGTGCATGATGTGAACTATAGTACCAACCTGTTTGGCAAGATATGCCCAGTAGTACAATAGAGGAACTAACCAATCACTTTTTGATTGGGCTTTTGGTCTTCCCCAGAAGTTGACGTTACTTGGGACAAGGAACTATGATTAGCAGATCATAGGCCCTAGGAGAAAACCAGCTATTATTATTCTGCCAAATAGCATAAAATTAAACTGACTGCAAATGACTCAGAATTATATTCATAGAATTTGAATCTCTCAACCATCACCAGAGAATTTTTTTTTTGTAGACAAGGCTGGCCTCGAACTCACAGAGATCCCCCTGCCTCTGTCTCCCGAGTGCTGGGATTAAAGGTGTGTGGCACCACTGTCGAGAGAAACTTCTTTTTGTAGTAGATGCACAGAGACTCATGACTAGTCAAGGTTCATAGAATGAGACTGGGGAATGCTCAGCCCTAAATGGGACATAGGTATTGTACCCCTCTCCCCAAGACTCAGGAGTCATTGCAGAAGAGGAGGCAGAATGATTGTTAGAGCCAGAGGCACTGGGTTACTAAGAGGAAAAAGTGCTTCTTTAGATATAGTGAAACAGTTGCATATATAAACTCACAGGGTTGTGAATGTACATAAGTCCCATGAAAGCTCAAGCCAGACATGGAAAAGGGAGGTAGGCATGAAGTCTGTCCTATAGCTAAGGACACACTGCCAATAGATAGTTTCTGGGAGAGGGAGAGTCAGTTTGCATTAAGACTTTGGTCCCCATTGGCCTACCATGCTTCTGTGGAAAGCCACAAATCCAAGAGTATATGTTCAACACAAATTGGACTTGATGGGTTGAAAAATGGAGGACACAAAGTTGGGTAGGTAGAGAAGAAGTGTGGTGGATTTGATAGGAGTTGGGGATGTGAGGTATGATCAAAATCCATTTAATGACGTTATCAAAGAGTTAATAAAATGAGAAAAAGAAAGTAACCTCCTTAAGAAGACTCTCAGTAGGTCTCTCTGATAGTGAATTGGCTTTGTGAACTTCTTAGATATTCGCCTTATGCCTTCTTCCTTCAATGGTACTACACATCAAACTCTGTAGCATAGTATTTATAAGATAATCACCATCTGACTTTTTACCAGTTGTATTGTGTTTCTCTTCATTAATATTTTAATTATTTAAGGCATTTTTTATTTATGACTACATATTCTCCATACCTATAATTGTGTCTACCATGTAGTAGGTGTTCAATACATGTTTATTTAAGGAAGGTGATCTGTATTAATTCATTACTGTATGCCTCATACTTACAAATGTGTCTCCAATGGAGTTGACGTTCAATATATATTGTTAACTAAATGGATCGTTGATTAGCAGAATAAATAAACAAAATAAATTATTGTCTATTTTAAAGTAAAGTCCACCATGAAAATAAAAGTAATTCCAAATTCTGTGTCTTTTTCTCCAAAACTTCTAGGGAGGGACTGGGGAGATAATTTTCTTGGTAAATGCTAGCCATGAAGGCACAAACACCCAAGTTCTGTCTTCAGAATCCGTGTAATAAAAACTGGGTGTGGTGGTAGTGCTCTCTAATTCCAGTCCTAGGGAGGTAGAGATAGGTGAATCCCTGAGGATTGCTGGCCGGCTGGCCATGGTGACATGGTGAAGTCCAGGTCTATGAGAAACTCTGTCTCACAAAAACTGAATGACATCTAAGGAACAACACTTGAGGTTCTTCTCTGGCCTTTACACACAACTGTGCACACATGCACCTTCACATATATGAACACACACACACACACACACAACACACACACACACACAGCACACACACACACAAATGCATGCACACACACACAAATGCATGCACACACACACAAATGCATGCACACACAGAGTTAAGTCCCCTTTTTCCCCCCGACCGCCATACCTCTGGCTGTGTATACCTCTCCTATTTTAACTCTTATTCTCCTTGGTCTCTGCAGGTCTCTCCTTCGGTGCCTCTTGACATGGGTTTTTCTTCATCTTCCTTCCTCTTTCTGATCAGGCCCTTCTCTGTTCTCATCCTCTGCTGTATAAGTTAGCAGTAGCCACCAAGATATCCAAATACTCTGTCCTCCCAATTCCGTTGAGGCCACTGATAGGAGTGGCACAGACATATTTCAGTCAGCGATGAACCAAAAACAACAAAATACATGCTTTTGGAAGAGATTTCATACTAAAATTCTGAGAAACTCAGTGTTTCTTCAAATTTATTTTTTGATGTAATAGTATGTGTTTGCTGAATTTCACTGTATTTTGACATTTTCCTTTAACTAGAGCCATTTGCTTGTTTAAAGTAGATTTGGTTGCTACAAGCCAGTGGATATCAACCACCATATACACTGCCATGGCCTCCTCAGGTATAAGAATATAGACATTTTGTTCTTGGTCATAGTTAAAAAACTCTAAAAACAACTTACTCTTATTCATCTTAGCATCATCAATTCATGTATATTTCCAGAATATTGCTACTCTGCCTATCTGCACACTGTGTTCTATTTTGAACAGAGCAAACTAAATTTATACATAGTTACAATTTGTTACATGAATACTTGATAGTGAAAACTTTAGGGTTTGTAAAGGAAATGTCACTGGGTGGACATGTGGCACACCTATCTATCCAGCATGTGGGCAAAGCATTCTGCTCCCTTTCTGAAACAAAGTTACCCAGACATCCCTGCAGACTCCATTAGATGCTAAATGAAAGGAGTATAGTTCTCAGTGGAAGTGAGGCTTTCAGAGGTCCAAGGGATTTCCACTTGTAGATGAGTAAAAGGAATTAGGTATTACCATATGTATGTGCCCTATGCAAATCACACATGCCAGGGTTGACTAAAACTGTATACAACAGAAGTACAAAATAGTTTTCTCACTGGAGTAATCTTTACATTGTCTCTTTCATATTTCTGGGATAATTTTCTTTCACTTGTTGAACTTACTTGTGCCAAATTCCTGCAAAATCAAGAAGCCTATCTAGTTTCTTTGATCAAGCTATTTTTGTCATATCCCTTGTGGCTGAACGTGGTTACAATAGGTAGTTTACAATAAACTGTAATTCAAACTTCAGTGGTATAATAAGAAATAGACTTAAGCCAGGTGGTGGTGACACATGCCTTTAATCCCAGCACTTGGGAGGCAGAGGCAGGCAGATCTCTGTCAGTTTGAGGCCAGCTTGATCTACAGAGTGAGTGCCAGGACAGTTACCTCACCATAGGAAATTGGCTCCAAAAAGCCAGCTTGTACCATGAATAGATCCTTTAACAGACAAAGCTACACAACTGTTGTCCACATGCAGAGGGCTGAGTTAGGTATCATGCAAGCTCCTAGCTATTGGTCTGTGAGCTCCCACAACCTTGTTCAGTTGTCTCTGTGGGTTTCACTGTCATGATCTTGACTTCCTTTGCTCATTTAATTCCCCCTCCCTCTCTTTGACTAGACTCTGGAGCTGGGCCTGGTGCTTAGCTGTGGATCTCTGCATCTGTTTCCATCAGTTACTGGATGAAGTTTCTATGATGGTAGTTAAAGTAGTCACCAATCTGATTACAGGCGCAATTGCTAGGAATCTTAGCTGGGGTCATCCTGTGGATTTCTGGGAATTTAACTACCATTCTTAACTCTGTAATGTCTCCCTTTATCAAGATAGCTCTTTCATTGCTCTCTCCTTCCATCCCTCCCCCAACTCTTTCCCTCATGTTCCCATCCCCCACCCTCTCCTCTCTACTCCCCCCACCCCAGTTTACCCAGGAGATCTCATCAATTTCCCCTTCCCAGGGCGATCCATGCATCTCTTAGGGTCCTTTTTGTTACCCAGCTTCTCTAGGAGCTGCCCAGTTTTCAACAAAGGCGTAAAATGCATACTTTAGAAAAATAATCTGTTCAACAAACGATGCTGGTAAAATGAATTTCCATATATAGATTTATGTTTCTCATCCTGCACAATTATCAGTTCAAAATTAATCAAATATTTAAATATCACACCCGAAACTGTATAAGTTCTAGAGTAGTGGTTTTCACCCTTCCTAATGCTAGGATCCTTAAATACAGTTCCTCATGTTGTGGTGACCCCCAACCATAGAATTATTTCATTGCTGCTCCACAGCTGTCATTTTGCTACTGCTATGAATTGTAATGTAAATATCTGATATGCACAACATCTGATATTTGACCCCAAAGGGATCATGACTCGCAGGTTGAAAACCACTGTTCTAGAAGAACAGACAGGTAAAACAGTTCACGATGCAGGCCTGGCCAAGTACTCTGAGAGGCACCCTCATAGCACAGGCAATGGTCTGAGAATCAGCCCATAGGCTGACATAACTTAGACACTTCTGCACAGAGGGGAAATAGTCACCACAGTGAAGGGAGAGCTCAGACAGTGGGAAACTGTAGTTGGAAGCTTTCACCTGTTCATCTGGTCCCCCTGGACTCGTTTCTATCATGCTCACGGGATCCCATAGCCACTTAGGAAATAACACTCTGAGGCTTAATATCAATTACAATTGTTTGGTAAATGACTCAGGCATATACTGACTAGCTCTCGAAGTTAAATTAATCCATTTTTATCAATCTATGTATTGCCACGAGGCTATGGCTTACCGGTGGTGCTCCAGCATGTTACTCCTTTGGAGGCTACATGGTGTCTCCCAGAGGAAACATCTTTGGCAACTACATATCAGGCACTGAATGAATACCCAGGATGTATAAAGAGTTATAGAAAGAAACTAAACACCATAAAACAAATCATCCTATCAGTAAATGGGTTAATGAACTGCATAACAAATTCTCGAAGGACACAGACGGCTGACAAATATTTGGAAAATTGTTCAGCATACTTTTCCCTCAGAGAAATGAAATTAAAACTCTTTTGAGATGATGGCTATCAAAAAGAAGCAAATGAGATAAAGATATAGGGGAAGAAGAACCCTTAGACATTGCTGATAGAAATGTAGACCTGGACAGCCATTATGGAAATAAATAGGGTTTCTTATTTTTCTCATCCCTAAACGTCCTTCTGTTTTATCTTCACCACCTGAGATTCTTTCTTCCTTCTGTTGAATTCTCCTGATGATGCTTGCATCTGTAGTTCTTGCTCTCTTACCCAGATTTTCCGTTTCTTGACTTCCCTTAGTTTGTGTTTTTTTTTCCTATTGTTTCTATTCCATTTTCAGGTCTTGAACCATATCCTTCACCTGTTTATTTTTTCCTCAGCTTTTCCCCCCATTCTTTAAGGGATTTGTTGATTTCTTCCATTTTTTTGGTTGTCTTTTCCTCAATATCTTTAAGAGTTTTTTCATCTCTTCTTTAAGGACTTCTATTATCATCATAAAGTTGATTTTAAAGTCATTTTCATATGCTTTGGCTGTGTTGAAATATTCAGGGCTTGTTGTAGTGGGGTGGCTGGGCTCTCGTGGTGCCATATTGCCCTGGCTGTAGTTTGTGTTTTTATACGTAAATTTGGACATCTGGATTTGAAATGATTGTAAGTCTAGGTGCCAATTTCTGGATTTGTCTTTATTCAATGAGTGTTTTTCCTCCTTAGTTTCTGTTTCCTCTCTGGTCTTCTGGATCCTGTGGCTTGTGATTGAGTAGAGGGTCTCAGCCCATGTCGGGCGCTGTACTTCTGATGAACTAGATGGCCTCTGGTCCAGCAGGAGATTGGTGCCCAAATTTGGAACTGAAGTTCTTGCTATGTATGTATATGTCCTCTGGTTGGTGGGGGTGGAGTGGGGTGGGGTGGGAGGGTGTCCTCTGGGATTCAGATGCTGGCCTGGCTTCTGGTGTGGTAGGAAGCTTCTGTCTGGTTGTCAGGGAGTTGGCTTGGTTTCTGGGGTTCAGGATACTGGTCTGGCTTCTGGTGAGGTGAGGGGCCAGTTTTCAGGATGCTGGCCTGGTCTCTCATGTGGTGGAAGGCTTCTGCCAGAGATATGGGACTGGATAGGGTGATGAGGAGTGGAGGGGCAGTTAGAGCTACTGAGTGAGCACAGACTGGGTGAGGAGCAGTATTACCTGGGGTTTAGGATGATTTCCTAACCTCTGGGGGGAAGAGGAAGCTCCTGTCAGAGATGTGGACCCAGGACATAGTGACAAGGAGAGAAGGGGTAGTTGGGGTTAGGTTGGGTAGGCACAGGCAGGGTGGGGGTTGGTCTTACTTGGGGTTCAGGATGCTGGCCTGGCCTCTTGGGAGGAGAAGGTTTCTACCAGAGGTGAGAGGTGTGGGCTGGGGTCACATGGCAAGGAGAGGAGAGGCACTTGGGGTTATGGTGGGTGAGGTTGGAAGGGTTTGCAGGGGTGGTGGTTTAGTGTTTTTCAGGATACTGACCTGACTTCTGCCAAGATGGAAGGCTTCTGCCAGGGATGTGGGCTGGGATATGGTAACAAGGAGAGGAGAAGCAGTTGGAATTATGCTGAGTGGGCAAGGCTTGGTGTGGGGCAGCATTTCCTGGGGGCCAAGATGCTGGTCTGGCCTCTGGGGGAAGAGGAGGCCCCTGCAAGGGGTGTGGACCCAGGACATGGTGATAAGGAGACCTTCCTTTCTCCTCCTACCTACTTTGTTTTGACAAGCTTATCAAGTACAAATAGTACATATTCGTTATTACCTAACAAAGGACCATCTGTCAACACTACCTTATAGGAACAGTTTATTTTTATACTCATAATGTAAAAAAACTTAACTTTTTTTGTTTCTTTTAGGGATTTTCAGTCTCTAAGTTGATCATGGGTCAGATGCATACAACTCCATTAAACAATGCTATGATAGCAAATGTTCCTGTGGGCTGCCAAAGGCACCTTTGCTAACTTGTTTAAAGGAATTTATTATCTCTGGGAAATTGAACAAAAGAATCATTAGGCGCTTCTCAGCTTTCTGATTTGGCTGTAATATTAGTATTCTGTATCTGAACCTTCTATGACAGACATGAATTCAGGTGAATTTTAGCAGGAACATATGTATATTATATGTGAGTGGAAAATTAGTATTGCCATTTGTTCATATAGATGCAATTAGGACTTCATCCATATCCTTTTATAGGAGAGGCAGAGCCATCACCCTGCTGTTGAGGAGGGCTTCCCAGCTACCCAGCTCCCCTTCATTTAGGTATAAGTAAATTATTCTCACAGTGTCAGACTGAGGCTGAATTTCAGATGACAGCACATCCTCACTATCTTATTTCCCTGCCTCAGCCACTTTCTTCCCAAATAAATCTGTCAGGCAAGTATAGTTGCTTCAAGCCGTGTTTCTAGCGAATTTGACCCATGGCAGTATTTAATTTTTTCCATCTTATTCCTTTATACCTTCCTGCCTTGCACAGAAGAACACTCAGAATGGCAAGGAAGCATCTCCTATTGTCTTCTGGGCCTTTCTGCCCTTTAAAAAATCCATACAGGGGGAAAAACTCATCCTAGAAATTATATTTTGTACCTCTGTTGGGTTTTAAGATAATTTGATTGTAGCACTATTGATATATAATTCTAGCTTGAGTATGTTGGCTGAAATGTTAATTTCAATTAATTGGTATATAGAATACACCTGGTTTGAGTTGGCTTTCATACTAGATCTCTGTCTTAGTGAAAATATTGAGATGTAAATGTAAACAAAATCCAACCTGATTTAAGCCACAACTCACTGACTATTTTTTATAAAATAAAAGTACGATTTAATAGTCTGTTGTATTATAGCATCTATTTGAATTTAAAAAGATACTTTAAATAGAGAATGATGGTAAATGCCTGAAAACCTAGCATTCAGGTGGCAGAAGAATCAGGAGCTCAAGGCCAGCTTTGGTTACATACTGAATTTGAGGCTACCTGGTCTATAAAAGATACTTTAAAAACAAACGAGCAAGCAAGCAAATAAAAAAAAATCACGTTTTAGAATCATTGTAGACAGAGATGCTGTTCTAGTTTCCTTTCTCTTGTTGTGATGAAACACTCTGACAAAAAGTAACTTAAGGGGAGGAAAGGGTTTATTTGGCTTATACGTCTGTATCACCATCCATTGCTGAGAGAAGTCAGGGCAGGTGTTTGAGCAGCAACTTGAAAGCATGCAAAGATGATGGCTCATACCTAGGCTCATGTTTGGCTAGCTTTCTTATCCAGCTCAGGATAACCTTCCTGGGGAAATCATGCTGTTTGTAGTGTTCAGGGCCCTCCTCCTACATCAGTTGACACTCAAGACAATGCTCCACAGATACATCCATAGGTCAATGCCATCTGGGCAATTGCTCAATCTCAAGTCACTCTATTCTTTGTCAAATTGGCAGTTAAAACTAAGTAGGACAGACGGCTCTATTTGGGATCAATTTTGGACTTGGTTCATGGGAAGAGTTTGTAACAAGAAAACAAAATTTAGTTATCAGAGCCATATGGTTGGATAAGGAGAGGGGGATTGGGGGAGGGGAGGGAGGAGAGGCTGTGGTTGGGATGTATTGTATGCAATAAGAATTAGAAAAAAGAATAGAATGTATGTAGGCATTCTTAAAAAATGAATCTGAAGGAAAACAAACAAATGAACAAACAAACACACCATTATTGTGATGGTTCAGTGGATAAAGGTGCTTTCTGTAAACCTGGAGGCCGAAGTCTGTTCCCCAGGAGTTTCTCAAAGTGGAAGGAGAGAAATAACTTCACAAAGAAAGAAACACAGTAATAAAGCTGAGCTAGAAATGTGAACATGGATATACTTTTTCTTGTTAATGAACTATTCTTTGTGGAGTTGTTTCTCACCTTTCCCATTAAATTTAATGTAAGGCTTAGCAAAAAAAAAAAAATCAACGTTGAAGCTTTCTTCTTCCATTTCTATGGAGTTTCAGTGGAGAATGTTTAACACTGTCTGCTATGTGCACATAACGACATTACACAAATGCTGGCCAATTCCATCACTGACATTTACCATCATTTCCAATACATTTGATTCTTTAGACTCCTTAGGCTTTGTGTGTCCCCTATCTTTAAATTGGAAATGAGTGTAATTGGTCTTGATTAGAACCTCAGATTTCCTGGTTCAGTTCACAGACTCCACTGCAGTGACATAGTCTGCTCTTCTGCAAGATGGGGCTGCTTCATCAGCTTCTAAAAGGCCTGCTTCTCAGGGATCTTCCTCACACATCACACATCTCTGAGCCCTTTAGGGGCTTTCTCCCTCCCTTTATATTCAGGATATATTCCACTATTCTCTTGATTTTCAAACCCCCTTTCTGTCATCTGCCCTGTGTGGTCTGTAGTAGAGTTGTTGATGAGTTTTTAAACTTCTGCTGTTCACGATTAGCAGGACTTGAGGTATCAGTAAATGCAAGTAGAGATGGAAAGTGATGATTCATGATCTTACTCAGGCTAAGGTAGTGGTGAAATAACTAATCGAAACTTTAATGGCAAGAGGGTTATCAATCATGTGGCCTCTAATGGGCTTCTGGGAAGTGAAACACCATTTTGAAAAGATCAGAAAAATTAGGAAAAGACCTGATGGGTTTAACTTAGGCTTCTAGAAGAAAAAAATTTTTTTCACATCACTGTGACTCAATATCCAAAAGGCACAGCTTAAGCGAGGGAAGATTTATTTAGCCCAATGTTTCAGAGGTGTCTGTCCTTTGTGGAGGAGAGGGTAGAGCACAAGGGATCAGTTCACTTCACTGTGAGTCTGGAAGCAGAGAAAAGGACTCATGGGAAGGGGACAGGGCAAGGTATAGTGCCTAGGGAGCTACATCCTCCAAATAGGCTCCACCTCCTACCACTCAATACCACCAAATAAGGCCATCATATTAATCAAAGGATAAATATATCTGTAATATGAATAATAAAAACTCAGGGACTGATACAGGGGTTCAAGCTGGAGATCAGAGAAGCAAAGCAGCCAGCCACTAGAGAGTTCTCACCTCTAACAATGCTCAGACTGACGGGTGATTGTGTCGATTGCATCTCGAAACTGCACTGCTCTCCACCAAGTTCAGACTGCAATCCTCAGAGGCAAATGCTGATTTCCATGTCTGCCAATTTTAACATGAATAATAAAACCCCAGAGACAGATATCAGGGTTCAGGCTTCAAGCTGAAGATCAGAAAAGCAAATCAGCCAGTCAGTAGCTCTTACCTCTACCGAGCTGAAATGGCTATCTAGTCTCCAGAAATCCTCAGACTGCAATGCCTGTCTGGAAACTGAATCTCATGTGAGACCCTTTGCTTCTTCCACTTATCCCTCCCTAGTGCTGGGATTAAAGGTGTGAGCTCTGTTATTATTTAGATTGATTCACTCTTGTGTAGCCCTGGGTGACCTTGAACTCACAGAGATCTATCTGCCTGTCTCCTCAGTCCTGGGATTAAAGCTGTGTGCTGCCACAACCTGGCTTGTATTGCTAACTAGTATGGCTGCTGGGATTAAAGGTGTGTATCACCACTGCCTGGCTCTATGGCTGTGGTTAGCTTTGCATTTTGATCCCTAGTGGTTTTATTAGATCATAAATGATATATCACCACACACTTTCGCATATATACCCAAATGTGCACTTCATCAATCTAGGAATTCTTAGTTCATCTAAATTGGCAACCAGATGGGTTTTAGACTATGTACAACGGTAAAAGCAATTAATGAATTGAGGTGAGTGGATAATTGGTGATATTTCTGCTATCTAAAAAAATGTAAAAAACCCTAATACAAAAGATTTATTGAAAAATCAAGGAAAACCATGATTATTTTGCAGATAAGTTTGTTGCATTATCTTTCGTCTACCATAGCTGGGATGAATGTTAGTATGGACAGAATACTGTGGGACAAAAACCCTGCTGTGGAGGCCTGTCTCCTGCCTGCAGTTATTCTGTCCCTTTGAACTAGGACATGTTTGAGAACTAAAATCCAGTAACAAGACAAAACAGAGATTTAAGATTTTTGCTTATGCCTTAATGCAACTTGATGAGAAGCCAGCACTCATCTTTCTAATGTGAACTTCTTTGAGATGAAGATAGACCAAAGAATGCAATTTAAAGTTAATTTTAAATATAAACCATGGAAGCAGATGTCTTGGTTTTTCATGAAGAGGCACAAGAAGTAATATATTTACAATAATGTACTTAGAAAAGCAGAGAGAAAAAGTAGCATAATTGCTCTGAGAAATGAGAGCTAATATGTTCTGTGGTCAGCTTAAAGTTAGTTCTTTTTTTATATTACATTCTTTAAGTTACTTTCCTCTAAAATGAAAGATTTAATATGAGATGAGAGCAAGAGAAATAGAAGAAAATATGGATGAACATTTAGTTAATCTTAGGATGAGAATAACATTGTTGTGCATAAAATGATGACAAACACATAGGAATACAAAACTCTTCAGACTGCTCTGTATCTAACATACATATTTGTGGTGGTTTGAATGAGCATGGTCCCCACAGGCTCATACAATGAATGCTTGGTCCCTGGTTGGTTGAATTGGGAAGGATTATGAGGTATGGCTTTCTTGGAAAATGAATATCACTGGGGGTGGGCTTCACTACAGTTTCAAAGGCACATACCATTTCCAGTTAGCACTACT
Source organism: Cricetulus griseus (assembly GCF_003668045.3). Taxonomy (NCBI): domain Eukaryota; kingdom Metazoa; phylum Chordata; class Mammalia; order Rodentia; family Cricetidae; genus Cricetulus; species Cricetulus griseus. Next base: position 193,125,466 of record NC_048597.1, on the reverse strand, counting down.
ATGAACTGGCTTGTGGGTCAGCATATAAGTGCTCAGCTACTGCTCCAATGCTATGCCTGCCTGCCTGCCATCATTCTTCCCATCATGGTGGTCATGGACTCTAAGTGTCTGGAACCATGACCCCCCAAATTAAATACTTTCTTTTATAAGTTTCCTTGGTTATGGCATCTCATCACAGCAATAGAAAGTAATAAAGACAGTATTTTATACACTGTGTATATTAACTACAAATAATACGGACCAAAGAGTATATATTCTTAATTTGACATATGTGTTCCCAAGCCTAAATTAAATAAGAATCTCAGAAGAAAATGAAGAGTTTAAAAGGAAAGTAGATAGAAGGAGAATTTCAACATTCATGGTAATAGATGAAATTAATAAAATGATGCCTAATTTGGCAAAATCATTATCATGCCAAAGAATGATACTCAGTGTTCTTCCTGGGCATATAACCAGGAAAATATTCTTTTTCAAGTGGTGGGTTGCATATGTACTGAATGATAAGGTGCCTGGCAATATCAATGCTTAATAAGAATTTGTTAAATGTGTGGCAAACTTCCTGAGAAACAAAAACAAATTCCTTTGAAAAAATCTTTGACGTGTCTTGAAATGCCATAGAGCTTCCCATTAGTTTCATTTTTTACGAGTGTATTTTGACAAGCATTTCTTGTTTATTCTTTATGTAATTACTAACTCATTTCTCTTAAAAGAGAAGTGTTAGAGAAAGCAAAAACAAAAGGTGGTAATTCTCATATAATTCACTAACTTTTTAAAGTTGCAGAGTGAAATTAGTGCTGGAGCAGACGAAGAGTTATTGAGTCAGCCACCACTGAGCTGGTGTGTGTTAGAGCTTAGGGGAGCAAATTTAACTTTGTACAGCATTCATACTCAAATAAGTACAGTTCGATACAACAAACATACAGTGAGAATAAATTCAATTTCTGAAGATAAGCAGATAAACCAGGTTTGTAGCATTTATAGCCTCGAGGACTATTGTATATGTGACATCGAAGAGTTTGGGCATCCTTAGGATCTATATAAACTCAATTTCATGATGGAAGGTACAAGGCAAGTGCAGATGTAATATAACCAACACCTTTGACCTGAGATATTAATTTATTTGCATTCTTGTGGTATCTGATTAACAAAATGTCTTTGTTTTCTCCTGTTGGAGGCCAAGTGAATTGTCTGCAGATATGCCTTAAGCTCTCAAATGCTTCTGCTCTTGAGGTTTTCTCATAAATATTCTGGTGACCTCTGACATGTAGTTTCAAGTAAAGTTCTAAACAGGTTCAAAATATGAACTTATTTTATAATTCACAATCTGAAGTGTTAATAATTGCTTGTTACAAAGATATTTTTCACAACATTCATGGTACTAACATGCAGATGGATTTTCCTTTGGGCCGCTAGCTCACAATAAAATGACATAGAGGACTATTATTAATTATGAAACCTTAGCCTTAGCTTAGGCTTGTCCCACTAGCTCTTATAATTTAAATTGACCTGCTTTTATTAATCTATGTTTTACCATGTGGCCTTTTACCTTTCTTTTATTCTGTTTGTCTGACTCTCCTAGTTGCCATGGCGTCTCCTGGGCATCTCCTCTTCCTATTACTAACTTATTTCTCTTAAAAAAAGAAGTGTAGGATATTCATCTCCTCTTTCTATCTCTTTGCCCAGAAGTTCCCATCTATACTACTTTCTTAGCTATTGGCCCTTTAGCTTTTTATTATACCAATCACAGCAGTACATTTTCACACAGTGTACAAATGTCCCACAAGACTAACAATGCCAAAGTGAAACAGATTCAATAAACTATTAGATACATTAGGCATGATGGTGCAAACCTTTAAGGCAGGTGGGGTTTTCCGAGTTCAAGGCCAATATAGCAATTTAAGGCCAGTCAGGAATACATAGTGAGTCCTTTCCTCAGAGAGAGAGAGTGAGAGAGAGAGAGAGAGAGAGAGAGAGAGAGAGGAGAGGAAGAGGGAGAAGAAAAAATACAATGATGATGGAATGTTCTGAGAACTTTAAATTATATTTACAAATATTTAAATGCCTAAGTTCACACTATGATATAAATATTATTGTGAAGTATGAAGATTATACATGCAATGATCTTATTTTTAACCTATGTGGACGAATAACAGGATGGTAGCACACTAAATAAGTAAGAGTTATTATTTCAGAGGTGGTATGAATGTGCTGGGTGTTTATTTTCTTTCATTTTGTATATTTCCAAAATGTCAACAATGGGGGCACAGTATTTTTAGGATTGTAATTTTATTAGTGTCCTTTATATCATTACAATAATGAACTTATCATAGATGTGTAAATTAAGTCTGTCTAAAGAAGGAAAGTTATTAAAAATAGGAGCCTTAAAATAAATATAAAGAACATTTTTTTTACTCAAATTGAAAATGTAACATAAAAGAGTACATATTATAAACCAGATATGCACTTTGCATTTTGAAAATGACTATCTGGGATTTAAGTCAAAGATCATTTGCATCTATTTCTATTACAGTCCTATCTACTTTGCCTCACACAAATTTAATTTTTTTTCAGCTAGAGCAACACACTGGGTTAAACACCATTTGATATCATTGTTAGACTACAGATAAGCTGTGTCACCTTCTAAGGTTTGTATGGACTTGTAAATAGTGATGATGATATTTGCATCAACAGGCATGCTTTTATATGCATAAAGATGTGAAATGTCCAGTTTTCCATTAGAAAGAGCAAGAACAGGATTTTAAAATTTACACACAGCTTCAAGAAAACATGAGTTCAATTTGTCAGATAATTGGAGAAAAAATCCTAAAATTCACATGGAGGTTTCTCAAAAAATAGAAAATATACCTATCACATTACTTCTGATATATACCCAAAGGACTTAAAGTCCCCATACAGGGATATTTACACATCCATTTTAATCACTGTTTTATTTCACTTTAGAAAGGGAATGGTATCAGCCTGTATGTCTATCAACAGATAAATGATAGTAGAATGTAGAAATGTATGGATGTATCCATCCATAAAGAAATTATAAAATTTGCAGGAAAATGGATCGATTTGATAATTATTATACTGAGCAAGATGGCCCAGACTCAGAAGAAACAAATACCGTTTGTTCTCTCATGTGTGAATCTCAGGTTTAAAGTGCTATATGTCAGTATATAGGTGGGTGCAAGTGTGGATATAGATTATGAAGCTAGAAAGGATACTGGGAGAAGAAAAGGAGGCTTTAAGGTCGGGAGGGAGGGTAATCACACATGCGATAGGAAAGTAAAAAGAAGAGGTTATTGGGAGTGGGAGGGAAAAAGGTAGAGAAGGGGTTTGGGGAAAAGGGGATCAATACAAATGAATATGTATGAAAATGCCGTAATGAAGAAAATGCCGTATGAAAATGAACAATGTATTACTTTGTACACTACTCAAAAGAATAAGCAAAAGGAATGAGTCTACATATGAAGACACAAGCAGAGTATGTACATAGGAGAGCAGAATTGTCAGAGAAGCAGAGTGTTCCCAGAACATGGCTTTAGATGATTAGAGATTTTTACATGCAAGGGGAAGAAGAATGAATGTTATTGGCAAAAGCTGAACTTTGAAGCTCATAGCAGGGTGTGAAGGTGAGGATGTAATTATATCACTAGACCTAAGATAAATGATAAATGGGTATTTATTGGGGACAATTGCACAGAAAAATACAAAGAACTGCCAGAGCTTTTCCCTGCTCTTCCTACTAGATCTGCTCACCCAACAGAACGAGTGCACAAAGGAAAGCCATGCCTCAAGCTCCTCTCTTCCGGTTCCGTCCACCCGAAGCCACACCCAAAGGGGTGTGGCCATCATTTCAGGTCCACAGACCAGATGTCTACAATTCCCCTTTTAGTTTAAAGAAGGTTTTTAAGTCGATGCAAAAAACTGTATACAATGTTAACAAATGTCAAGTATACTCCAAGAAAAGGAAAGGTAAGCATACACAAATTAAAACCTATTATCAGTGAGAGCAATGTTAAGCAGGGTAAAGGCATGACAGAGATTACTCTGGTAGCAGTCCTAATCTGGAAATCTAAATCTTGTCTAAGATAAGAGAGGATATTGCTATGACTGTCTAATCGTCAACCTCATCAAAGACCCAAAAAGGAAAATAGCAATACTAGGGTAGGGTGGAAGTGCAAGTGTGGGATATCCATCCTACTAATCTGTACTTTTTGTGGTCTAATTTTCTGTAGACCTATTTTATATCCTAAATAATTGAAAGAATCTCCTCTTTGTATTTTTTGTGGGGGGAAACTTGTAATCCCCAGCAAGGTAAAACTTTCTTTACTTCCTCAAACATTGTTTTTTCCCTAACGTCTCTGCCTTAGAATCAGCTGACAATATATTATCCATATAGTGGTAAATTATAGATTGTGGAAACTATTTACAAATTATTTACAATGGTTTTCCATGAAATATTGGCACAGATGGGGCTGTTTAACATTCCCTTTGGCAAGAACTTCCATTGATATCTCTTGACCAGTTGAGAATCATTGTAATTAGGTAATGTGAAGGCAAATTTTTCCTTATACCTTTTTTGTAAAGGTATAGCGAAGAAACAGTCTTTTAAATCAATAACTATAATAGGCCATTCTTTAGGTATCAGAGAAGGAAAGGGCATTCCAGGTGGTAGAGAGCCCATTGGCTGAATTACTTTATTGATGCCTCTCAGAGCTGTAAGCATTCTCTGATGGGGAAATACTTCTGTGTATGTTTATCTTATTGATTGTTAAATAAAGTACTTGCTTGGCCAATGAGACAGCAAGTTAGGCTGGACTAGGAGTCAAAGAGGATTCTGGGAAATGTAGTAGAGAAGTGGTGTTCCAGGCAGGAAGTGACATATCAAGGAGAATCATATTTAAGAAGAGGAAAAAGGAAGTGTTGCTCTCTTTTCCCGTTCCAGCTCCAGCAGTGGAATGTGATTCACCAGCAAGGAGGGAAGCCGATAAGGCATTGGCCAAGCAGCATTGTACCTAATATAAGAGTCTGTGTATTCATTTGGGCCCTAACTCAGGCGGGCGACTGGCGTAAAGCTCACATGTGGCGGTGGGGCTCAGGCGCCTTTTGGCAGAAAGATTTATCGTAACAATTCTCCATTTTCCAAATTTCTTTTTAATAACAAATATAAGAGAATTCCAAGGACTGGTAGATTCTTTGATATGTCCAGCATTTAGCTGTTTTTGAACCAGCTTTTCTAGAGCTTCTAGCTTTTCAGAGGTCATAGGCCTTTGCCCCATTCAGATAGGTTCATCAGTTAGCCTCTTTAGGGGTAGGGCTTTTGGTTCCTCTGTTAGCTTGGCGCCTGTATTCTGTTTTTGTACTGCCTTGATAGTTGGTGTCTGTTTTCTATAATGCCTAACAATCACAACCATGAGTTTGTTTATGGCTCATGTCTGATACTGGAGGAATGTTAATCTGAGTATTCCATTGTTGCAATAGATCACAGCCCCTTGGATTTATTGCTATATCAGTCACATAAGACCTCAGTCTTCCTCTTTGTCCTTCTGGCCCTATACATTCAGCCCATTTTGTGTTCCATTTTTACCTGAGATAGGGTTCAAATCCCTAAGAATTGAACGTTTACCTCCTGCAGAGGCCATCTTGGAGGCCAAGATTCTTGAGTTATAATAGTAACATCTGCCCCTGTGTCCACCAAGCCTATTAGCATAATGCTATTTATTTGTACTCTTTTTGTTTTTGGTTTTTGAGACAGGGTTTCTCTGTGTAGCTTTGGAGCCTATCCTGGTACTCACTCTGTAGACCAGGCTGGCCTCAAACCCACAGAGATCTGCCTGCCTCTGCATCCCCAAGTGCTGGGATTAAAGTCATGCACCACCAATACCCGGTTTATTTGTACTCTTAATTTCAGTCTTTTATTATTTGTAGAAGTCTGCCAAAATATATGTTTCCTCCATGTATGTTTGATTAATCCTCCAAAGCTGATCTACCATCCTGAGTGGTATGATTCTTTTGCAATAGGCATTGGGTTTTTTAATTGTTCTGAGGAGAATTGTTCTCCACAGTGACTGGGAATGACTGAACCACTTTCAACATGGGGGCCTTCATGAGTCCTCCCCTAGGAATTTCCTGATGGTAAAGGGTTTCCTTGCTTGTCCCTGGTGGTTCTACATTCATTGGTCCAGTGTTGGCCTTTGTCGAATCTTCTACACAATCCAGAAAGTTGGGGCCTTCTGTTTGAGTTATTCCTATAAGAAGCATTATTCCTATGAATGGCTTGTCTACAATTTCTTCTCAGATGTCTTATTCTACCACAATTAAAACATTTGGTATTTTGTTGTCTTGTTAGGAGATAGCTTTTCCACCCAAGCCTCAGTATCATAATCATTAGGCTCAATATTGGCTGTGTGCAAGATCCATTCTCCAACGGTGTTGATCTGATCTTTAAGGGCCAAAACACCTTTTTTTTGGTTTTTCGAGACAGGGTTTCTCTGTGTAGCTTTGGAGCCTATCCTGGCACTCGCTCTGGAGACCAGGCTGGCCTCGAACTCACAGAGATCTGCCTGCCTCTGCCTCCCAAGTGCTGGGATTAAAGGCATACACCACCAATGCCTAGCCCAAAACACCTTTTTGCATTGTGAATTAGCATTCTCATAAGCTACAGATTCTATGAGTATTTGCCTAGCTTCTGGATCTGCTGCCCCTATTTGAACCACTGTAGTCAACTTTTCAATAATGCACTATAACGTTCCTTCAGGTCTCATAACATGTTAGTATAGGACTCAATTCTTTCCCCTGGTTCTTGAATCTTACCCCAAACATTTAGAGCTGCTCTATGGCATAGGGACAAGAAGTGTTCATCATATGCAGCTTGAGTCTCTGCATCAGCATAAAGACCCTCACCAAGAATTTTATCTTGTGGATCGTTATAACCTTTCTTTTGGCCTTGAATTTCAAGTGCTTTGGCCTCTTCCCTCCCTAAAGCCAGCCATTCAATTTGAGATGCAGGTTCAAAGACAGCTGAGATTAATTGGCCCCAATCTTTAGGGGTCATCCTATTTCTTGCTGCCCATGACTCTATTAATTGCCTCATTTATGGTAAATACATGCCATAAGAGGCTACTGCTTTCTTTATACCTTTTAAATCTTTCATATGTATTGGCTCCCAATGGCATTCAACAAATCCCTTTGGGTGTTTTTTATTTGCTGGGTTTTCAGTGACCATAACAGGGTAAACCATAGGGGGATGATGTAACAACCTTTGGTAGGTCGTCCCTGACTCTAAAAGATGCTGGTAATGTTAAATCACTTTCATTCTCTATGATTTGTACCTCTGTTTCTGGTTTATCACCCTGAAGGTGTTCTATGGCCTGTAATCTATTCACCATTGTTTCTTTGAGTATTTGAATCTCTTGGACAGTATGAATTTCTATGGACTTCATTAAATCAGGCAGTTTCTTGTTCTCATCATTTATATATGATTCTAAAGATTTAATATTCTTATCCTTAGAGATTATCTGAATGGCATGGAAATTGCCTTCCAAAAACAATGTTCTATCTGCTAGCTTGTCATTAGTCTCAGAAATGGAACAAATTTTTTCTGTTAGTTTGTCAGTTTTATGTTCCATATTTTGCATTCTGTTTGTTAAATCACTATTGCCATTTTCAATGTTCTGAATCCTTTTTTCTAAGTTCTCATTATTGGTCTGTAAAGTATTGTCAATAGTATGAATCCTTTTTACTAAGGTCTCATTACCAATCTGCAAATCTGCAAAGTTTGTATGGTTTCTGTAAGTTCCTCATTCTTAGTGCTACTGTCCAACCATTTCTTTAAGGGTATTATATGGATTATGAAGCTAATTGCTACCATGAATAATATATATACTCCAGATAGGTCGTAAGCCTCCTCTAAAATCCCATCCATACGAGAAACCAAAAGTTTTTTTTTCTTCCTGTATTGTAATATTATCTGCCATTGCAATGGGTAGTCAATTTACCTTCAGATTCCTGAAACATGGAGATCTGGGTGATTGTCAGCTTGTAGGGAACCTTGCAACCCGGCAGGCAATTCAAGTGGAAGAAAAACCAGTGTGACTGAATGCCTTGGATTTGTGGGCTACTTTCCACAGCCACACTCCTGAAAATCCAAGGCACTCAAAAGGCACAGTGAAGTGCTGACTTTTCCCCAGGCAGGCGGCAGAAACTGTGCAGTCAACTCAGCAGCTAGAGCAAAATGCAAAAGCTGCGGGCTGTGCAGCCAACCATGAGGCGGTTGCAAGGACCTACCCAAGCAAACACTGGGTGACAATTGAAGGCAAGGATGTAATTATATCACTATACCCAAGATAAATGATAAATGGGTGTTTATTGGGGACAAATACACAGAAAAACACATAGAACTGTCAGAGCATTTCCCTACTCTTCCTACAGGATCTGCCTACCCAACAGAAAGAGCATGCAAAAAAAGCCAGGCCAAGCTCCTCTCTTTCCACTTCTGTCTGCCTGAAGCCACACCCAAAGGGGTGTGGCCGCCGTTTCTGGTCTACAGACAAGATGACAACAAGGGTGAGCAAAGTACAGATATGAGTCACTGTTAAATACTTACTTCTACACAGGTGTACAGAGGACAGATGAGGACTCCTGATCCTGTGTTCCCTATGGAGGGTTTGATAGGAGCTGAGTGGTGTAAGGCAGGTGCAAAAGACCACAAGTGGAAATGTAATTTCTGCCTCTTAAAAATGATACAATCCCGGGAAACCCATCCTCTCGAAGGATTACTAGATTAGCCTGCAAGGTAACTAACTATAATATTGATTGGCTCCTGACTGTGGTCCATTTGGGAATTAGGAATGTTCTTTGGAAAGCACATAGATTAAGTGTTCTTATGGTTACTCTCATAATGTGACTTAAAAACATAGATAGACAAACCTTTGGTCAGTTTAAAAGATAGATGAAAGGTCCACTTTGGATTTTCTAGGATGGTCAAAGGTGAGAGAAAGGTCTAGGTGAGAGAATGAAGAGCCAAGAGCCAAGTTCAGGAAAGAGGAAGGCACAGAACTTTTAGGAACACAGGCTGCGTACGGTAGGAGAAGGATCTGGAAAAGGGACAGAAGGACATTGAAAGTCACCAGATCCAGAAGAGAGAAGGCTTAGTTAGGAAGGAGGCAGTTAAGTGTGGCCAAATACTTGAGGCCATCAGGAAAGGGAGAAAGCAAAAACTTAAGAGGTTTGGCGGTGGCATTGCTTGTAAGGTAATATTCACAAAAGAGTTCAGTGACAGGAGTAGACAGAGAGTAGCGTGGAGTGAATGCCAAAGTGAGCAATGTGACACAGAGGAGACCCAAGGAGAAACTCTCCTCTTAGTGCTCATAGGAGTACAGAGGAAAGAGGTAGAAAGGCAGGTCTGAGGAACAAAACAGTGAGCATAAGCAGAGAACTTTAGCATACATGTAGATGGAAGAGGAAACCAACATGGTGGACAACACAGAGGTGGTTAAAATGAGAGATGCCATATGGCATGTTCTTGGTGAGTCGGGTGAGATCATAGCTGCTGCTGGAAATGACCAAGGACGTTGCTTTCTTCCAGGGCAGCAAGCAAAGAAGGGAAACTTGGTAAAGATACACAGACCAACTTCATGGAAAATAGGAAAAGATTAGGCTTTCTCATATCACAGTGTGGCTATTCTTACAGTGCCACAGGTTGTATAAGGGGTCAAAGTGGGAAAAACCTAAGGGAGAATGCTTCCAGGTCAGCTGCAGGTAGACAGGAATGTTCCCAAGAGAGAACTAAATGGAACTAGTGTTTTTAAAGTTAAGGCACTTTTAAAACTGGCAACAGAAGAATATATTAATGTTTCTAGGTCTTTCTAACAGTGACCTTTACTATAGTCTTTATCTCTAACCTAAAATACAAAATGCTAAGTGCGCTGGGAGCTAACTGGTCCTAATCAGTGCTCAAGTAGCCTGCAGCTTATCTGTGGGTTCCAAAGTAGCATCTGTACTGAGTCTTATGTTCTTAGCCAACTGTGGTTGTGTATCACACCAATGTCTGTGCCAGGCGTTTTTGTTGGTTGGGCTTCCAAATGTATTCAGGCTGGCACTGGAAATCCACAGCTCATCAGGAACACTGGGGATACTTCTCCACCATAAAATTATGTTATTTTTCTAAAGATGAAATCTCTCTCTTTTAGGTAATGAATATTGAATTGAATTACCTAAAAGAAAGTAGAAAATTACTGCACAAATCAGCTGTAGTTGCACCTTAAAACGTCCATAGTTACCTCAGTCAATTTAGGATTAATACTAGCAAATTAATAATAAAGTTTGAGTCACTAATAACGTGTTAGTGTCACATTAAGGAAAGAAATCAAGGCATTCCACCTTGGTGTTGTTAAGCAAGACTGAGTCCAGTTTCTAAGTCTAGTTTGCTCTCCCTGTGTCTTCTGTGTTATTGTCTGGCTGTTGAATGAGTCTGAATCTAAGCTGTCTTCTGAATATGTCCCGGTGTCTGTCCCTAACAAAAGGCTTTGCTTTGTATTTTCTGAGTAACAAGGAAAGCATCACATGGGAAAGGAGTGAGGGATACTTTACAGAAATTTTTACTGGAGATTAAATCACTGACCCCAATTGATCCAGAATACAACCGTGATGCAGACTTCATTGTTTACCGGGCAATATCCTTATGTCATGCTGAACACTTAGGGTATATACTTACTTTATAAAACTGTTTTAAACCAAACTTCTGTTTCCAGCAAATGATCACCAGAACACACACTCAAACAAACATGTGGTACTCTGGGCCAGGGGCATGGAAGGGTACATAATTTAAAGTCACAGCTATTATTATCATCGTAGGCTGTCAAAGTTGATTATATGGTAAATCTAAGGCAAGTGAGGTTGATGGTTACATTGTCCTCTTAAAGGCAGGTAAACAAACAGTCTGAGTACATAGTAGGATAGCAGTCTTTGGTCTTCAGTGACCTGAAGTACATTGTTGACTTTAGCTGTGAGGTCTAAGAAAAACTTGACTCTCTTAGGATGTGAGATATTTTTAATTATAATGCATTGACACAAAGTTATCTTTGAATTTTATGCTACAATTTAGTTTTGAAACTGGTTTGCAGAAAATGGAAAAATGGCTGTCTGTTTTATCGTTCTGCTGGGCTTTTTCAGAAAGTGGCACATATGCCTGTCTTGGCCATTAATTCCCATTTCCGTAGATTCTGTGCTTGGGAAATAAGCTATAGCTTCTTCTCCAACTAAGTATCTTTTCAAAGATAAATTCCTTGCAGCCTCCAAAACAAAGACCTATTTTGTAGGAATGTTGTTCCCTTGTCTGAGGATGCATGGGATTTTCTGTACATACTTCATACCATAGTTCAATAACCTCCTATCACTTTCTTACACTTCCCAGCTTTCCCCCCTACTAATCAAATCTATATTTATTTCCTTAGGATGGTTACTATACATCCTAGTTTAACATTTCCTGAATGCTACTGAAGTCATTTGTTTAAATGTTTGAATATCTAACTGTCACTGAGTTCTTTAAGAACAAAAAAAGAGTTGACGTTTTTATACATCAATTTGAGAGGGATTGGGATTTGTGGCCTTGTTGAAGTAGGTGTGACCTTACTGGAAGTAAGTGTGTCACTGGGGGTGGGCTTTGGGGTTTCAAATGCTTGAGCCAATTCCAGTGTTTCTCTTCAGGCTTCCTGCAGATCTGAATGGAGAACTCTCAGCTCCCATGTCTTTCTGCACACTACCATGCAGACAATGGACCAAGCCCTGAACTGTAAGCAAGCACCAATTAAATGTTTCCTTTATAAGACTTGCCATGGTCATGGTGTCTCTTCACAGCAATAGGCCACTGACTGAGATAAGTTTGTACCAGAGACTGGGGTATTGCTGTGACAGTCCTGACCATGTTTTTTGTTGGTGGACTTAGGGGCTTTGGATTAGGAAAGAAGTTGAGTGCTTTAAGTGGGGCTTAATGGGCTTACTCGACTAAGACAATGTCTATTAATATTGCCATTTTCTGAATCCTGTTTATACAGCCGTTTTTAAAGAGAGGCTGTCTCTCTGCACACTTCCGGGTATTCTGGTTCTTATGCTCTTTCATCCAGTGATCAGTTTTTAATACTAAGGCAAATTATAATTGAGTTGAACTCAACATTTTTTTTTGTATCTTTAATCTATACCAGTGGTTCTCAACCTTCCTAATGCTGAGACCCTTTAATACAGTTCCTTGTGTTGTGGTGACCCCCAACCATAAAATTATTTCTTTGCTACCTCACAACTGAAAATTTGATACAGTTCTGAATCATAATGTAAATATCTGATATGCAGGGCATCTGATATGTGACCCCCGGGGGTCGTGACCCACATGTTGAGAACCACCGATGTACACATCTTTAGGGACAAATCAAGCATCTGTTCTAAATGACTTTCCAGGTCTTCAGTTGATTTTTTTTCTTTTATTCTATAACCTTGTTTCAATGAGAACTTTAAATTTTAATCAATATTCTGGATTCTACAAGTACTATTGTTATTTTGTGGGTAGCAGCTACAAAAGTCATGAGATTGCAGTGAGACACTGAACTTTCTGTATTCCAGTTTTTCATCTGTGTCATAATCTTTGTCTTTCCCAACTGCAGAAAAATTCTGTCTGTCTCTCCCCCTAGCAGCACTTTCTACCTGCTTGGCAATCGTGATATTTGGCCCCTGCTGCTATATACTCCATACCTTCTAAACTGTCTTTTACCTCCATGACTTAGCCTATCATTTCCCTCATTATTTTTTTTTAACACATCTGTATCGAGAATTCTAATTGGTCTTAATAATAAAAGCCCAAGTCAGATGTAGGGATAAATGTTGAAAGATCAAAGAATCAGAGTAGCTAGCCACTAGTTCTTACCTCTCCAGAATCCTCAGACAAAATGGGCAATCCTGTCTCGAGGAATCCTCAAACTGAATGCTGTCTCTACGAAACCCCAGACTGAAAGCCCTGAGCTCCTGTCTTCTCCCACTTTATATTTCTCTCTCTATTTAGCCATATCCCTTTCTGTCTCCACCTTGGTGTGTGACTCCTACGTATTGGATTACATGTGTGAGCCTGACTGCCTGACTCTGTTTCTCTTTTAGACAGGATAAATTTCATTTAGCCCAGGGGTGGCCTTGAACTCACAGAGATCTGTCTGCCTCTGTCTCCTGAGTGCTGGGATTTAAAGGTGTGTGCCACCACTGCCTGGCCTTTATGGCTAAGTAATGTGGCTAGCTCTGCACTCTGATCTCCAGGTAAGCTTTGATAGAGCAAAAACAAAATATCACCACACAATTCTTTCTGTGCAGAGTCAGAAAACATTATGCCAAATAAAACAGAATTGCAAATATACTTTGAAGTGACCTGATTTTAATATGCTCCTGCTACAGATTATCTTGGTATACTCAAAGGGAACCTTTCTAGAAATCAGGGTACCTTGTAGTGTTTTACCAGAAGATTCAAGAAAAAAAATGGGAAGGTTTAAAAAGTGAAAACTGCACAGCTGAAATCAACCAAGCAGCAGAAGAGGCAAATATGGTTCACTTAGCTCCAAAGAGGTATGAAGTGAGCTTTTACCTCATGTAGAAATATCACAAAACTAGTCTAGGGCTAAGAAAGCAATGGGGCTGTTTGGGAATATACAGCTGCCTCTGATATATCTGTAAAAAACACTTCATTTCCCACTAATGTTAAATTATGAGAAAACATTAATGGAATGATGATTATCAATTAGGGGCACTCTTGGCCATAGTATTAATCAATTAGGTATCAGATACTTTTAATGGAGCAGTGAAACACATGTTGCATTTCCATCATTCACAATGAAGCCACATGCTAGTCTTTAGTGTTTTACTCTTGCAATGAAGGCAGAAGCTCTAAGGTAATTTGTTTTTCTTTGATCAGTCCCTTGAATAGAAGACCTCAGACCTTTTCTTCTTTGCACATTTTGTTTAAAATAGAATGGGTTCCCTAGCCTCAGCTCCTAAACACTTATTACACTTTCTAGTCGCCAGAACTTATATTTGTTCTCAAACTTGAGTTTTGTGAGAGGTTTGTTTTGACATTGGTAAATGATATTTAATATGTAATGTTTTACCAGGAGAACATTCCTCCTCTGCAAAGCCATGAAAAATCTCACCCTAAAGAAAGACTCCTTGAAAAATATGCCAATTTCTACCTTATTCCTGTCTCACAGAGGCTAAAAAGAGAGACTTCAAAGCATAGGAGACAAAGGCCTGACTCTGAGAAACTGTCTTATATGCATTTATTTACATAAATCTCAACTTCCCATTTACATAGGACAACACAAGTGGCAAAAACAAAGCCCCCTGCTTTTCTTTCTCCTTTTAATGTTCTCTGCTAGTCTAATGAAAACCACAGATAGAGTATGGTATTTCCCATGTTGCAGCAGCAGCATATTCTGTAATAAGACTTAGGAAGGATTGCTGGCATGATGCTATTTTTTTTGTATTTTCTACATATTATTTATACAAAACCCTTATACAAAACCCTCATTTATTCTAAGCAGATATCAGAACTCAGAAGGGACATGTGTAAGACTGATGGGAAGCAAACAAAAGTGTAATCAGGTTTACTTTATATTCTAAGTCTCCAGAATTTTTACTTCTTGCTGTTTGGAGGGTCTGTGTTGCAGTTAACTGGAGAAATAATGATAAAATAGAGAGCTTGTCCTTTAAAATGGCCATATTACAAATGGAAAATAGGGCACGTGGGGTGCAAATCGTTAAAAGGAATCCAGCTGACGCCTAGTCTAAGAGTATACTGTAAGCCCCTCCTTCATTCCTGTGTAGGAAACCACCACTGGTTTATTGTCTGTGTAGTAGGAGGGGTCACTTTAAGGGAGCTCAGTCTGCAAGAACAGACTAAGTTAATAAACAGAGCTGAGCCTAATATAAATTACTAAACACAGAGCTGAGCCTAATATAAATTACTAATCTGCTAGTGAAGCTGTCTAGAATGACAGATCAGATCTGAGTTTCTGGCTCAGATCACCATGTTCTCATGTCTACATGCCAGCCATATGTGCATTCAACATACAGTACTTTTAGGTAAAGTATGGATGCCCAGGAATTACTCTGGTGAGTCTGTATCTTGATGTCACACACACACAAAAAAAAAAAAAAAAAAAAAAAAAAAAAAAAAACCTTCAAATGTTAACAAGCTGGAGATGAAACTTTATCCAGTAGCTGTCTCAGAAGTTCTAAGACAAACGCAGAGCTGGGGGCTCACAGAAGGACGTTTAGTGAAGGGAGGCTCCCAGGCAGCAGCTCTCCTTGTTTCTGTGGCGAATCCCGAAGCAACTAGGGGTAGTTGGTGGTGGCCAGGGGAGCTATTTGAGAGAAAGGACATATTTGACAGAATCTTGCAAACAGTTTGGAGGAGATAGAAACGGACTGCAATGGAAGATCCAGGAATGGAGAAAGACTTAGCTGCAAGGAGCAATGAAAAGTGTAGTAAAGGACATGGCACCAAGTGATGCAAAGTGTGTTTAGAGATGGAGCTGCCTCAGGGGAAGGAAGCCAAGCCCTTTGGTTCTGATGTGATGGGGGATCACTGAGAAGCCATGCAAAAGTTTTTTGAGGGAAGTGATATAAAAAGAAAGATAAGGCATGGACAAAGGCGTTTGCTGCCTCGACTGATTATGAGGGTTTTATGTATGAGACTCACCTAGCAGAAGGAGACAAATGACTCCTGCAAGTTGTTTTTGGACCTCTACATAGAAGGTACATGTGGCCCCCCACAAATGAAATATAAATAACAAAAAAGAAGGTGGGGTAAAATGTTCCAGAGAAAAGAGGAAAAGACCTAAAAGTAGAGTATCATATTTGCTAGCAGTAAGAATGATGAACTGGTGAGAACACTGAAGACAGAGAGCTGTGGCCAGTGAAAGCTATAGAGTTTGGGCTGGGGATGGTAGCGTTGTATAAACACTGCTGGGGGAGAGCAATCCAACAGCATGAGAACTTAGGCCTCAGCACTATGGTTGCTCTCCCAGGTGCTGTTTGTTTAAATGTAGTGGTGTGTTTGTTCTTGTCATTCAGTGATCACTCTCCACTGTATCCATTCAGTGAAGCAACATTCCTGTATCCACCTTTTAGAGTTGAAGGAAGTTAAATTGATCTTGTACATTGAATTTTACTTTAAAGTTTGCCACTAGAGGGCATTGCTTTATTTCAATAAAGGAGCATAATATAAACCAAAAATGTCTGTCTTCTTAATTTTAAGAAGGGGCCCTGTCTAGTATAAAGAAAAATTTGGCTTCACAATATTATAGTTCTAATCTCAGTTGTTTCACTATTTTTCCTTTTTCTTTCTTCTCAGACAGGCTCTTACTCTATAGCCCAGGCTAGACTGGATCTTACTACATGTCTCAGTCTGGCCTGGAACTCATAGATTTCCCTGCCTCAGCTTACCAGTGCCAAAGTTATAGATGTGTAGCCATCTATGTTGCCTCCCTTTGATTTTAGCACTCCTCTTCCTCAGGCCTTTCTATTAAACACATGCCGTTATTTGCGTTATAATATGTGACTTTAAAAAAATGGTATAAATGTTTAGTTTTTGTTAGTATCTGTCACAGAATAAAAAACAAACTCAAATGAAAAGACATGAAAGTGGGATGGGGAATTGGTGGGATAAAGGGAGGTTGAGAGTCTTAAAGGAGTATAAGAGAAGGGAGAGAGTAGAGAAAAGAGTGTGACCAGAATGTATGACATGCATGCATGAAATCATGGAAGGACAAAATTATTTATCCCTGTTTCAACAAATGCATACAGATGCATGTTATTATTTCCGCATATAGGTTGTGCACATATAAATGCTGAGGGAAAATACCAAGTTTTATAAATACAGTATAGTATTGCATAGTATTACTATGAAGCAGTGGATGACAGTGTTGCCAGTAAATGAGTGGTTGATTGATTTGGCCTCCTTTTGGCTTATGCCACACCATGTTTTCATCTTAGAAACTTCAGTACTCTTCTAACTGGTAGTTAACAAGCTGACCAGGAGCAAATGATGCTGAGTATGAACCAGAGAGTTTAAAGGCAGCTCTCTATGCTTCTTTAGGACACAGGCTTAGCAATCATTGTTCCTGAAAAGAAAACACTCTTATACTTTGGTGGACTCCAGGAAGATAGAATGCTCATTTAGTTCTAAACCTATTGACTTTTCCAGTGACAGAAAATAGGCCAAGGTATTAGCATGGGCAGCTACAATCATGGCTTTGAAATGAGGGCTGGAGATAAAATACAAGACCCCGAAGTCACTCTCTGGGATAATATATCTCCCGTGTTCTGCTCAGGCTCATCTTAGACCACTAAGTGAGTTCATCCATGCATAGTATAGTATCTGCCATGCATTTATGTCTATTATATGTGACAATGTACTAACAGATCCCTACCTGCAAATGGAAAGTCAATACATTCCAGATTTATAAACTTGAGAGAAGAACATTGGACTGCTGAACCCAACTTTGTTTCTCAGGGCAATTTTGACATAGATTATGTAGCATGCCTAACTTATTCAAATGGAGAAGTAGTACCACTTAATTCCTTCTTATTTACAATAACTGTTCACAGTACATGCCACTATATTACATTACATCTTTGTATACTACACTGAGGGTATTATTCATTAATCAATCAGTCAAAAAGAAAGTAAGTTGGTTTTACCTTTCTTATTATAAAATATTTTATTCATCAACTACATTTCAATCCTAGCAAAACAAGGTATCTTGTAAAGATGACCTTGCTGGAGGTGATGGTGAGGATTCCTCATTCCAATACAAGTGTCCCTTTTACTTAAAGATAATTTAAGATATTTCTCTCAGATTCTCATCAACCCTCTGTCAGCCACACAATTAAACTCTCCAATGTGATTCATTCGCAGGCTCCATTCATGTCTGGGTTGTGTTAATAAAGCAGGCATATTCCACACTGGGAATTGGCATTGAATTCTTTTTATTTTTTTTCCATCTGTGTCTACAGAAGCCTAAGAGTCTTTCATCATTTTCTACCACACACCCGGTCTGGCTCTAAGAGACATTTTAGATTAGTGTGCCTGTTGGTCTAAGTTGGTCATTTTGTGGAGATTTTAATTCAGCCACATTCATCATCTTTAGCTCTTTTATGAGATCAGTGATTACTTGGTTCCATTGCTACTTGCAATTTTCAGTTTGGTTTATTATTCAGTTTGGTTTATTTTATTATTTAAAAATGCTCAAAGCCTTACCAAATACTGTTAAAGGGCTAGCAAGATGACTTACAGCAGTGGTTCTCAACCTTTCTAATTCTGTGACCCTTTAATACAGTTCTTCATGTTGTGATGACCGCCAACCATACATTTTTCATTGCTACTTCATAACTATAATTTGGATACTGTTACAAATTGTAAGATTGATAACTGATATGCAAGATATCTGATATGCAACTTGTGTGAAAGGATAGTTTGACTCCTAAAGAAGTCTACACCCACAGGTTGAGAACCACGGGGTTAGAAGGAAAAGGACCGTGTCCTTCAAGCCTGTTGACCTGAGTCTTAGATTTAAAAATATGAAATTACATTTATTTATTTGTCCATGTGTGTGTGTCAGATATCAAAGGACAACTTACTAGAATTATTTCTGTCCTCCTACCATGTGGGTGGGTGTCCAGGACAGTGCTCAGATCATCAGGACAGAACTCAGGTCATCAGGATTGGCTACAAGGGCCTTTTCCTGCTGAGCCATCCTGCTAGCCTGGCTAAATGATTTCATACGCCCCATAAAGTAAATGTTTCCATAGAACATGTAGTTGTATCATCTGACTGTCAGCAGATCATTGAAGTGACTCTTTAATAACACAGTAGCATTTCCTACTTCTTTAGCATTTAGTATGAAATCGTTTACAGTTAGGGCACAGAAACACCACAGTCACAAATAAGAACTCTATAATGGGTAGAGCAGCAGGCGCTCCACTGTGACTTTCTGGGCTAGTTTCTGTTTCTCTTTAGCTCTATACTCTAGTTGCCAAATCAATTTACCAATTAGGCTTCAGAGAAATGAAGGGATGATGGAATGTCTTAATTACCGTTTGCCTTAACTAAAGGCTAGGCACTCTTCAATATTAGTGGACTCTGAAATCATATGCATCTCTTATCCTTTCTTCTGCCTGACTGTGGCTTTATCATCTATCTAATTACCTAATTTTATAACACTTATGGCACATTTAACTCTAACAAAAGATGTGCATGCCTGAAAAAGAAATTATTTTCATTAGAACCAGTTAGAGATGATAACTAAATAAATAAGGATTTTTAATGGAGCACAGTTTCCTTAATCAGATCTACTCTCCAAAATATTCTGCCTGTAACATCAAGATAAGACTCCAAAGGCAGCAATTGGTCACAGATTAAGTCCTATTCTTTCTCTTCTTCTTCGTTTTAATTTTTATTTTTGTCTTGAACTATGTGGTCAGCTTTTGGTTGCTCATGATATAAGGCAGAATTTAATATGCAAAATGAAAGACTTTGAGATATATCTTCTGCCCTCATTTCTTAAAGACATCACTGATCTCCCTCATAGGGCCACTGCCACTGGTAGGGGGCATAACAGTAGGAATCGAGCTAAGAAAATCATAAATATTTCCATGTCCAAAGGTATGTGTCCCTACCTGCTTTGGAACTGTGAGTAGCATGAATAACTGAGCATCATGCTGTTCCACTAGGATCCGGAAGGCTTTAGACAGAATTTCTGTGTAAGGGGCAATGTTGAATGGCTAGATGTAAGTAATGGCATTTTCTATTTGTGCAAATACTTTATTTTATAAGATCCACCCATATGCCTTTCTTAGGTACTTCCATGGTTATGAAAGGAAGAGATACACAGTATGAGTTATATGTTTTGCCTCCGAGTAGCCCAAGAGTCAGCCAGGTTAAATGACAAGCTCACAGCTGTCAATAGGTGATTAAAAAAAAAGTAGCAAGATTCAACCTTATACTTACTGTAACTACTTCCTTTCTCAGTGACCATTTCCCATATACCTTCCTTGTGTCAGGACATGAGTTTTCAGAATGCATCACATTGATTCTCTCCACTGTCCTCTGAGGGAGGCATTATTCTAGTCTTCAAACTCTACTGCTTTATCCAACAGAAACTCTGTGAAGTTACATGTTCATAGACCCGAGTTTATAAGTGGTAGCTTGGCATTGCTTTTAAAATGCTTAGTTTACAATTTTAACTCCTTTTCTCTACTTTGAGATCAATCTTGTATTTCTAGGATTTGTGTTCATTTCTACCACTCAACAGCAAGTCTTAGGAGTCAATTAGACACACCGCTATTTTACTCTAAGCCATTAGGAGACCTGTGGATGATCCTGTGCACTAGGGAATGCTATGGAGATAAATTATACACCTTAGAATGCACCAGTGACACATTGTCCTTGACAAAGATTAGAGCCACTGGAGTTATACACAGAATGGAAACACACAGGCTATAGAGCCACTGGAGTTATACACAGAATATGGAAACACTCTGGCTATAGAGCCACTGGAGTTAGTTATACACAGAAAATGGAAACACGCCGGCTATAGAGCCACTGGAGTTAGTTCTACACAGAATATGGAGACATGCTGGCTATAGAGCCACTGGAGTTCTACACAGAATATGGAGACATGCCGGCTATAGAGCCACTGGAGTTCTACACAGAATATGGAGACAAACCGGCTATAGAGCCACTGGAGTTCTACACAGAATATGGAGACACACCGGCTATATGCCAAAGGGTGTAAGATATAATTTTTCAGGATTTTAGGTCTCAATGAAAACTTTTTAGACTAAAAATACTTTCTTGTTTGCTTCTATGTCCAATTGTTAAGTGACAGAATACTTGTCAGTGACACAGGGGATGATGCCCTCTGTTCAGGGGAGGACCTATAATTGAAGTTCCACAAGACTGGTTCATATAGCTTAGAACCAATATACATTTATGGTCACTAATAACAATGAAACAAGCATCTTGAAAATATATTACTAACTCCCAACTCTCTGTCCATCCAGATATCCTACACCGAGACAATGTAGATGAGAGGAAAAAGTTAAAACAAGAATGGTTCATTTTACTATTTTTAATTTTTTGAGCAGGATTTGTTTACAGATGAAACCAGGCTTTAGGGTAAATTTTCTTTTCTTTTCTTTTCTTTTCTTTTCTTATCTTTTCTTTTCTTTTCTTTTCTTTCCTTCCTTCCTTCTTTCTTTCTTTTTCTTCTTTCTCTTCTCCTTCTTCCTTCTTCTTTTTCTTCTTTCTCTTCTCCTTCTTATTCCTCCTCCTCCTCTTCTTCCTCCTCTTCTTTTTCTTCTTTCTCTTCTTCCTCTTCCTCCTCCTCCTCCTTCTTCTTCCTCATAATCATTTTTTGTTTGTCTTCAGTGTCTGTTAACAGCTATAGCCTTCCTTATCCTGCTAAGCTAAATATGTCAGTAATTACTGAGTCCTGTATATAATTAGATTTATTTTTATGTGAGTTGATTAGAATTCTTTCCCAGATCCGTTACAACAAAGACCCTTAAGTTTCTCTCCCAGAGGGCACTAGTGAACACCATACATCCCACAGGTCTTTTTTGCCCTTGTTTATTACTAAAAATGTAGCAGTGTTTATCATTGCATTTGTTATTGCTTTAATAATAGACTAGTATCTTTACAACTTTAATAAAATCTAGACCGCGCTGATGCCAATTTTCATATTTTATTGGTGAAGATAATATATTTTGGAAAACAGTAGGAAGAATGTGGCATCTTAGTAGTTCAATCTAAATGTATTGGATGAGTCCTTAATATCTTCATCAGGAGGAAGGCTATTTTCATTGTTGCTTTGGATAGAGGAGAGGGCTTTCTGACCTGTGGTAGCTCCTAGGCACTGTGTGGGTGTACTGTGGCACTTGGCTTTCTTTTTGGAAGCCTTGCATCTGGGAAGCCATTCAGTTATAATTTTTAACCCAGAACAGACTGCAAAGACAATGGGCGGCCCATGCATCTTCCTCAGAAGGTTTTTTAGCAAACAGAAAGAAAGTCAGCTTTTTCTTTTATCCCTTGTAAGTTTTATTTGCCAAAGAAAAATTTACTATCACAAACATTTCTAATGCTTTACTCTAGGAGATGCAGTGTTTGCTCAGAGCTCTCAGAAATTCCAGTTCCATTAAGTTTGGAAGCCTGTCTCTGCCTCTTTTGGAAGCATTCTTCTTTTCCTATATTAAGTAGGTAGTTGTACTTGAATTTTTTTTTTTTTTTTGGCTTTTAAGTCAAGGGAAAAAATGGACGTTCAGTCAGCTGTAGGAACTCAGTGACAGAGCGCTGCTTACTTAACTGGAGTTTAAGAAGCAGTTTTGCAGCTGGAACTGAGATGATTTTACAGCTTCCATCAATGTGGAGGTCAGGTTGCAATCTGTAAAAATGTTGTTGATAATGAAAGCAGAGGTTGTTCTGCAATGGGAAGAAATTTAGATGCAGATCTTTTGGGGCAGGGCTGATGCAATGTTTGCCATGAAAAAATCTAGTGCCTTCTTGGGGAGAGTAGATTTGTGCTTCTTAATACTCTGTCTGTAAAAGAGACAGAGTTGCATGGTTCCATGGAGTTGCAAAGTGGTCTTGGAAAAGGGCTGGAGAAATCATAGAGAGGAGAGACTTATTCTTTATTGACGTCTCTGTCTAGTGAAAGCTAAACTTTAGCAAGCATTTGGCATGTCCTACATTGACACAGACTAAACAAACTCATGACTGTATGAAAATGAGATGGTGAAAGAGGGAAGATTGAAATATAATTGCCTCAGATTGATGATTTACAAGGAACAAGAAGCCAGTCTTCTGGTATTACTGGAATTTTTTTCCACTTGAATCTTACTAAGGTATAGTCTACCCCTGAGTGGTTTATTTTTTTTAATTACCAATGAAATACAAATTATGAAAGATGCAAATATTTGACATGGGGACTCAAATATTCATGATGTTTACAACAAATAATATTTAAATGTTATATTTAGGTGTAATACTTAGATTTTACAGGATTTTACCACCATACTAGTCTGGAGGATAGCAATAGCTAAATATCTTAATGCCTGGGATGATGATAAAATAACAAAGATCATTCTAATGTTTGAATAAAACAGATGTAACCTAAAAAGTCTATATCAAGGGCTAGGCTGGAGATATCATTAAGTGGTAGATTGCAAAAAACAAAAAAAATAATTTAATAAAGGAAAACTATAGGTCGTGACTATATACTAGTGTCTGGTAAAGTTTGGGTTGGGGTGAGGTTGTTTTCTAGCAGTCATTTAAAAATATTCTGTGAGATATTCCTTTACACTATGTGAATATGTATCACTGTGATTGGTTTAATAAAGAAGCTGACTGGCTTACAGCTGAAAAGGTGGAGGCTAGGTGTAACTGGCAGACAAAAAGAGAGTGCAGAAAGGAAGAGGAGGAACCTTGGGAGTCATGAGGAGATGCAGAGGAAACAGGAGTTGAACTTCCTGTACTGAGAAAAGGTATGGAGCCATGTGGAAGAGCATAGATAAGAAATATGGATTAATTTAAAAATGTAAGAGTTAGCTAGTAACAAGTCTGAGCTATTGGCTGAACATTTATAATTAATAATAAGTTTCTTTGTGGTTATTTGGGAACTGGCTGGATGGAAAGAAATGTCTGCCTTCAATATGCAAATTTGATACAGCACTGGTCAACACAACACTGTTGAACAGGCTAGAAATCCTGTGCAAGCTCATTCAAAGGATCTCAAATTTACACTCCTACACCTTTTGTTTTCATACTGGTCAAGGACCTGTATTGTCCCTACTCAGTAGCTGTTTGTCTTGGGTAGGTCTTTCTATGTCACATGCCCAATTAAAATCAATTGCTCCTTTTCTAATATTTCCATGGAAGCATTCTGTCCTGAATTCTACTTCTTCTTGTATATCTGTCTGATTATTTCCTAGAAGCTAAGTTCTAGAGACAGGAAATGTTACTCCAAATTGTGTGATGTATCCTGGTAACAACTAGCATATGCCTTATGCATAATGGACCCTATATAAATATTTGTCAAATGAATGAACATAAAGGAAAATGACACAATTAATCAACTGGATGGAAATCACATTAAAACCCTACAAAGCCCCGACTGGAAATAATTCTCTTGTCATTCTGCTCAGGAAATGATATTTAGTGTGCCTCTAGGTGTAGATGGTATTAGGTGTAGATGGTATCATATTGAGTTACTGAGTTCCATTAGTATATTAATTCCATCCTAATTTTGTAAAATGTGTCTGAGAGATATCTTAGCTCATAATTGTAGTTGACTTACCCTAGCATTTTATTAAGAAGCATGTTGGACTCATATCTCCATTTAAAGGGAAGAACTTTGCAGTCTTGTAAGTGGACTTGTTCAATGTACTTCAATCCCTGGAGAGAGAGAGTGAGCTGAAGATATCACCCTGGCATGAATGCAGGGTGCTTCAGAAATGAGGGAGACGAGGATAACGTGAATGGAGTTGTCAAGAAGTTTCAAAGTATAGCAATTTACAAGTTTGGAAGTGGCTCTCCTGTTGCACAGTGAAGCTCTGGAGTTTGATGGACTTTACCCTGAAGTCCATAGTCAATGTAAACTCCTTAAGTTGAAAAAACAACAGCAAAGCAATGTGAAAACTTTCATTTAAAAAAACAATTGCGTGAGTCCTCTGTCAGGTGGGTAAGTTCATCCCTCACTTTGAGCACTTAAATGCAAAGGAGAATCTGAAAAGGAAAAAAAAATTGTAGATTTGTTTTTAATCCCACAGAAACATTCCTCCATTAACTAATGCTGCTGTGTTTTCTTTCTGTCAAAAGCAGTCTGATAGGAAAGTTCTAGAAGGTAGAATGTAATTTACCTCCCCAGACCCACTGGCATTTGGACCTGCCCTGAACTGCATTTGGATAGCATGGAGACACCTCCTTTGGCAAAATTACATGTCATTTGAAACTCTGCTTCATCATCCTGACTTATGTTTCACCATTTGTCCTTTTGCCATGTCTGCAATGGCAAGATCTGGGATGTAAAGGGAGCTAATCCCGAATGAATGTCTATGATGAGAGTCTGACCTAACAAATTAGTATTGTTTATTCTGACTATAGTATATTATGACACAGCCCACAATAAAGCTAGGGTTTGGACCCTACCATCTGGCTACAGGAATCGTGCATGTAGTCCATCAGTGAGTTGTTTTTATGTGATCTAAGATTCCTCATCATTCTTTCCAACCCTTTGTTCCTGCTTACAGCCTGTAGTAGAGGCTCTATCACTACAGCTTCTTCATTTCTTTCTGTTCGTCTCCTCTCTCAGACTCAGCAAGGATGCCTTAGCTATCCAATTCAGAGTGTGCTCACCCAACCTTTGATTGTTCCTCTTGTTACTCTCCAAATCCAAGCAACTAGACAGCCTTTGCAAAACTATGTTGAGTGCATTACAAATTCAATCTCTCCATCATTATGGAGGAGACGTCTCCCTAATGTATAGTAAACTGTTTACCCAGTCCCTTGATGACCCCCTTTTTCCCTTCCTCACATTTGGCCTATCTCATGTTCATTTTTTTGGGGGGGATTATGCATACTCTTTTCCTTTTAGCCTTAACAGTTTTGACTCTGCATTCTCTCTCTCTTTTTTGGGGGGAGTTTTGAGACAGGGTTTCTCTGTGTAGCTTTGGAGCCTATCCTGGCACTCGCTCTGGAGACCAGGCTGGCCTCAAACTCACAGAGATCCGCCTGCCTCTGCCTCCTGAGAGCTGGGATTAAAGGCGTATGCCACCAATGTCTGGCTTCCATTCTCTCTTTTTATGCCACGTGTCAGCTTTAAAGTTGGCTTCTCTCTGTTTACCATTCCTTTCCATCTGTGTGTGCCTATTTAGAAGTTGCTCAGCAGCAGTTCTGTCTTGATTTTCCATCTTCCAGGTGTCTATTTCTTACCAATTCCTTCCTTACATGGTTAAGTTCTTTCTGAGATGGTCACTAAGCCTCTGTTGCATGGAGCATGACTCACTACAAAATCCACACAGCTGACTAATGTTGATTACAGCCTGCTTACAATCCTGTCCCATGTGTCTTATGTGTGCTACTTACAGGGACTGAAAAATGTTCTCTACTCCATTAACAAGATGGGGAGGGGACACATTTGTACGTAGGTGGTGGACCCCATTCAGCTGGATGCCATCTAAGAGTTCAGAAGCAGGTTAATTTTCTCTACCAATTGAAGAATTAAAGGGCAGGAAAGAAGTATTTCTGGAAATCTTGGGGAGAGTCACAGCAGACCCATAATATGATACCCTGGGAAACTGGGTCTCCCCTTCTTAGTCTCATTAATAAAAGAATTCAAGAACAGACACAAAACAGAAGCTCAAGGACGAAGAGTAGAGTCAAATGGAATCTTGGGGACAATTTATTAGAATTTTAAACTAAAACTCCAAGGAAGGGAAAGCTGTAAATCTCTCAGCTGCCTGGACAGGAGGAGGAGAATGGAGAGGAGAAGGAACAAAAGTCATGCTGCTTGAGATAAAGCAGCTTGGAGGTCAGCCACCTGGCAGCAGGCAATCATTTGGTAAGAAGGGGACTTTAGAAAAAGAGTTTGCTAGAGAGTTTGAAAGCATACTTGAGTTCTGGAATCATCCAAAAGGAAAAGAAGAGTAGAAAAAGAAATAGTTACATCCCTTTGCATCATGTCTCAGAGAGGTGGCCAGTTCCAGCTGAACCTCACAAAGACATGTAGGGACAGCACAAAAAGACAGGAATCTTGGGAAGGAAAGGCATATTTTCTTAAGGTGTACTAATCTTTCTAGGGGTAATTTCTTAGCTGGATTCCTGACTGCTGTAGTGGATTAATCCTTAAGGGAAGAGACAGGGGCATGTCTACAGGCACATTCCAAGTTTTACAAGGTTGGTGTGCCCCACCCCAC
Organism: Cricetulus griseus; assembly: GCF_003668045.3. Taxonomy (NCBI): domain Eukaryota; kingdom Metazoa; phylum Chordata; class Mammalia; order Rodentia; family Cricetidae; genus Cricetulus; species Cricetulus griseus. Next base: position 193,098,457 of record NC_048597.1, on the reverse strand, counting down.
CCCATGTAGAAGAAGATGGCTACTCTAGGTTCTCCATAAAGTTGCTCCACTGTCAGATGACTTAATCTTGATTTGATGTTGTATCACCCATCACAAGGATCATGCACTTGTATTTCAGCAAGGAGGCACAATATCCCAAATCGTACGTGGAAAGGTAACCATATCAAGATTGCCTTCATGGATGAGCCACCCTCACATGAATCAGTTTTGTTTGCAGGTTTTACCACTCATTGCATTGGCCATAGAACCTCCCTCTCCCACTTATCTTTGGTTCTATTGGTCCTCTTTGAGGAACCAGTTGTGTGACATTTTCCTGGAGAGATGTAAAGAAACATCTATTTACCCCAGATAGACCACTAACTGTTTACTAAAGAAATTTTATCCAAGGCTAGCTTAGCAAACCAGTAAGTTTACTGGGTTACTCTGCAAGAACATGGGCAAGAGCCCACTTTCAGGAGGGTGAGTGACTCAAACCTGCATCACAGAAAAGCCCACTCTGGCCTGTGTGATGACACATGAAATCTGTACCCCTGGAGAATCCCGAACAACTTGAAGGTAGCTCAGATAGCCTGAGTGTCTCCTCTCTCCAGCAACTGTCCACTGCTTTTATAGCTCTGGAACCGGCCCTGTGAATCCTGCAACTTTCTGAGCTTGGTAAGTTTCCTTAGTTCTCTCAGTCCCATGAGCCTGCTTCTATCCTGGAGGAGGCAAAGTTTCACTTTGGAGGACACAACACACACACACACACACACACACACACACACACACACACACACACACACACACACACACGTGAGGCTCTGACTTAGTCCTCTGGTGTTAAGTTCTGTGGGTGACCCTACAATCCCTGTTTCAGTACCTCATGTTCTAGCACCTTCTGGTTTGATTTCTTCAAAAAATTATTTTTTATTTTTCTAGAATGAGGGACAGTGTGGCAGTTGCTTGGTTAGTGTGGTGGGAGCTCTATTGGGTTTTCACACTTCATCCAAATCTGGTTGAGTTCCATTCAACCCAATCTTGTGTTCTTCTGCTTGCCTTTGTTCATCTAGCTTTCTGTCTATTTTGAGTTCTGTGCCAGCAGCAACGTGCCTTTGTTAGCTTTTCCCTTTGCAGAAGTTTTGGTTACCATTATTCTTTTATGAGATAGCCGTGATTTACCCATCTGCTTTAATTCTAAAGTTTCATTGATGTTTCCCAGCCGCAGTCATCCTAGCTTCTACTCTGTTTTTCCCATGTGTTTATTACTTTTTGAATTCTTCTCTTATACATCCCTACCATAATTTCTCCTCCCTCCCTGAGTCTCTCTCCTCACCTCCCCTTGGCCCCAGATTCACCCTCTGGATTCCCCTCAGAAAAGAGAAGTCCTCCCAGGGACATCAAACAAACACAGCATAATATGCTAACATAAGACCAGGCATATGCTATCACATCAGTGCTGGGTGAGGGTGTTTATTACCTTTAAAATTGTGAAATGTTTTGAGCGCATTTAGGGATAAATATATATATTAAATTTCTCTCATATAACTGTTATTTATTCATTGTTTTTTAGAAGTTAAAGAAAACACGCACATTCCATTTTGAAATGAAGAATTGAACCCTTCAAATTTCTATAGTCTATCTTTATTTCAGGGTTTAGGAAACAAGGTTGTTTTTCTTCAGTGTTGATATCTGTAGTTTAAAATATACGTACTAAGAAATCATTTCTCATTTATTCTTACTGCTGAGAATATGTTACCAAAGAGACATTAGGCTTAGCTTCTCTACCCCTATACTCTGCTCCCATGACCTTTCCTCCAATTTCCCCTCTCAGTTTCCTTAATCCCCTAGGTGGTTTCCATTCTGCTTTCATGCTATCTGTGCATATATGAACTTGCGTACACAAAGTCTAGTGTCCATAAGTAAGAGGTAATATGTGATATTTGTCTTTCTGAGACTGCCTTAATTTACTTAATATGATTATGTCCAGACTCCTCTATTTTTTGAAAATGACATAGCTTTATATTTTATTACTGGAAAAAATCCAGTGTGTGTGTAAGCAACAGCTTCTTTATTCATTCCTCTGTTCATGGATGCTTAAGTTGGTGCCATAACTTGTCTGTTATGAAAAGTGGTACTGTAAACTGATTGATATACAATCAATTGTAAATTGATGTGCAAGGGTCTCAGTACCATGTTGACTTGGCATCCTTTGGATACATGCCCAGGAGTGGTATAGCTGGGACATATGGGATTATTTTTAGGAACCTCTATATTGATTTCCACAGTGTCTGGAGATTTGTTTATATCTCCCCAGCAAAGTAAAGGATTTCTCTTTTGTTCACAAAGGGAAGGAGGTTCTGAAGGGGCTCTGTGATTTACAAAGCTGGGAGCATTGGTTTCAGAAAGGGAAGTTTTATGATGTATTATAGGAGCTGCCTCTATTTATGACAAGTGCAATAGAAAGGCCCATGGGAAATCATAACTTTCTAAGTGAAGCACCCTTTCATGAAAACACTATCATTGCATCTTTAAACAGGGAAATATAAAACCTCAAGTCTATAGCTTTCACTTGTGTGTCTATCAAGATCAGCAATCACTCCAATGATTCCAATGTTTTAACACCTATGATAATGAGTCACAAAAATTTCAGTGTGTGGTGAAGTCTTTAGCATTTTGGCATTTAATGAGTTGGTGATCAGGGAGGCATGAACTCAAATTTCTGGAACTGCAACTTATCACTGATTTTTTTTTTTTTACTACAGTAAAAAAGTAAGTTTTGATATAAAACCTTTATTTTTTAAACAAATCCTTTAAAACTACAGAAACACCAAAGCATAACTTTTCTAATTGCTAATATGACAGATACCTAATATTTGTTCATGTGGACACTGGTGGTTGATTCAATAAACACAGTTTTATTCATTCAGTAAAAGTATAAGCCATCATCTTGATCAAAGCAAATCATTCATCTCATTGCTATATTAAAATGTCCTCTACTTTAAACATCAGACAGCTAGTGTTCCTGACACCCAGTAATTTTTAAAATTTATTTATTATGTATATATTATGTATGTGTTCTGTCTGCATGTATGCCTGCATCCCAGGAGAGGACACCAGATCTCATTACTGATGGCTGTGAGCCACCATGTGGGTGCTGGGAATTGAACTCAGGACCTCTGGAAGAGCAGCCAGCTCTCTTAACCTCTGAGTCATCTCTCCAGCTCTTAAAATGTCTTTTACTTTAAATATGGATTCATAGTAATTAATATTCAATGAGTGACATGGACTACATAATAATTAATTCTAGACATAGAGAAGAATCTTGGGTGGCAAATGACTCTTCCATTTCTGTCACCCGTACATTGGTCCTGCTTTGTTATACTGCCTGGATCAATGCATTTCATCTCTCTGGATTTATATTATTTGCCTAAAAATGGAAGGGTTGAGTTACATGACTAAGATGTACCGTCTTCTGAGAATCAGTTAAATTGTAAATAGTATTAACTATTTGTAGGGGCATCTTGTCCAACCTAAGGTGTGGTCATTACATCAAGTCTATTGCCCGGCTAGCTCAGCTGGTAGAGCATGAGACTCTCAGGGTGGCGGGTTTGTGCCCCACTTTGGGTGCCACGTGTAGATGAATGTTTCTGTCCCTCCCAGTTCTTCAGCTGTTTAATCCCAAATAAACACACACACTTTTATTAATTATAAACTGTTTGGCCGAAGGCTCAGGCTTCTTATTGGCTAGCTGTCTATTAATTATTAACCCATTTCTATTAATCTGTATATCTCCACATGGTCTTGGTTTACCAGTGATGTTTGGACATCTTGCTTCCTTGGCAGCTACATGGCATCTCTCTGACTCCACCTACTACCTTTCTCTATCCCTGTTTGGATTTTCTACCTGGCTAAATCCTGCCTGTCCATTGGCTGAAACAACTTGATTCATCAACCAATAAGAGCAACATATATTCACAGAATACAGAAGGACATCCCCTATCAACTTTTACTCTCAGTCTGTATAATAGGAATGGAAACTGAGGCAAAGAAGTAAAATACCCCCTTTGTTGTCATCAAACAGAATCTCCAAATAGCCCTGGAATTGTTTCTTGTACAGCTTGGTGGTGCTGAGCAGTGGGAAGAACACTCAGCACAAGCTCAGTTCAACACACTTCACAGAAAACAGCTTAGGCATTATTTTATCTTATTACTCCATGCAGTTTATTCAAATACCTAGTGAGGTGACCCCATCACTGATGAAGAGGAATCTGAATAAAAACACTTATTATTTCATTTTGAATTGTTGCCTGGCTTTGGGTATATATATATATATTTGTCAAGTTGAATGATGTAGGTTTGATTCAGCCTTTTCTTCTCCTAAGGGTTGTGAATAAGGTTCAGATTTCTATGATGGGGCAAGGCCATCAACATATACACTTTCCTACCTTTTCTACCATACTTAAGTCAAACTGCCAACTGCCCATGAAGCCAGAATCAGTGTGCAAATATGGAAGGGTGTAGCAATTCTGGAATCTGATGGTCTGATTCAACTTTTTCTTTCTAGGTAATTGTCATTCAGTCAAGGATGAATGAGTCAAAGTGGGGACCCGCTAGGTCTCTTGAAAAATTTCTCTTGTCTAAAATTATCCATATCTTCCCTTTATCTCCTCTCTGGACTTAAAAAGGGACAATCTATATTATTTTTTAAAGATTTATTTTTTATTTATTATGTACACATTGTTCTGCTTGCATGTATACCTGCATACCAGAAGAGGGCACTAGATCTCATTACAAGAAGGTTGTGAGGCACCATGTGGTTGCTGGGAATTGAACTCAGGTCCTCTTGAAGAACAGCTAGTGCTCTTAATCCCTGAACCATCTGTCTAGCCCGACAATCTTTATTTATTTATTTATTTGTTTATTTATTGTGTAACAATTTATATAAGTAATTACAGTTGATTTTGATTGATTTACAGTAGATTTATGCCAGGTCCAATATTCTTACCAGAGAAAATCATCACCAAATATGAAGTTGAATGATGTAGCCATTGCTCTTACTCTTCTGAAATTGACAATCTTTATTTTTAGTGTGTGTGTGTGTGTGTGTGTGTGTGTGTGTGTGTGTGTGTGTGTGCACACGTGCGCGCGTGTGTGAGCACGCGTGCACGCATATGTACATATACATGCTAATGCCTGCTGAGGCAAGAAGAGGGTGTTGTATCTCCTAGAGCTGAAATTACAGGGTCTTGTGAACTGCCCAATGTTGGTTCTGGGAACTGAATTTGGTTCCTCTGCAACAGCACTATGCACCCTTAACCAATCATTATCTCTCCAGACCAGACCTCTCAGGAATTCTCTTGTAGCTCTTTTGTCATCTGACCAAGATTCTGCAGCTTTCTCATATAAAGTGACCTCAAAAGAAATACTTGTTCATGGCACAGAAGTTTGATTTTGGAGAATGATAATTCTTTAGTTTCATGCTTTGATACATGCTTATGTCTCGAATATTTATTATTTATTATTTTTTGTGGAAAGTCCATTTAGAGTCGAATCTTTTAGGAATTAGAAATATGTTTAAAGCATCGTTGCTTAGTCACCATCGATGCAGCCAGTGGTGGTCACTTTTTAAACATAGTAGCATCCGGTTTATACAATTGATAGTGCTTGAAAAATTAGCAATGATGTTTTTGTGTGTTTGTGTATGTAGTCATGTGTGTAAGTGTCATGCACATGTATGCAAGTATGTAATCCAGAGCTTAACATCAGGTGTCTTCTCAATTGTTACACATCTAGTTTTTTTTTTTTTTTTTTTTTTTTTTTTTTTTTTTTTTTTTTTTTTACACAGGGCCTTGCAATGTATCTAGAATTCATTGATTGGCTGGACTGCCTGGTCATCAAGCCCTTCGGAGTCTCTGGTCTCCAACTCCACAACACTGTGGTTACAAGTGCACACAGACACACCTGACATTTTATTTGGCTGCTGGTGTGAGCTCAGGTTTTCATTTTTAGGTAGCAAAATACTTTACCAACTCCTTAGGCCCCAGTTATTTAACTTTTATCTTTCCCTTTAAATTTATAAATTTCAGTAAGCAGACCTTTCCATTTGGCAGATTATTAGGAATGAGGTAGCTATGAAGAAGATCCATTTCTTTACGAGTTTCTTCTAGTGAATGTTTTTGTGAGCACATCATATAGCCATGGTTACTAAACTTGGAGATGCCAATTCCAAAGTTACCTGGAAGTTCTATGAACTCAGTATCTCATTATTTTATAAACGATTATTAATAGTTCATAAGTTGACTTTGGTGATCAGCTTTATCTGAACTTTCCTCCCTCCCTCCTTCTCTCCTTCCTTCTCTCTCTGTCTCTTTCTTTCTTTCTTTCTTTCTTTCTTTCTTTCTTCCTTCCTTCCTTCCTTCCTTCCTTCCTTCCTTCCTTCTTTCCTTCCATCCTTCCTATTTCTCACGATAAACAATCATACTTAGCACATACACATGCTTGGCAAGTGCTCAACCAGTGAGCTAAGTGTCCAGCTTGGGTATAATTTTAAGTTGGTAGATAATTTCTCTTTAAGAAATAATTTTAGCAGGAGAAAGGTTCCATGTTATATGAGTGTCTAAAAGTCATGCGAATCTCTGAGTCCAATTCTTCTAAACTCACTCTTATCTAAAATATGTTCACCATGCTATATCTCTTAAAGCATTCTTTTGGTAATCATGTGAACTGTCAACAGTTATAGCACCAGAATATAATCATCACTGTTAGAAATTATTCATCTCACGTTAACTTTTGATAGAGATAACATTAGCTGCTTGAGGGGAAAAATAAACAAGTAATAAAGGGTGTAAGAGAGAGGGTACTTGGGGTAATTTTTATCTTCTAGATAAGAAGTATAAATGACAGGAATGAAGAACATTAAGACAGAAAAATTGGCCTGAAGTTGATATGTACAGAATTACCCTCAATTTAAATCCATAAAATTTAAATTATTTTCTATCTTATTTCACTGTGCCTGGGTATCTAAGGAACCAATCAGAACTAAAAGGAGAGATTATCAAGTAACATTAGTCTATTTTTAATACTTTAAAAGTCAGAGGTAAATATCGGAGTAATGAAAGAAAACTTTTCTTTCATTTGTATATCCTACAAGTTGAGAAAACAACAACAAACAAATAAAAACAGCTAGGATACCATTCAATATGTTAATTGACAAAAGTAGAATCGGCTAATTTATTATTGGCCAAACAGATACCCCGAATTTAAGCAAACGGACATCAAATGGCTACAATCTTGTAGTCTAGTTACACCTCCACTCATGGGATAAAATTGTAATTGCCATACAGCATTCTGATTTTGGTACACACCTGATAGCTATTCAGTTTGCACGTAGTTATAGTGAACCTATCCTGATGTTCCATTTCTCATAATTATTAACATGATCTATGGTTTCTCTACACTTTCTAGTAAGTTCAGATTAAATCCCACTTCTGACATGTCTGAAAGAGCCATCTTGCATGTTGTCTCCCTTCATGTTAATTTCTTCACACCTTTTATGTTTTGGTATATTTTATTTACTTGGTATAATTAACCGTTTCTATGTGTTGGGTTATGCCAGTGCCTGTCAGTATGAACATGTTTTTCATTCTATACTGGAGCGAAAAATTCAAAATTAAATATAGAGATAATTACATATATAAAAATTTAGATTTGTTTATATTTTTCTTGATATATGTACAATAACCAAAGCACAACATTTAGATGTCTAGCAAGCAAATGAGATTGTTTTAAAATTTCTTTATATTTATTTTATACATGTGAATGTTTTGCCCACATAAATGTACGTACACCGTGTGCATGCATTCCAGGAGGCCAGGAGAAGGCAACAGATCTCCTGGAACTGTAGTTATTGATTGTTATGAGCTACCATGAGGGTGATGGAAATTGAACCCAGGTCCTCTTCGAGAGCAATAACTGCTCTAAACTGCTGAGCCATTTCCCAGGGCCCTGCAAGTTGCTTTTAAAACACCAATTAGGAAATTGATACTTCAATATTACTTTCTGGAAATTAAGATTTGTAGAATTCAGCATATGTGTGGAATGCAAATATATTTTCACTCACAGCTATAATCAGGATAACAAGCTTTTCCATAGCTATCAGGAGCAAAGTAATTACTGGGATGTGGAAATTAATTTATACACATAATTCCTACATTTTCTGATTGCTTTTCTCTCTTTAGAATAAGATTAAATCTTAGATAGATAATTGATATTAATTAAATTCATCTAGTTTCAAAGACTATGGTCTGGAAGGAAATGGAGATAATACTAAGTTTACTTAGATTTTGACATAGCAGAACTGTGAAAGTGAAGGAAAGAAAAATAAGTAAAAAGCCTTTAAGTTTCAGACTTTTTGTTTGTTTGTTTGAGACAGGGTTTCTCTGTGACTTTGGAGGCTGTCCTGGAACTCACTCTGTAGACCAGGCTGTCATTGAACTCACAGAGATCAGCCTGCTTCTGCCTACCGAGTTCTGGGATTATAGGTGTGCCCCACCAATGCCTGGCTAAATTTCAGGCTTTTTATCTATGAGTCAATTTGGACGTTGTCATTCTGCATTTTGCCTTTTTTTCTTCACTGCTGATTGAAGGTTTGTTGTCTGTTGTTAATCATGTTTATTATCTATGTTGCTAATGTCCTAGTTCCATTTGTGTTCCTGTGATAAATCCCATAACTGAAAGAAAATTGGGTAGGAGATGACCTATATTGCAGGTTACAGAAGCTAAGTTAGGAACAGGCAGGAGCTTGAAGCAGAGGCCATGGAAAAACATTGCTTCAACATAGGCTCTCTCTATGATACAAGACCATTTGCCAATGGGTGGCACTACCCATTGTGGGCTAGGCCCTCCTACATCAGCTAGCAATTAAGTAAATGTGCCACAAAAATGCCAATAGGCCAGTCCGATCCAGACAATTCTTCAAATGATATGCCTTCTGCCTAGGTGACTCTATGTTTGTGTCAAGTTGACAGCTGAAGCAGACTGTGTCCATTGTGAGGGTTGCCTCTTTGTTTTTAGGTAAAGTGTGCCACTTTGTTTTAACTGTGGCTTGCTTTATATATTCATTTCTTGATGCTTAGACAGAATGATAAGAAAATTTGGGCATGATGAAGTGCATAGAAAATGCTCAAACTCTTCTACTTTTATATGCGTAATGTTTATGGAGGACTTAGGCTTTTAGAAAATACACAGAAACAACAGTTTAATTTTGATATAAATTGTAAGATAGCTTAAATTCATAGGTTTCCCCACACTATTAACACACTACACAGAAAAGAGATTCTGTGTGCAAATAGCACTCAACTTAAATTTTCCTTAAATGTATTTGATTTCATCATTTTATTAATCATTATAGCGTCATTTTAGGAAAATTATGTCATTATTTACTCTTGTACATCCAACTATAGCCCTGCTTCCTGTTGTGTATATGCATCTTGTGTTTATAACACTCTTTATGCAGATATGTCAATAAGAGCAAGTAGGGCCATATAATAGTGTATGTACATAAAAATGTTTGTATGTGACCATTGTGTATATGTTTTTTATCAGTTGTGTAAGTGGAACAGACACAAATATGAGTGGATATAGACACCAATGTCTCTCATTCTCAGTGCTTGAAAAAATATCAATCATTATGCTTATGCAATTTCTCCCTGCTCTACATGTACAAATCAATTAATTACAGAGACTATTTGAATACAAATATATACAGAATGTTACACACTTGCATATATGCACACACATAAGTGCATAACAGACATTTTCAGGAATGAGGGCCAACAGGTTTAACAGATTTGTTAAAGATTTACTTTGTCAGAGTTAACTATTAATGCTTTCCAGGAAGAGGAACTCTCAGTCGACTGTACTTGTGTGAGTAAGGCAATAGTCAAGGATGGGAAGTGAAGAAGTTAGAGATTATGGGGGCTTTCCACTGTGAACTAATTAGAAATTGCACAACACTTTAATATGTGAAGCAGCATGCACTTTGGAAAGAGGGTTATAAACTTGCATGGTATAAAAATAACATTGTCAAATACAAGAAGGTGAGTGTTTATAAGATCTCCCCAGTTTCTAGTAGTATTTAATAAAATGTAGAGAAAGAAAAGCAAGTATCTGTATTAGCAAGTAATACACAATTAATTACTCACACATAGTTACCCCTGTTGAAAGAATGAAAAGAATTCTGCTATTAAAAAAATCAAGAAAATTTAGAAGATGAATAAGAAGCCCCAAACATCAGTAAACATGAGCTTTTTCTAGATGAACATTGATGCTTTGTGGCATCAGAGAGAAAGAGAAAAGGGTGAGAGAGAAAGACAAGAGGATAAAAGAGCAATCAGAAGGAAGAGGAAGACTGAGTGAGGAAGGAGGGAGAGAAGTGAGATACCCTTCCAGGGGCTCCTTAGCATCATCAGTGACTGTTGCTTGCTACTTCATATGGAAAGTTGGAACAGAGCTTTTACTGTCGAGTTTGGTGTTTGCTCAAACAAAACAAAGGAATCTTGGGATTGGTCTATCATATAAGAGCCCCAGTTATTCCATTAAGACAAGAGGTAACCTTTACAAAAAATTGTGATCATCTAGAAACTGACATTTGATTTCCCATGTGCTCAGTCTCCACTATAATTTGCTTCCTCTAAACAGGCACAGAATGGTGTTCAACTTAAAGTTAGGCATGAGCCAAAAAAAAAAAAAAAAAGAAAAGAAAAAAAAGCATGCCCCAGACACTGCATTTCACAAGCTGGCAGACAGGGTGACAGGGCACTTAATTGGAGGGGAAATTATTAGAAAAAATTGGAACAGTTTTATGAATAGAACACAGAGAAAAGCAATGTTCACAAAAAGAAAATGTATCCCTGTGGCCATCATGTTTCCTATCTGACACACGAATGAGCTTAAGTCACCATGGGATGTCATTCACAATCAGTGTGCTGGAAAACAGTGTCAAGAATCATCTGTGCCATTGAAATTGACCTCAAAAGCCCAGGCTTTGCCATTATTAATATGTGTAGTGCTTGAGTGTCTTCATCTATATAAACAGGGATACCTCTTCCTGTTTCCTTGTCCATCAGCTTCAGAAGACATCTTTACTGCCATACACATATGACTCCCTGGCCAGTCACTGAGATCACTCCACCGCCAGGACTCTGGGTCCCTTGTTCTCTTTACTAGGACATTCTCTATGGAAAAATTGAAATCTACCCACAATATTTTCCACATTAAATTGACACTAATGCTTTCTTTTAAGTCATCTCTCTTTGCATTACTTCCAGTGAATGCTGGATTTGGCCTTTAGTGCTCAGCAGAATTTCTTAAACAGTTGACTGTAGGATCTTCCTTCTTTTCCTTTAGGATGCCAGAGTAGGTCTCAGGAAGAGTATGAGGTCAGGGCCATAGACAGGGCTTCATAATCAGAACCAGTTCTGATTATGTCTGGTGTGTGTGTGTGTGTGTGTGTGTGTGTGTGTGTGTGTGTGAAGACTTGTGGTGGCCATGTTGTTTTGTGACTTTATCCTCAGTGCTTTATGAGCAAAGTCTTTATGTTCTGGGGCAGACAAAGTGCCATGAACAAGGTACTAACTGAGAAAGTAGGTGCAAGGCCTCAATCGCAACACCTCTGCAGAAGAAAAAGACACAAATTTGATAAAATAAAATTTACAAACTTCTTGATACCAGCAGATATCTTGCAAGGCTTTGAGCAGCTGCAGTGGTTGCAAGGTAAATCCACTAGAAGACATATTTGGACACTCTTAAAGCCAAATAGAGTCTGTATTCTAGCCGATGGCTACACAAGGAACTTGCCCAAATCATGCAGCCCCAAGCTGTCCTCTAGCTTCTGTGAAACCAGCCTCCGCCAATCACACCTTTGCTCTGAACCTCTTTAAGTTGTCTCTTCATCTCTTGGTCTTCCTACTGCATTGTTTGCCTACATGGCTTACATGTGATCCTTCTTAGAGGTCACCCAATGGCTGGATAGCTCAAATATTAGCTATGTTCCAAAGCATTTCTGTTTCTACTGTAGTTACAAATCACCTTAACAGTGTTTGTATTAGATACTAAGGGGACATTTGTTTCTACTTTTAGGAAAAAATAATAAAAAACTTTGCAAGTGTACAAGGCAGTAATGAACTTATATATGCAAATTCATGTTGTGAACAAGCTTCTGAGATAGATGAGGTCTACTATAATTCTGGTTTTGAACAGTAGACGAAATGGACAACTGAATGCCATGGTGCCCACCTTTAATCCTAGCCCTGATGGGGCCAAGGCAGGAAGTTCTTTGTGAGTTTGAGGCCAGCCTTGTCTACATAGTGAATTTCAGGCCAGCCAGGGGTATACAGGGATACCCTGCTTCAACAGACAATAAAAAAAAATAGAGACACAGAGAGTTTAGTAACCTCCCCAAAGCCACACAGCTAAAGGTAGGTAAAGAGCCATGATTTTAGTCATGGCAGCCAGGCTCCAGATTCTAAGTCTCTGACAGTCTACACAGTCCCTTTCTTATTCTTGTGGCCAACTGTCCTAAGGAATGTGACTTTCTGATATTTCACAGTCTTTGCCTTTTAAACAGGGGCTGTCCTGTGTCCTTACTCCATTTTCTCTGGAAGATTTGAAGATGTGAAATTTGTTTTGACAAAATACTGACTGAGATATTTTAAAGACAAATTCTGTCTTCAGTTTTGTGCTGGGCCTTTCTGCGTCTGGATGGAGAACATGAACAATGTACGGTCTTAAATTATTCCTTTGAAGTTTGAATTAGCTACTGTTGAATAACATGGGGAGAAGGAAGTGTTTAAAATGCTGAGACAAGTAACCATGGAAGCAACATTTAAAATGTATAATTGATTCACTCATCAAATATTTATTGGGAGTCTGCTATGTGCCAGGTACAATATAATGTCTGAGAAGATATGGATTTCATTTGCATAAGGTTTGGTCTTCAGGAGAGAGGAGAAAAGGTAGAAGCTATAACATCATGAGACACATGGCCAGTGGGATCTACAGTATTCCTGGGGCATGGGGAAGCCTGTTTGCTATCTGCACATATAATCTGTGTATAGCTACCATTCAAAAACCTCACTTTCCTTGCCTGTGGAAGGAGTTCCTGCATCACTGAACTGTAAAAGGAGTATAGGGGTCAAATGATAGAATTTAGGACACACCAGCAGTCATTAAAAGTTAAAGAATATCATTACTACTGTGGTGACTCTTGTTAGAGCTGAGGCTGAACTCTGTGGGAGACAACTGTCTCTGGTCCATGAGCAGCGAATCTTCAGTGGCCTCTACATAATTAAAGGGCTCAATGAAACATCCATTGCATTAAATGATAGAGGCCTTACTTGGGAAAAGCTGTGGGCTCTGGAATTATCTGTCTTCTGTTTCTGTGGTTTCTCTTATGCATTATGTGAGCTCTGTTGTAGCTAGAGCTGGCATAGCTGGGAGAAGTCGTTTTGAACTGTAACACACAGAGAGACACACTCACAGCACACACCACACACACACACACACACACACACACACACACACACACACACACACACACACACACAGAGTTCCTGAGCTTCCATCTCAATGCATTGATCTAGGGAGTCAAGAAATACAGTGAGTGTCACAGCTTTGTCTGTACAGGTGGTGGGAGCAGAGCAATGCCTTTGTCCCAAAGCCTAAGTTTCTGCTGATATTGCTTTTGGCTTCCATATCTGGAAGCAAGAACAGCTTCTCACTGAACTGCCTTACTCAGGTCTGATGCCTTGGATGTAAGCCTTGGTTTCCATTGGGTGGCACCTTCTAAACTTATTTACATACAAAACTTATTTTGTTAATAGAGGTTACTTTACTTTTAAGGTGCATTTCAATGGAGTCCTTTTCTATGATGGGGTCATGATCTTAAGGATTCTGTGTAACTGCTACATCATCCAGAGGACTCTGTTACATCATCCAGAGAAACAAAAGCCATACTCTACATATTGTTGGAAGAAACTTGAGCTATGAAATCTACTAAGTGTACAAATACTGAAAAAAGGAGAGAGGACACTGATGGAACTCAGTGTATAAAAGAAACAAGCAGATACCACACCTAGGGCAGGGAAGCAAACCAAACAAACTCAATAACTGGGTTAAAAATGAAAGGACCAAATGCAAGATTTAGACGGTTATGAATAGTTCCATAAAGGGAAGTAACCAGGACAGACATGACCAATGTGTTCATTTTAAAATCTCACCAGTCAAATCCACCTTTGATATTTGTTCTGAAAAATTGTTTGTGTGGTTGATGATAATCTAGAGGTTTTATTGTCTAGATTTGTTGACATGAAAGCAGCATTCTTCCTTTAGCATGATACAAATTTCACTCTGAGCAGTGGTCAGCAGATCTAGCACCAGCTGGTTTTGAACTACAGCTGCTATAAGCAAACTGAACAGTTCCTGCATTATTGACAGGTCTTGGACTAGTGCAGTTATTTCGCTTATGAGTTACAGGGATATGAGTCTTTGTGCAGTAAAAATGGAGTTCATAAGACCCTTCTCCAAATTCTGAACTCATGGGGAAGGGAAGACAAGCACTGCTAAAACTCAAGAATGATGCCTTTTCAGGTTGGGCCATAGGATTATGTAGTCTGGGAACTATGAGGTCCTGATTAAATGTGATGCTTGGAAGTATGGATGCCAAGGCACTGACTGGTTACTGTGTGGTTTGTTGGGTGGCAGAAATCAGATATTGAAAAGAAAGTAATAAAGTCCACTTCATCTTAATGGTCAAGCATCCTGATTTCCACACACAATAGTGGTCTCTCTCAATCATGGTCTTCCTTTTACATTGTGGACATGCCCACATTTCTTCAGCTATGCGGCTGCCTGTATAATTGCTGAGCTGGGCACTAGGATCTTTTGTGTCTGAGTGTTGAGTGTCACGGGGGATACTTCTGTGAAATTAGTTCCCAGAGGGAGTTACTTGGTAACTTATGATGAGGTCATTTCCTCACTTGAGGTCTAGTTATTACTCATCTTGAGAACATGTATGCAGAAGGTGTATTTGTTGGCTCTATGAAAGGGTGACAACATTTTTTGAATCTGCAGATTTTTAGCAGCTTTGCTGTAACACAATCTGGTTTGATGTTTATTCAGTATTAAAATTGTCTTTCTTCTCTGTTTATCTTCGTTACTGTTCTATTTGTGTGAAGAGATGGTGAGCTGGTCCCTCCCACATCAATCATCAATCAAAAATGCATCACAAACCATTCTGTTTTCTCAATTAAGATTACTTTTTTCAAAATGACTCTAGCTTGTGTTAACTTGACATAAAACTATCCAGTACACTAACCCCTTGGAATAAAAACAATAAGGTTGGAAAGGCACTTGGTTTTTCACTCCATGCATCCACCCATCTATCGATCATCTATCTGTCATCTATCTCTTGCCATGTTTATCCATTTCTGTTGCACCACTCTATCTGTTGTTTTCACCCACCTTTCATACTTATCTCCTTACTCTGTGTGTAATCTCCTCACAGACAGCCATAACTAAAGTTGGGATGTTATTCCTGAAGCCCTGCAATGTCTCATTCTATGCTTCTAAAGAAACCAGCATCCTGTGAATCCTAAGAAGTCTGAGTATTTTCTGACTTTCATACTTTTAACCCCTGCCTCTCTTACCTGTACATTATCTTCCATCCTGGCTAGTCTTCCATTTGGTTTCCTAAATAAATCCTACCCCAGGATATGAGTATGCCATTCATTTTCTCTAGAAGCTTCTTTCCCACACATTATATAGTTTGTTACTCAGCTGGTCTAAGCGTACCTTGTAGAGAGGCTGTCTTCACCACACAGGCGGCACGACATAGGTCAGTCTTAATTTCTAGCATTACACACTTGTGTAATTAGGGTACCTGTCATTCTTGATAACCACATCTTTATTTCTTCTGTCCTTGTTTCCCAGTGCACAGACAAGGTATGTACATTTCTCTTCCATTACTGGAAGCCACCCAAGGTTCTCTCAGCATCTCAGACATGACAGAGTTCAGTAGCTGTTTGCTTAATAAATGGGTCTCCACTGAAGTTCGTTTCCAAAGAAAAAGTCTCTGGGTGACTTTTTTGTAGTTTGTGCTTTCTGCAGTTGGAGAGATGGCCTGACACGGCAGAGATGCATTTAGAGCATTCCGCTTGCCAGGGAGTAGCACCATTTCAGCGCTTAGAAGCCTGTGAATCCCATTTGAGAGCTGTTTCTTTTGACTAGCTCTCTGTTAGTTAAATTACAGATCCAACGGGCAAGGCCTGTGGCATTGCCACGCATGGTGGCATGCTGGGTAGACTGGGCATTGACTAGAAGTGAAAAGAGCCCTGCTCCATCTGTTAGGCCATCAGCGGCTTCGCAGCTTGCATTACAAGTCAGTGCTCTGCTAGAGGGAATGGGAATGGGAGGGGTGATTGGGCTCCCACTTCAGGAAGATGGAGAGGGGTGCTAGAGTTGCTCTGTTTGTGGCTGAAGAAAGTGCTGGGCCGTGACAGGTTACTGAGAATGAGGCTGGCCACTGGTGCACATTTTACTGTAGAGGTTCAAGAAAGACCAACTTTAATGAAATAGAGACTTGTGAAGCGTGTAACCGGGAAAGCAAGATTGCTTGTAGGTAAATAGATTTGCAATCTCTTTTGGAAAATGTTTTCTACCTTATTTTATGTTTCTGCTTCAATTGCTTAAAAACATGGGTGGGTAGTTTTGTTTTTCAAATGCCTTTAACCAACACACTGATGAACCTTAATAACATCCGTGATGACAGCAGAGGATCTTGCTGCGCAGTGTTATTAACGAGGCAAGGAATTCCAAAAATACCAGAATTTCAATAGCGAGGTTGTCCACCTCCTCCCCTTCTCTCCCAAGGTCTTTGAGCTTATGGGAATAAACAAATTCTTCTTCCTGCAGCCTGCAAGGTTGGTCCTCATTTGTGATTCAATATTTAGCTCTGATTAATTAAAGAGCAGACCTGTGCCTCTGACCTTGGCAGTTTCTCCTTGCTGTGGATCAGTTGTGGCACACTCCACACTCGCTCCTCTGTCTGCGGCCTCTTTGGAAACTGCCTGATCTGTACTGTGCTCTTTCCGGAGCCTCCACCTGTCTCCAGTCTCCAGCTCAATACCGGAAGGTGAGCCAGCTATGCTGCTCTGAAGTCACTTTCCCACTCACGCTGCCTCTGAAAATGCTGCGGTAGCGTTTGTGGTCATCGACCCATAACCCAGTGGTTCAGTGTGAAAAGAATCAAGAGCTTTGAGCTGCTCTCCTCCTGCTCAGCTCCTGCCTGTACGCAGAAGGGGAGGAAAGTCAGGTTCCCCAGGGATGAAAGGAAACAGAAGCAGCAAGTCCCATGCGTCTCTGTCAGGAAACTGAATCCTTCCACGTCTTGCGTCCCAAGGCTTGAGGGGTCAGAGGAGCCAGGGTTTAAAGAATGGCTCTCTTAATATACTGGAACTCTCACTCTTTGTGTGACGGGCCTCTGGCTTCCCAAGATCAGAAGCATCCTTCTGCTCCCAAACCCCCCTTTCTGTCTCCTTTTTTCATCATGATTGTTCGGATTTCATAAAAGGTGATGAGTTTAGTTAGCGTTCTTTGCGATATCTCCTGTGCCGCCCAGTTTACAAGGTTGGGTTCTTTGAGGGGCCTAGGAATACTATTTTTAATAGATTCTCACAAATTCTCTTCTACTAACAGGTATCTGAAATCCATGGGAGTGAATAAAGCCTCAGGCTCAGTGCAGGACTCAGGGGAGACCCAATGCCACCCCACTCCCACCCCCATGTGTATTAACTTTTACTACTGTTTTAATTTACCAAGAGGAAATAGGATAAAAATGAAAAGCCCACTATCTCTCTTAGTATACCCGTCAGAGAATTTCTACTTGAGGTAATTCCTTTGTACATGACCATGAAATACTTGCTGTTAGAACTTCTAGTTTTCAGAAAGAAGTTGGGTCAGGAAACATTATCTTGGAATATAGCAATCTAGTGATAGAAACATGAAAGGAACTGTTACAACCACCACAGGGATTCTAAACGATGCTTTCCTTCGGAGGAGATTAGAAAAACCTTGATTTTTAATGCAAAAGAAGATAACGCAGTGTTTTGAATTTTTAAAGCATATTATTGCTTGAGAAAATTCTCTCTCCCCTTTCTACCCTTGGCCTGGGTATTTCTGTGTGGTTTTTCTTTTTCTTTTTTAAAGGTATGCAGTGAAGAAGAATCAAGAAAGAAGGCAGTGAGGATCCAAGAAATGAGTGTAAGGTTGTACCATAGCAGAAGTATAGCATCCCCTTGTTGGGAAGAATAGTGCCTACCATGTAGACTATAGTATCAATTTATATAAAAGGAAACTATTTCCTAAAATAACATTTGTGTTTTGAATAAGTCAGTGCTAGAGTAAACCCAGGATAGGCAATTTAGAAAGTTATTTATATCTACTATGATGCACATCTTGGTTTCTCTACTTTCTTAAGTAGAAAAGTATTAGAGAAGTACACACACACACACACACACACACACACACACACACAATTTTCTTTTGTTACAAATGTTAATAAGTGATGAAAACAAAAGATAAAAATCAATCTAGGTATGGCAGTGCACATTTTTTTTTATCAATTTATTGGTTTGGTTTTAATTTCTTTTTCTTGCTCAGCTTTTCTGATTGGGGAGGCCTTCCACTCTGGTGCCTTCTAACTCCTAGTGGAAAACCTTTCAATTTTCAGCATTGACTATAATGTTAGTGTGGGCATCTTAAAAATGAGCTTGTTGTTGTTGTTGCTATTGGTAAGTCCTTCTCTGACAGTGGCTCCGCATGGCTAGAGCCAGATCCATCCCTGGCCCTGTTAAAAGCAGGTGGATGGGTGTGTTTGGACACAGAAACCTTCTTCAAGACCATAGGCCTGTCAATCTACTCTGAGTCCAGAGCATAGACCTGTTTCTCCATTTTGAGTCCGACCCATGATGGTGGACCCATTCCCAGGACATACCTGCCATTTTCAAAGTAGTTTTCTTCTGTTTTGGGCTCCATGGTGATGTCAAAACCTGCATCTTGAGGCTCTCATAAAGTCACATGTTGTGTTGGTTAATAATTAATTTATTCTTTATGAGGAGATGAAGGTTGGGGACATTTTTATTTTTCTATCTTTCTGACATCAGAATTTTTATTTCAGAAAATTTAAGGGCACAGCATCTTAGTCCATCTTAAGAAGGTTTTACATCACTGAACATTTGGTGAAGTGCTGAAATCTACTAACTTATGGAGAGAGCTTTTTTTCCCCCAAACATGCATTTACTAATCAGAAGGTTCCCCACTATGCCTAGAGAAAATCCTTACCTCATAATCATTTGTAAAATCCTAGAAGGCAAATCTGAAAAGCTTGTGAACAGTTCGGAATTGGTCATTGCAGCTGCATCAAGGTGCAGTAGCTCGGAAAGCCTTGGTTTTGTTGGTTGGGAAGTTGAAAGTCTGTGAGGAGAGCAGACTTGCAGAAAGTTACTTTGTGATGAAGACCAGCAGCACAGAGCTTTGTAGTGAACATTTGGTTCCATCGTTTATCCTGCTTGTTCCCTGAAGAGAACTGCCTGCCTTATTCTATTTCCATGTTTAGACATTCACGAGGCAAGCAGTCATGTAAGTCTGCATGAATTAAGACAGCAGACTTCAGTTATGGATTCACAGTGTACCAATCAAACAAGAATCACACATTACAAGAGCATGGTAAAGGCAGAAACCTATTTTATTGTGGGTTCAGTGTTGTACTTCTTGCTTTGTCACTGAACAAAATGATGCATACCTGAAAATGAACGGAGGCTTCTGCAGTACAAAGTGAGAAGGAAGAAAATTGGGGAAAAAGTAGAATCATCTTCTTTTTATCCACTTATAAGCCAGGTATATCTTTGCCATATACATCATATACATATATGTACACATCATATACATACACATACATATACATCATATACACATAAAGCTTTAAAATAACATTTTTAAAGTAATATTTTGTTAAGCCTTTTTCTCCTGCATTTCCCCTCCACTGGCCCTGTGCTATTTCTGTTACTGGAGTGAGCCACAGTTGTGGGGAGTATCAGATGGCAAGCTGAAAGCAGGCATTCTTGGGTTAGGGGAGGTTTGAGACAACATCGGAGTTTTCTATTTATAGAGAGAATGAAAGAGACAGGGTGGGATGCTGCTTGTTCATAGAAACTCCCTTAGTGGCCTTGTAGAAGCTGCCTTTGTAGAAATTTCCAGTTCATCCTTGTACCATATCTTGCTGTATGTGGAGTGAAAACATAACTCTCTTATATGTAGAAGAAAATGTGGAAATTTTAAAGTTTAGGGTGTTAGTCATCCAAAAGCAATTCTTAATTCAAAAGAGAAAAGTTTTGATGGGTTCCATGGCGTTTCAGTTAGATCAGTCATCTCCTCACCACAGATGCTTCTCTCCTCAATGCTCTCTTTTTTTTTGCACCGACAATGAGTCAGTGGCTTTCAAAGGCCAGATTTCATTTAACTGGTTTGCCTGGAAGCACTTAATGTTGTCTGGTAGACCATAATGGCTAGTGCTTTCTTTTGCAAGAGCCTCTGGCACATGGGGCCTTAAAAGAAAAGAAAAATAGCTTTCTTAATTGTAATCACATTATAATAAAATTTTTTGCTTTATTTTTAACTAAGTGTGTGTGTGTGTGTGTGTGTGTGTGTGTGTGTGTGTGTGCGTGCCTGTAGGCGCCTGTAGAGGCCAAAAGAGAGTGTCATATCCCTGGGAGCTAGGGTTACACGCATTTGTGTGCCATCTGATGTGGGTCCTAAGGGCCAAACTTGGGTTCTCTGAAAGAGCAGGATATGTTCTTAACTGCTGAGTTATTTCTCTAGTCCCAGCTCCATTGATTTTTAAGTTTCCTTATTTAAAGTTTACAGCTCTTATTTAAGAGTCCTCATTGTTAGCTTTGTGACAACTAGAAAAAACAAAGTATGTTCACTGCAGGAACCATGGGTACCATTATGTTGGAGAATATAGAATTCTTCCTTTCAGATGATCAAAGCCATGCTTTTTTGTTGTTGTTAATTTTGGGGAATATGAGCATGAATGTATATAATTGTTTCTTTTCCTTTGTTTTAACTAGACAATTATTTCAAGTAAGTAGATTTAATCCAAGCAAATTTGGTCTTGTCAAATGAGTCTATTACATAAAAATAAACTGCTGCCAAAATGTATACTTGGCAAAGATCTGCCTAATTAGTAGTAGGATGTTGGTAATTGGTGGAACTCTATAATTAATGATTTCTTAATAGATTTGTATCCGTAAGGAAATGAATTGATTTCATATCTTACTGTTCCCAGAGCATTCATAAATGACTCTTGGTTTAGCCCTGGCTTCTCTCTTGCTTCTTTCCACCTTATCAGAGTTACTTTACATCCTAAAACTCTGTCACTTCCTTGCAGATATTCCAAGCAGTATGCTTTATAATGACTAGGAACTTACACAAGTGTAAAGAATTTGTGATTATTTCACTCCCTAGTAAGGAGCATATGACTTCAACTCTGAGCAATATCTGCAATAATTGCTTGAGATTGTTTTATGTTTCCCTAATTAGATAGGAAAATTTCTGGTAAAGAATGATAAAAAGTCACAATTACCACAGACTGTAACAATGGTTTCAATTTTGAGATTTGAGGGGGCAGCAAGTATGCCAAACCATAATAGATGCTGCACATAAGAAAATAGAAGATTGTCTGTATTAAGAAGGTATTAAAAAGAAAAAAAACTGTATTTAATAGAGTACCAATTCTAACAGTGACATGAATAAAATGTTGAAAGGGAAGATTCTCAAGGGCTGATATGCACTGATGTGCTAAGACTGTGAGACTGTCAGAACCTATGTAGATCTCCTTCAAAAGCAGGGTGGGTATCAAATGGTACCAGAGGCACTTAAGAATTCTACATAGGAAAAGGCAGAAGAAGGTCAAAGATGCTGACTCATGCAGGATCGTTTATCACACCATGCGATTATAAACATGTTGGGCAGGATGTGAAAAGCCAAAGAGATGCTGAGTCCAAAGAGATTTGCGGGTAAACAGGAATGACAAATGAACTAGACTTCACCAGCATCCATCCTTTTCGAAAACACCAGAATGGAAAATGCCACTAGTGTTCCTGCAGCAACAGTGGAAACTTTCTTGAGGCTGTAGCTGTATATTTTCTAAACAACTTGGTCAATTTCTGGGCATCTCCAGTTTTGTTTCATTTGTACACTGCCTACCTTGTACTGTTTTCTGGGATTCACTCATACACAAGTCTGTAGTGACACATGATTATGCATAACTTTATTTAATACTGTCTTCAATAATTTTTGTGGTTATTTTTCTGCATTTAATAGTAGACAAACAGGAAGAACACATAATCAATTAGCTTAAACCTAGAAACATAATCTTGATCAATTCATTCCCAAATCCAATTTTCAATAAACTATGCCCTCATTGGAAAAATTGGTAAGACAGGGAGTTTCTCAACCAGTCTTATTTCTATTTAATTGTTCATTTAACTGTTATTTAGAACTCATTGTATTCTAGGCATTCCTCCCAAAGCAAAGAGAGGGGAGGACACTCTAGGAGAGAGTGCAACAAGATAAAGAGATTATGTTATCTGCTGTCTGACAAAGCAGAGGACAAAGCACAAAGTCAGATCCCATCTCTCACTAAAGGGATTTGCCAACAGGTTGCTGGTTAACAGCACCAAGAAATCTATCAAGGAATAAAATTTTCAGGCTTCAAATCCCATTTTATACTTAACTATATAATTCTATAGACATTTACCTATTAAAATACAAGGAAAGATATAAATGTGTAACATATTTAAATCAATAGTATTTTAAAAGGCAACATAGAAATAATTCAGTCTGATGTATATATCAATATTGTCCATTTATATACCTATCAATTATCTATCATGTGTATATATGTGTGTCTTGACATATCAAGGCATTAGAATTAAGCAGGAAAAACACTGAAGACCAGAGTTGACATTTCTGAGTTGAACATAATAAAACAATAGTCATAAAGAAGGATTTTGGGATGTTACATAGGAGGATTAATAGGATGGGAGCAGAGGAGATTAAGAATGCTTGAAAGGTCAGTTAAATAAGCAAGTGCTTTGGAAAGCCTTGGAATGTGAACGAACATAGAATATGTGGGGATCAGTTATTACCAGTACACACAGTACATGAAAAACACATCAGTCACCTTGGTAAGTCAGCTGGGAGAGGCAGAGGGGGTAGGGAACTGTGGTTTTTATTGGAGATTTGCATGCCTGGAACTTTCTTCACACTGTACAGTTTTGTAATGACAAAAGCAGAGTCAGTAGC
Source organism: Cricetulus griseus (assembly GCF_003668045.3). Classification (NCBI taxonomy): domain Eukaryota; kingdom Metazoa; phylum Chordata; class Mammalia; order Rodentia; family Cricetidae; genus Cricetulus; species Cricetulus griseus. The sequence continues at coordinate 193,075,057 of NC_048597.1, read as the reverse complement.
ACAGTCACAGAACTTCAGAGCCAAAATTTAGGACTATATTAGAACAATGCAGACCAAAATAGGTTGAGAGAGGGAGAGGGAGAGAGAGAAAGAGAGGGGGGAGAGATAGGGGGCAATAAAAAATGACATCCTCTAGAGCAGCCCCAGTTTGGCATGTACTTAAAAGACAAATACTAGTCAATATCTTTGCTCTTTATGAAGTGGGGATTAGTGATCAACAGAAACTTTGTGTCACTCTATGCATTTTATATGCATACCCATGTATACACGGATATAACTATCTTTGTCTAATATTTACTGTGTATTTGTATGATGTATCATATGCATATGTTGATGGTTGTATGTGTACATATGTGAGCATGGGTGTACATACACCTATGTGAAACAGGTTATTTTACTCTTTACTTTTTGAGACAGTATCTCTCTCTGAACCTGGAGATCAACAAATAGGCCAGTGTAGCAGCCCACAAGCTCCAGAAAGATCCTCCTGTCTTTGCCATCCCAGCACTGGGATTACTAGTGTGTAACCAATCTTGGAATTTTATGTTTTTGTCACTATCACTACACCTTTCGAGATAAGGTCTCTTTCTGAACCTGGAGTGAGGCTGGTGGCTAATAAGTCCTAGTGATCCTCCTGTCTCTGTCCTTCTACACTGCTACGATTATAGGAATGCACAGCCAATCCACACTTTTCAATGGGTGTACTGTCCTCATGCATACCTAACAAGTGTTCCTACCCACTGAGCCATCTATCCAGTGTCCCACTGAAGTTATTTTAAGCAAAAAAAAATGCTATTTTAGTAATTGAGATCTCTGGTGATGATAAGAAATACCATTCATATTTTAACCACTGGCTTAGGTTGAAATAGAAATGAAGCCATTTTAGAGGAAAACTATGATATGATGTGATTCAAATGCATACTCTGCCACTAATTATATTTTTTAATAACAGAAAAAAATGTTAGCAAATTTATTACAAAGCCCAAGAGAAAATTTAATTTGTTGTTATGGAAAACAAAACAGCAACAACCCATGGGATGTGACATGTACCCTCCTGCTAAATAGGATACAGTGTTCTATGAGGTCAGCTGCTGAGCTGTAATACAGCACACATATCTGAAGCCTTGCTGTGAAATTGTACAAACCACTGTGATGAGTCCTGACTGACATGTGCAGTTGCTGTTTCTTCCTAAAATATTCTTCATAAATACATTTCAGAATGACTTTTGCAAGCTCCCCCAAAGCTAACGTTTCTTCCGTAGAGTTTTAACACTCACACATTGCTCTTTTATCCATGTAAAAACATGATATCATTCTTTCATATTTTCCCCATGATAATCTGGTAATTGTCAGATAATCAATGATTTTAGAACTTTTGATTGAGCACATAAAAATGACTTAAGCCACTGAAGACCAAGTGACACCCTGCCATTCAGTGAGCCTGTGTGAACCAACTCCCGATGACATTTTACAAAAAACGATTAGTTCCTTAAGGAACTATATTAAAATCCAGATTCTTGGTCCTTTGGACCCAAGTTTCTGTGGTTTCTTCATGTTCTATACTCACATTGCAGGATGTGGAAGTAGGAATCACAGATGAGAGAGAGCATGTAGCCTTACTTTTCTGGGGCCTGAGTTATTTAATATAATCTTTTCTAGTTCTATCCATTTACCTGTAATTTCCATGATTTCATTTTTCTTTACAGTGTAACAGTACTTTAGAGAAGTTTCTTTGATGAAGGGTGAAGAACACACTTCTCTGTGTGTATATGGAGAAGGACTTGGAATGTAGTTGGGGATTATGCTGGTTTAGTAAAGAGTCAGGTGTGCATTCTCTTCCAAGTTCCATGACTTCACTAGCCCCAGGTAGCTGGGTAGTTAGCTAGGTTTCCAGTACCAGGGATGATTTCCCTTTTGTTGAGCAGGTGCTAAGTGCAAATAGAGAGCTGTTGGTTACTGCCAAGGTATGTGTGCCACTATCTTTAGAGTTATGCAATACCAAATAGTCATCCCTGAAAACATAATGCAAGTAACACTGTACAGGCTGAGCCCGTTATACTCATAGGAATATATATTTGTATACATATACATGAAAAAAAGAGGCCATGAATTTCAAAAAGGGGCTTATGGTGGGATTTGGAGGGAGAAAAGGGAAAGGGGAATAATGTAATTATATTGTAATCTCAAAAAATAAAAGAATAATTAAAAACAGACTTAGTCATAGAAAATCAAGACTAGAAATCTTAATTAACTAATAGTATGAGTTGAAACTGCTTCTTGGTTCTTCTCAATGTGTAGTAATTTATTGCAAGCCTCTCTTGTCAGGGTCACAGTCAGGAAAAGAAGCCGAGGCTCTCATCTTCCTCTCATTTGTTTCCTCTTTAAATGAGCTGCATTTTAGGTCCATCCATTTTTGAAGTTTACTCTAACCCATTTACTGTTATCACTTAACATATTACATTTAGGACAAAGCTGGCTATGCCAAAGTGACAAAGGGAATATCCCCAAGTAGCAGTGTCCTAAACAATATGGTCATTTCTCACATTAAACCATGTGGAGAAAGGGTGATGTCATACTCTCTGGCAGCTCCGTATCACCAGTGGAAACTCCTGCTTTCTTGCCCAGCTCAGCTTGCTCAGTTTCTGGGTCCCGTGATTCAGGTGCCTTGGTTTTGTGGTTCAGGCTTGTGGTCTGCAAGAGCTTTTGATACTCCAGCTCCCACATCCACTCCCCAAACAGCAGGAAATTAAAAAAAGAGAACATTGCCAGGGTTTAATAATTAATGGAGTTAGACCAGGCTTTATAATTAAAGAAGAATGAAATAATGGATACGGGGTGGGAACCAACGGGCTATGTATGCCTCCACATAATCTGCCAAATGCAGGCTGTTATTCAATTATCCCGAATGCAGGTCTATTTCTTTATTTCTCTCATGCTGTCGCTTTGTGGAATGTCTGGGTCAGCCGCTTTTGTGTTCTTCCTCCGAGACACCGAGACTTGCTTTTGGTGAGAAAAGTAACAACCTGATTAAATCGGCGTTGGAAAAAAAGTCTCTCATAATGCAGAAACGTGGAAGCTGTGATACTGTCCACTGAAACCTATTAAATGTTCTTCTTGGCAGCCATAGTATTGTAAATAGTCTCACACTGGATAATTTTAAAACTAAATAGTGGTGATATCCAGAGAACAAACAGGGTTGTCATGCTATGTTAGCATATCTGTTCGACCCTCCTTTATCACTCTTTGCCAGGTATCATTTTTAAGTCCTTCCGAGATGCTAACTACTTGGAATGTTCCACTATCTTACGCACAGTGGGGTTTCCCCACAGGACACATGATTTCTGATAACACCACCAGTTGCAGAAAGTTGAATGTGTGCTTGTAATTCTTTTTAACTTCCTTTTTTATTTATTCTTTGAGTCTTTCACATCATACATCTCCATCCCATTCATTTCCCCCATCCCTTCCGTTCCTCTCTTTATCTCTTCTCATCACCAGGGGATTCGTTCATGTTTACATCAGTATCAGGAAAACGCATTTTCCCTCCTGCTGAGTTGCCTTGTCCAGCCTTGATGTGAGAATTTGTGCCTAGTCTTATTGCATCTTGTGCCGTGTTTGTGTTGTTAATGCCACTGGGAGGCTGCTCTTTTCTGAAAGGAAATGGAGGAGCAGTGCATCTTGGGGAGAGGGGAGGTGGTCTGGGCCTTGGAGGGGGTGGAGAAGGGGAGGCTATGTTCAGGATGTGTTGTATGAGAGAAGAATAAATTAAAGAGAAATGAAATAGATTACCCCTCCTAAAATATAAAGTGGCAAAAAAAAAAGACTAGCCAAACTTTTTTATGCAGAGTAAAGGATCCTCTCAGCTGTCAGTGTTTTAGGTCTCAAAACATCAAGATTTATTTTTGTCGACTATTTGAAGAGAATCAGAAAGGAGCTTACCAAGTTTTTTTTTTTTTTTTTTGAAAAATTTTTTTTTTTGATTAGTTCAAATTAGGAACAAGCTTGTTTCACATGTCAATCCCTTCTCCCTCCCCATGCCCCATCCACCCTCCACTCCCCAGGCAGGGTAGGGCCCTCCACAGGGACTCCACAAAGTCCACCACATCATCCTGGGCTGGGCCTAGGCCCTTCCCCATGTGTCCAGGCTAAAAGTGCATCCCTTCACATGGGATGGGCTCTCAAGGTCCCTTCTTACACCAGGGAATAATACTAATCCACCACCAGGAGACCCCTAGAGTGCAGAGTCCTCCTCATTGACATCCATGTTCAGGGGTCTGGATCAGTCCTGTATTGGCCTCCCAGACAGCATTTGGGGTCCATGAGCTCCCCCTTGTTCAGGCCAGCTGTTTCTGTGGGTTTCACCAGCCTGGTACCGATCCCTTCGATCTTCATTCTTCCCTCTCTGCAACTAAGTTCCAGAGTTCAATTCAGTGTATACCTGTGGATGTCTGCCTCTGTTTCCATCAGCTGCTGGATGAGGGCTCTAGGATGGCATAAAAAGTAGTCATCAATCTCATTTTAGGGGAAGGGCATTTAGGTTATCCTCTCCACCATTGCCTGGATTGTCAGTTTGTGTCATCCTTGTAGGTCTCTGGAAATCTCCCTAGTGCCAGATCTCTCCTCGGACCTATAATGGCTCCCTCTAATATGGTATCTCTCATCCTTCTCTCCTCTATTCTTCCCCCAACTCAATATTTCTGCTCCTCCATTTCCTCCTCTCCTCTCCTTCTCCTCCTCTCATTCTGGCAGCTCCCTCTCCCCTACCCTCATGCTCCCAATTAGCTCAGGAGTTCCTGCCCCTTCCCATTCCGGTCCATGCATTTATCCCCTAGAGTCCTTCATGTTTCCTAATTTCTTTGGTGAAGAGGATTGTAGGCTGGTAATCCTTTGCTGTATGTATAAAATTCATATGAGTGAGTACATACCATGTTTGTCTTTTTGTGACTGGGTTACCTCACTCAGGATGGTTTCTTCTAGTTCCATCTATTTGCCTGTGAGTTTCAAGATTCCATTGCTTCCAGGTTCTGGCTATTACAAACAATGCTGCTATGAACATGGTTGAACATATGTCCTTGTTGTATGAAGTGCATTATTTGGGTATATACCCAAGAGAGGAATTTGCTGGATCTTGAAGTAGACCGATTTCCATTTTTCTGAGCAACCGCCATATTGATTTCCAGAGTGGTCTTACAAGTTCACACTCCCACCAGCAATGGAGGAGTGTTCCTTTTTCTCCACATCCTCTCCAGCATAGATTGTTATTGGTGTTTTTTATTTTAGCCATTCTGACAGGTGTGACCTGGTATCTCAGAGTAGTTTTGAGTTGCATTTCTCTGATGGCCAATGATTTTTGAGCACTTTCTTAAGTGTCTTTCAGCCATTTCAGATTCCTCTGTTGAGAATTCTCTATTTAGTTCTGCACCCCACTTTTTAATTTCATTGTTTGGTGTTTTGGTAGCTAGCTTCTTGAGCTCCTTATATATTTTGGAAATCAGTCCTCTGTCAGATGTGGGATCGGTGAAGATCTTTTCTCATTCTGTGGGTGGTCGTTTTGTACTACTGACTATTTCCTTTGCCTTGCAGAAGCTTCTCAGTTTCAGGAGGTACCATTCTCTGGATTTCCTCAGTGCCTTTTGTTATACCCCCCCTTTCATTTCTGATTTTGTTAATTAGCATGCTCTCTCTCTGCCTGGTTAGTTTGCATAGAGATTTGTCTATCTTGTTGATCTTCTCAAAGTACCAACTCTTTGTCTCATTGGTCCTTTGTAATGTTTTCCTAGTTTCTACTTTATTGATTTCAGCCCTCAGATTGATTATTTCCTGGTGTCTACTCCTCCGTGGTGAGTTTGCTTCTTTTGCTTTAAAGCTTTCAGTTGTTCTGTCAATTCTCTCATGTGACTATTTTCCAGTTTCTTCATATGAGCACTTAGTGCTATGTACTTTCCTTTTATCACTGCTTTCAAAGTGCCCCATAAGTTTGGGTATATTTTGTCTACATTCTCATTAATTCTAGGAAGTATTTAATTTCATTTTTTAGTTCTTCCTCAACCCAGGAATGGTGCAATTGGGTGTTATTCAATTTCCACGAGTTTGTATTTTTTCTGCAATTTGTATTGCTGTTGAATTCTAGCTTTAAAGCACGGTGATCTGATAAGATACAGGGTGTTATTTCAATTCTTTTGAATCTGTCGAGGTTTGCTTTGTTTCCAACTATGTGGTCAATTTTAGAGAAGGTTCCATGTGGCACTGAGAAGAAAGTATATTCCTTTTGTTTGGATGGAATGTTCTATAGATATCTGTTAAACCCAGTTGGGTCATGAGTTCTGTTAGATTCTTTGTTTCTTTGTTAAGTTTCTGTCTGCTGGTCCTGTCTACTGGTGAAAGCGGGGTGTTGAAGTCTCCTACTATAAGTGTGTGTGGTTTTATGTGTGGTTTGAGCTTTAGTAATGTTTCTTTTACAAATGTGGGTGCCTTTGTATTTGGGGCATAGATGTTCAGGATTGAGACTTCATATTGATAGACTTTTCCTGTGATGAGTATGAAATGTCTTTCTTCATCTCTTTTGATTGATTTTAGTTTGAAGTCTAATTTAGGATTATCTAATTTAGTTAGATATTAGGATTGCTACACCAGCTTGTTTCTTGGGCCCATTTGATTGGAAAATCTTTTCCCAACCGTTTACTCTGAGGTAACGCCTGTCTTTGAAGTTGAGGTGTGTTTCTTGTATACAGCAAAAGGATAGATTCTGGATTCGTATCCATTCTGTTAGCCTGTATCTTTTTATGGGCAGGTTAAGACCATTGACATTGAGGGATATTAATGCCCATTGATTGTTTGTTCTTGTTTGTTTAGGATTTATTGTTGGTGGTGTCATTGTGTGTGGATTTAACCTTCCTGTTTCTTTTTGTGTTTGGTAGAATTGGATTATCTATGGCCTATATTTTTGTGAGTGTAGTTATCTTTGATGGGTTGGAATTTTCCTTCTAGAACTTTCTGTAGTGCTGAATTTGTGGATATGTTTTGCTTAAGTCTGGTTTTGTTATGGAATATCTTGTTTTCTCCATCTATTGTGATTGAAAGTTTTGCTGGGTACAGTAGTCTGGGTTGACATCCATGCTCCCTTATTGTTTGTAGGATATCTATCCAGGACCTTCTGGCTTTCAAAGTTTCCATTGAGAAGTCGGGTGTGATTCTGATAGGTCTGCCTTTATATGTTACTTGGCCTTTTTCCTTTGCTGCTCTTAATATTTTCTCTTTATTCTGAAGGTTTGGTGTTTTGATTATTATGTGTCCAGGGGACTTCTTTTTCTGTTCCTTTCTGTTTGGTGTTCTGTGAGCTTCTTGTACTTTCATAGGCATATCCTTCTGTAGGTTTGGGAAATTTTCTTTTATGATTGTGCTGAATATGTTTTCTGTACCTTTGAGCTGTATTTCTTCACCTTCTTCTATACCTATTATTCTTAGGTTTGGCCTTTTCACAGTGTCCCATATTTCCTGCATATTTTGTGTTAAGGATTTGTTGGACTTGAGATTTTCTTTGGTCGGTGACTGTATATCCTCTAGAGGGTCTTCAACAACTGAGATTCTCTCTTCCATCTCTTGAATTCTATTTGTTATACTCACATCATTAGTTCCTGATTGTTTATTCAGTCTTTCTATTTCCAGCATCACCTCATTCTGTGTTTCCTTTATTGTTTCTATTTCAGCTTTCATGCCTTGAACTGTTTAGAGTGCTTCCTTCACTTGTTTGGTTGTTTTTTTCTTGGCGTTCTTTGGATTCTTTAAGAGATTTGTTTACTTGTTGAATTTGTTGGTTTGTCTTTTCCTCCATCTCATGTAATTTTTTGCTTGTTTTTACTTCTATTTCTTTAAGGGATTTTCTTGTTTCCTCTTTAAAGGACTCTATCATCTTCCTAAGATAATTTTTGAGGTCCATTTCTTCATGCTCTGTGTTGGGCTTTTCAGATCTTGCTGGTGTGGAGTCCCTAGATTTTGGTGATGTCATATTGGTTTTTCTGTTGTTGAGTATGTTCTTACTCTGTCTTCCTCACATCCCTTCTTCCAGTGAGTGCAGGTGGGGTCTCTCCCTGTCTCAGGTGGCAGGTGGAGGGGTCATCCTCTGCCTGCAGAGGGATCCCAGAGGGTGGTGGGTGGACAAGTGTGGGGTGTGTCCAGATTCAGGGTGGACCTTCCTGTACTGGGGAGGTCCACTCTTGTCTGGGTGGGGTCTGGCAGAAGCGAGCAGGTGTTGATGCAGGAGGTTGGGGGGCAGGCAGAGCAGCGCCCACACTCACCTGAGGCTAGGTCACCCACCGCAGGACAGAGGGCAGTGTGTAGACAGGGGTGAGGTATGTCCTGACTCAGGGTGGGCCTTCCGGTCTTGGCTGGTCTACTCTTGTGCGGATGGGCTCAGGCAGAAGTGAGAAGGTGTTGATGGAGGAGGTTGGGGAGCGGGCAGAGCAGTGCCCAGACTCACCTGAGGCTTGGGCACCCACTGAGGCTAGGGCACCTGCCACAGGACAGAGGGCAGGGTGTAGACCCCAAGTTTTTTTTTAATATTAATCGTTTTTCGATAGGGTTTTACTTTGTAGGTCAAGCTGCCCTCAGCCTTACTTAGCTTAGGGTGGCTCAAACTAATGGTGATCTTCCTGGTTTATCTTCCTAAGGTCTGGGATTGTAGGTACAGGTCACCATGCATGACTTAAGTTAGCATCTATAAACTTCTATATTGGTGACCACGATGACTATGTCTCTGCATCCTCACAGTGTCCCTTCCAGAATGGATAGCTTTGCTGACTTCCTTTTTGCCTATATCAGATCAACAGTCATTGTGATCGTCTCCTTGTCCTTCATAGAATGACTCTCTTCCCCCTCTTGTCTGCCCTTTTCTTTTTCCATTCTGTTACTGTTGCCCAGCCTTGGACTATCACAGATCTTTCATGAATTATTACTACAGTATCTTAACTTGCATCTGCATCTGAAAACCCAGCTTCTTTATTTTTTAATTTTGAGATCATAATATATTTTTACTCCCATTGCCTCCCTCCCAAACCTTCCCATAAACTCCTCTTTGCTCTCTTTCAAATTCATGGATGTAGGGGAATCTGTAGCCACGCCTACTTAGGGGCTGCCTACAGGTCTGCCTGACCACGCCTGCAAGGGCGTGGTCATGGTGACTTAGAGTAAGAGTTTCAGTTGGCTGGGATTCGCTTTCAGTTTTCACCCTTTTGGCTTGCTGTACATACGACTGCTGCCACACCAGCTAACTAGGTCGCTCTATAAGTAAGGCTTTTCCCTATTAAATACCCTTATATTTCTACCTGACTCCCTATTGGTAATTTCCCACTTTATCTGGTGTCAGGAGCGGGACCTTGGCCCCATTTGGGACAGCCTGCCGATTCCCCCCCCATACTGTATACTCTCTAAGATAAGCGCAGCCGCTTTTTGACCTCTCTCCACTGCTGCCACAAACTGCTGCCAAACGCCTTACCGAGTAGCTGAACACCTGTGCCACCTGCTGATCAAAGATAATTACTGCACCTGGAGCAGAATTCAGGTAAAATTATGGCGGAATATTTATCATTTGCTAAAATTGGTAGTATTTTTGCTTATTACGTGAATTCAATGTTTGAGGAGGATGCTAATCTACCAATTACCGACCTATATACCGTAATGGCAGTTAGCTTGCTTGTACAAATAATATTACTAGCCAGAGGACTCAGGAACAGGGATAAGGATAACCTAACCACCTACTTACAGGAAATAACAGCTTTACGCAATGAGGTATTGGAGAACAGATTAGGTCAGACCACAGTTGTGCAGCAAGTGGAACAGAAATTGGATGATAAGCTTGGCTCTGTGTCCAATATGCTAAAGACAGAGATGTCTGTTACCCAAGATGAGATGCAGTGTATTTATGATAAGATAAACGCAGAGAGATCCTCCATGTCTGAGGCCTTAGAGGCTAGGCTGTCAGAAGACCATGACCAGCTAAAAAATATCTGTAGCCAGCTAGAAACTCAGATAGGCAATGTTACCCAGAAACTAGATGCAAATGTGCAAAATACCCAGGATAGGGCTGAATAATTGGATAATGCCATTCAATCAATTATTGAAGCATCCAAGGTAGCAAATCAGAAGTTTGAGTCTAGATTTGAATGTTTGGAAGATAATTTACAGTACAGGGCTGACAGATTACATAGGTCCATACGGTCGATTGCTGAGGACTCAAAATCAGCAAATCATGACCTGGAATCTAGACTCCAATACCTAGAAGGCAGTTTCCATGCCATCCAGATGCTGCCTAAGGATGATATTAAAGACCTAGAAAAATGTGTAGATGAGCAGTTAGAGCAATTTACAGATTCACTAATGTGCTTGGAATATTTTACGATTAAGGAGATTGAAACTTTTCATAAGGATATCATTACTAGGCTTAAAGATCTTTGGGATGCCTCAGAGGCAGAATCACTCCAATCTGAGGCACCTACTCCACCCAGGTATCATAACTATTCCTCTGAGGTTGTTACTCATACACTATTAGTGTACCCAGCTACCATGGTAGAAAAGCCAGCTTCTAAGAAACAACCTCATGGATGGATGGCTTATGAATGGCAACCTATACAGCTGAAGGATCATAAGAATATTAAAGAATCAATTGTCTCATATGTTCTCCATAGCCCATACGTAAAGCAGCTATTACATTCATGGGCAACCTTTAACAGGGTGACACCCACAGATTGGGAATGATTGGTAGCAGCTGTACTTGAGAATTCATGCCAAATCCAGTGGAAGGCATTGGTGAGGGAAGAGGAGAAGCTCCTTGAGCATCAGGGCATAAAGGAAGGTTTTGAAGCCCCTCTAGATAAGCTTCTTGGTCAGAGTATTTATGCTAATATGATGACGGTATACTGTCCCTATGCAGGAAAGCAGCATTAAATGCCTGGGATAAGTTTCGTGAGTCAGGAGATCGCCTAGAAGCTTATACCAGAATAGAACAGGGACCTACAGAACAGTTCCAGGACTTCTTACAAAGGTTAAATAGGGCAGTAGAGTTACAGGTAACAGATCCAGAAACAAGACAATCAATTATATATACAATAGCTTATGAAAATGCAAACCCATTATGCAAAAGAATACTTTTGCCTTTAAAGATCAGATCAGCTCCGCTAGAAGAATGAGTTTTGTATGTAGCCAACATTGACTATCATGTTCAAGACACTGGAGCTTGGGTAGGAGAAGCCATCTCGAGAGGTTTAAAAAGGCAACAGGAAATTAAAAGTTCTAGAAGGGAGGATGCAAGGGCTTGAGAGGGAGAAGCACCTTACAGAGGTCATCATAGGTAACAAGAGGCTAGAGGTTACTATTACTCTGAACCAGAACCTTGGGTAGGAAGAGCCTTCCCCTGGAGACCACGAAGGCACCAGGAACCTAGATGTTTCAACTGTGGTAAAATGGGACATACTAAGAGAAATTGTAGACAAACGAATTCTTACAATGCCTCATACAGAAGGCCACTGTCTTCTGGACTGTGTAGAAGATGTGGTAAGGGCAGACACTGGACCTATGAACAGATAGAATAGGGACATGCAAGGAAACCCGTTAAGGCCAGGAAACCCCGAAGGGGGACTCAAGAAGGCCCCCACTTTGGGAAAGGTTGGGTCATTCCAAGTAGCAGTGGGAGACAATCTCTCACAGGACAAATAGATAGTTCTTTGCCTATTTTGAAAATTGATACTGCTCTAGATGGTAGTTTGAATAGTGATGAAGAATCAAGTGTGAATGGACAAAATGAGAAACACATATTTTGGCAAGCTTCTATTAATGATAAAAGGCCTCAGTTGAAAGTGAAAATTAATAATAAAGTTATTTCTGGCTTAGTAGACACTGGGGCAGATGTAACTATTATTACCCAAAAGTCTTGGACTCAGAAATGGCCTCTTAGAGAGGCAAATGTACAATTTTTAGGAATTGGGACTCTATCTAGAGTTCAACAGAGTGTTAACTCGGTGGTCTGCACTGGACCGGAAGGAGAGAAAGGGATACTGAAACCATACGTGGCAGATATAGTTATAAATCTCTGGGGTCATGATCTCCTACAACAATGGAATATTCAGATTAATATTCCTCCAAGGTCAGATACAAATTATGTACAATCTTTAGATAGTAGAAAAGATCTGGTAAGACGCTAAGAAAAACGGTTACCAACCATCCCTTCTGTACAGAAACTAGGTATAAATGATGGACCTTCAGAAGGAGCCAAAGGTCCTGCCATTGATGTGGCTTACAGATGAACCAGTTTGGGTAGGACAATGGCCTATTACCTCTGAGAAGCTAGAGGTTTTAGAAAAGTTAGTACAGGAACAGCTTAATGCCAGACATATAGAGGAATCTACCAGTCCTTGGAATTCTCCTGTATTTCTTATCAAAAAGAAGTCAGGTAAGTGGAGAATGCTGACAGACCTGAGAGCCATAAATAAGGTAATTCAACCAATGGGCTCTCTGCAACCTGGAATTCCATTACCTTCCTTAATACCTAAAGGATGGCCTATCATAGTCATAGATCTGAAAGACTATTTTTTCACAATACCGTTACATGAAAATGATAGAGAAAAATTTGCATTTACTGTACCAACTCTTAATAATTCACAGCCAGTTAGGTGATATCAGTGGACATTTTTGCAACAAGGAATGCTAAATAGTCCTACTCTGTGTCAGCACTTTGTACAGCAACCTTTGGAAATAATTCTTAACAAATTTTCACAATCTCTTATTTATCATTACATGGACGACATTCTTTTATCAGATTACAATTAGGAAACTTTGGAACATATGTTTGAAATGGTAAAGGATGTTCTGCCTTGTTGGGGGTTACAGATTGCCACAGAAAAGATACAAAGAGGAGATTCTATTAACTATTTAGTTTACAAGATAGACTTACAAAGAATCAGACCTCAAAAGGTACAAATTAGGAGAGATCATTATCAAACTCTTAATTCTCTTCAGAAATTATTTGGGGAAATTTCTCAAATACAGATGATTATTGGTGTAGAAGGACATGACTTAAAGCATTTAAAAATGGCCCTTAAAGGACCTAAACAGTCTGAGAATATTATCTGCTGAGGCAGAAAAAGAGTTACAATGGGTAGAAAACAGAATATTAGATGCACATGTAGATTGGATAAACCTTGATTTAGACTGTATTCTGGTTATCTTGCCATCCAGAGAATACCCTTCTGGGATTCTGATGCAGAGGGAAGACACTATATTGGAATGGATATTTCTGCCACATAAACAGAATAAAAAGTTAAAGACATATATAGAAAAGATTTCTGATTTGATTTTAAAGGGCAAATTAAGACTTCATCAACTGACTGGAAAAGATCCAGCAGAAATTATAGTACCTTTAACTAATGAAGAAATTTCCTCCTTGTGGAAGGATAATGAATATTGGCAAATTGCTCTCACTGACTTTTTGGGAACAATTAGCAACAACTATCCCAAAACTGACAATTAAATTCATAAAAAAAGACAATCTGGATTCTTCCACATATTGTAAGACAAACTCCCATTTCTGGAGTTCTTACCTTCTACACTGATGCCAACAAATCAGGTAAGGCAGGTTATAAAGCAGGTGAGGTAAGTAAAGTAGTTCAAAGTCCATATACATCTGTACAGAAGGCAGAATTATATGCAATTCTCATGGTACTTACGGATTTTCAGAACTTCTTAATATAGTTACTGATTCTCAATATGCAGAGAGAGTCGTGTTACACATTGAGACTGCAGAATTTGTTCCTGATAATACAGAATTAACCTCTTTGTTTTTACAATTACAGGAAACTATCAGAAACAGAAGTAATCCTATATACATTACACATATCAGATCCCATACGGGTCTGCCAGGCCCATTAGCATAAGGCAGTGATGAGATTGATCATTTATTAATTGGAAGTGTGCTAGAAGCCTCAGAATTTCATAAGAAACATCATGTAAATAGCAAAGGTTTGAAAAGGGACTTCTCCATCACTTGGCAACAAGCCAACAAGATAGTGAGAAACTGTCCTACTTGTTCCTTTTATAATCAAACTCCATTGCCAGCAAGTTGTAATCCTAAGGGCATTCGGAGAAATGAGGTTTGGCAGATGAATGTCTTTCACTTTTCAGAATTTGGAAACTTGAAATATGTACATCATACTACAAACACATTCTCAGGGTTCCAATGGGCTACTGCTCTTAACTCTGAAAAAGCTGATTCTGTTATTACACACCTGCTAGAGATGATGGCAGTTATGGTATACCTGCACAAATAAAAACTGACAATGTTCCAGCATAGTCTCCACAAAATTGGAACAATTTTTCAAATATTATAACATAAAGCATGTTACCAGTATACCACACAATCCTACAGGACAAGCAGTGGTTGAGAGATCTAATAGAACACTTAAGGAGATGCTCAACAAACAAGCTTGGAAGACTAAACCCCCCAAACATAGGTTGCATAATGCTTTATTAACACTAAACTTTCTTAATGCCAATGAAAAAGGACAAACAGCTGCAGAAAGACACTGGACTACGGAAAAAACTGCTGAACTCAATCAGTCGGTATACTTAAAAGATGTACTAACCTCTGTATGGAAACCAGGACATGTGTTACGTTGGGGTTGGGGTTTTGCATTGCTTTCCACAGGAGAAGAAAAACTTTAGATACCATCAAAGTTGATCAAGATTCGAGTTGAAAAGGAAAAACCTCTCGACGAGGAGAAATGGCAGATATTCTACTAAGGTATGTCTTATAAACTAAATAGAAACCTCCCAAAGGAAAGGGAAGTGTTTTGCTTTTATCTTCACAGGAAAACTCATCTCCAGAAGGCAAAGGACACTCCATAGGCAGATACTTAAGAAGAGAAGGTAGCTATAACCATCAAACAAAAGGAACATGCCATACGGTAAACTTTACAGCTGTCTCTCAGAGAACTCTATTTCTCTTTTTCTGGTCCCTATTCATTTAAATCAATGCTGGATTTAGAGGTGGATTTGGCTTTCCTCCTCTAAAATCCAAGCATGTTATTTAACTAAACTTTAGAGTTTCTGTATTGTATCAAGAAGCCAATTGATGTAATACAGAATAAGAGAAGAAATTGGGGACTGTCTTTGTCTTTTCTTGGATCTTTCTTTCAAGGTGTACAGCCTCTCATAATTGTTATGCTCCCATGGTTGCCTTTCCCAGTATGTGTACATCATAAGCAAACATTTCTCTGCTAACTGTTTATGTTTGAGTCCCGCACAGCCAATGAAGACCTGCCTGACAGTTGAAATGGAGCAAGTTGGATCCAGTGCAGGCAAGGAGGTGTGGCCCATTCTTTTTCCAGGGTGTCCAGGGATTGCTGTGACATAAGCAGATTGTTGTGTCTTCTTATATTTCACCTTTATGATTGTTAATTTTGGATACTTTACACTGTTAAGTTTTAATCCTCTTTTAGACTAAAAGGGGAATTGTAGGGGAATCTGTAGCCACATCTGCTTAGGGGCTGGCTACAGGTCTGCCTGACCACGCCTGCGAGGGCGTCGTCATGGTGATTTATAATAAGAGTTAGAGTTGGCTGGGTTTTGCTTTCAGTTTTCACCCCTTGGCTTGTTGTACAGACTGCTGCCACGCTGGCTGGCTAGGTCGCTCTGTAAGTAAGGCTTTTCCCTATTAAATACCCTTATATTTCTACCTGACTCCGTATTGGTAATTTCCCACTTTACATGGCTTTTTCTTATTGTTAGTTGCATGTGTGTATATGTATGAATTGTTATTATGCACATATATGTATAATTATATATAGTTTTTACTCCTCATCAAGGAAACTCTCTTTGCAACAGATGCCAACCATTGGTGGTCAATTATTGAAAACCACTACAATCAAAATACAGAGTTGTAGAGCCCAGTCCGAAGGAATATGCCTACAACAATCACCCATACAGGAGGTTCAGAGAACATGGCAGAAAATAAAGTGGAAAGATTTTAAGAGCTCGAAGATCAAGGAATTTGCTGTGAGATTGTCTCTCTAGACAATATCAGAATCTGTAGTCATAGATTCTCACCATTGTGACTGCCTAAATATGAGAAAAACAAAGATACCACCAATAGATATGCTAAAGTGAATGGGGAAAGCCTGCCAGACCTCAATCCTACACAAAGAACAACATGCAACTAGGGAATGCTGAGGGCAGGAGAAATGTCTTCCTCTGGGATAATACATCAATTGCTTTTCCAATATCAAATAAATTGGGAGGAAGTCGGGGGTGGGAGGAAGAGTGGGAGGGAGAACTGTGGTTGAAATGTAAAATGAAATTAAAAATTAAAAAAATAAATGGTTAGCCATGAAAACCTTGCATATTCAAAGTACTTTCCATCACTAGAGCTGAAGAAACATCTTGCTCAAACATACTGTGATTTGCAGAACAGTTCTAGGAGCTAAACACCCATTACATTCACCACAATGAAAAGGTACGGGGCCCACTTAACCATGACTGACTACTTTTTCTCAACCTTAGCTTCCTTTCCATTTCTTATGAGATATACGTTTTGTTTCACACTCATCTTTCTTGCAGTCCCAACAAGCACATTTATTTCTCCTGCTTTCTGTGCATCACAGAGCTGTCCATGACATCACAATATCCCCCAAAGCACAAGAGGGGTGGAGAGAAAATTGAGGACCAAAACATCCAAATCTGTAGGCAGGGTGCTGCATTCTCTATAAAATCCTTATCACATAGTTTGTAAGTTTGAAACTCCTGTGAATAGGCTAGGCTTAAGAAGATTCCACCTTTACCTCTCCTTCAAGGTGACTATATCAGCCCTCATCATCTCCATGGTCTGTTCATTTCTTTACCATGGTCTGTTCATCTGCAAAGCCCTGTTTAAAAGCAGAGCTTAGTTTAGTCCTCTTGATCATCTGTTTGCCTAGCATGACACTTGGTTCCACCTCCAAATAAGGTCACTTGAGTCTCTATCTATATCCATCATTTCCGAGCCCATACTCTTCAAGCTCACAAAGGACATTTGGTTTAATGAGATAATGAGGTCGGTTTCTTGTGGCCTGATATTTTTCTTTCACATCTTTCACTTGCCCTTTCATAGCAGCACTTTCACTTCCCCATACACCACCTCTGCTATAAGACAGGGCCCTGTCTATGGCAAAGAAATGTCAAGAGCAGAGCATTGAAATCTCTCTCTGCTTCCCTCCCCAGCAGCCTTCCTGTTAAGGTTTGATCCGTAGAAGTTTCTGAATGATTCAAATGAAATTGCACATAGGACTATACAATGACCATTCTTCAGGTACATGGCAAACCTAGGTTTGTTCTTAACCTTTTGCTGGCTTCTTCACTTACACAGGCTTTGATAATTTGAATGACAATTTATTTCCTGAAGCTCTCAATCCCTGAGTACAGATGCTTCCTTATTTTGTATGACGTTCAGTTCAGACTGCCCTTGCTCTTTTCTTCATACCTTCAAAAGTAGTCAATTACCTACCTCATCTCAAATACATTTTTCAGGTTTTTTGGAAAATAATATTTTTACTACAAAGAAAATACAAAAGGTTTTCCCAGTCTTTAATTTTTAGAAGTTTTGTTTGCCTCTAAGTTAGCTTTTCATTTCTTGCCTTTGAGTGACATCCATGATGTTTCCCATTCTGACTGGGTTGATTTACATTCCTACCAGTGATGCTCCGAAGATGGAGTTTCCTGTTACTTCAGTGACTGGGTTAGACAGAGGAGGAGCTCATGTTTGCACTTTACCATAAGATTTATGCTCAGCTTAACATGATTTTATTTAATTTTTATGAAAACAAAATGAAGTAGGTATTACTACTTTGCTTCAGCAGATGCAAATATTGAAGCTCAAAGAGACGATTCCATAGTAACTCATGATGTTTCTCTTAGTATAAATAATAAACAAAAACTTTCCAAATCAATAATGTAGTGTTCAGGGCAAGTTTAAATTGATTTAGATGTACAAACAACTTTCTAAATTTTTAGGCATTTAAAAATAGATGTTAGTATAAATATTAATTGAGTAAATCAAATTATCCAGCAATTTCTAAAACATAGCATTTGGTGCATTGGAAAGTATTAACATTGCTTGAAAAATACACTTGAAAAACAGAATTCTACTCTTCTTATTTCAGAGTAGCAGATTCCCTTATTTAAATTAGTGAGTTCTCACTCTGTCACATGGCTAAGCAAGATTTATACTTAAAGCTGTTGATGAACTATAAGGAAGACAAGAATATTTGGAGGTGTGAGATGACATTCAAGTCCCTCTCCTAAAATGATACTTAAGAATTGTAAGTCTGAGAAAGTGCTTAGCAGAATGCTGCTCTGCCTTTGTAGCTGTGTTTGTCCTTTACTTAACCAGATGGTGTAGATGCCACACTCCCTCATCAATGGGCAGACGCTTCCCTCAGACTGTTCTCAGTAAGGCTTGTCCTCTGTATTCAGGGAGAGATGATTCAGGGAGTGATTTAACATCAGTCCATCTTGGCACCTATCTATGGCCAAAGGATGTTGAAAATAATCTATGGTGTTGCTTTAAATCTATATGAATCTTTTCAAGTTATTTTTAGTAAGTTTAAGGCAGACAACAGCTGTATAAATTTGAAGACCATTGCTTTGTCAATAAAATATGATTAATGTCTACTTTAGCAATAATCTTCCTAACAAAATTTAGTTTAAAAAATCCCTTAAGTATAAAATAGAATTTCAGGAAGGTTTCTCTTGGTTCCAATTAATAGCTCTTAGTTTTAGGCACATAGACACAAAAGAATTTTCTATGTACAATTGTGCTTATACCTATTTGGTTTTCCACTACTACCCTTTAAAATATTTTTAATTGAAAAAGAATTAATAAAATTCTCCATCCCCTCCCTGTTGCCTTCTCTTGAATCCCCACTATGCACCCACACATTGATAGCCTTTTTAATACATACATACATACATATATATATATATATATATATATATGAGAGAGCTTGTTGAGTTGTTGAGTCCATTTGTACTTCTTGAATCTGTATGGATATGGGTTTCTTCATTTGGGGGGACTTTTCTTCCTTGTTGAAGGGCTGAGCTATGCCACTGACCTGGGAATTTTTCTTCTTCTTCTATGCCTATAATTCAAACTTGGTCTTTTGATAGTATCCCATATTCCTGTACAGTCTTATTCTATGCTTTTAATTTTTAAAATTGTCTTTGCTCATTTTGTCTAGCTCCTCTACTTTGAGTCAGATATTGTTTCTTCTGCTTGATTTTACTTGTAAGGCTTTCCCCTGAGTTTTCTAAATGGGATATTGAGGTTTTCATTTCCATCTTAATTTCACCTTATGTTCTCTTCAATATTTCTACCTCTTTATTGAATTCAGTTTTGCAGCTCTGAATTATATGTGTTTTGTATTTTTCTTGAACATCAATCCTAAGTGTTTATTGTTACCCTTTGAAGTTTGTTCATGCCCTCTTTAAATTACTTGAATTCTTTGATAATGTTCATGATTGCTCTTTTAAAAGTCTGCATTCTGTGGTTCATCTAGGTAGTTTTTGTTAGATAAAACTTCTATAGACCTAACAGGTTTAATGGTGCATGTGCTGTCTTGGCCATTCATGTTGTTTTTGTTTTGCAGTTTAACCTAGGCATGTGGACTTCTTTCTTTTGGTTGTATGTCTGCTAACATAATCTGGCTAAGGGCAGAAATGGGCACAAGGAATTAATTAATCATCATCTTTGATTGATAACCCATCCTAACAAGAAAGGCACATCAACTAATAATAACTGGGTTGCTTTGTTCTTGTTCCTTGACCTCAATGAGTCCCTCACTCAACTATGAGCCTTTCTAAAATTTAGATTGTTTCTCTGGGTTTTGCCACCTCAAAGCTATTAACAAAAACATCTTGACCTGACCTTAAGTCATATTTAAAGCTTTGAGGGGATCCATTAGAGTTGGCTGACTAATCACTTAACTTGACTTTTCTATCTGAGGGAGTAAAACTTAATTCTCTGGGGCTGGTGAAAGGGGAAATACACACACACACACACACACACACACACACAGAGAGAGAGAGAGAGAGAGAGAGAGAGAGAGAGAGAGAGAGAGAGAGAGAGAGAGAGAGAGAGAGAATCTCCAGCATGTCAAGATCCCACCTAGGGTGCTGATGAATGACAAGCCTTCAGCAGATCAGAGAAACTAGAGAGGAGATGCAGAGCAGGTGAAATACTCTACCTATAAACACCTCTCAACATTAAGATTAAAATAACTTGAGTTAGCTGGGTTTCTAAGACTCAGTTGTTTTTCTTAATCATTACCTAAGCCACAGTCTGTACTACTCCTCAAGAGAAATTATCTGGGTGATATTTCCTTGTTCTTATTTTTTATTTTCTGTAGTCCCTGTTTTATCAGGGGCAGGGGCAACATTTTATCTATCTTTACCTGTATTAATTATCCCACTAAACTAACCTCTATCATAATCTTACAATATTTACTAAAACCCTCAATCAATAAAATTCTATTTAAATTAACACTATTATTGTATAAAATAACTGCTTCAACCAAACAGTACAGCTTAGGAGAAAATCATCTTCATAATAACCCACAGGTACAAATACCCAGCAGAATGGGATATATCCATGAGATAATCACACTATAGTAAAGGCAGTGGGGATCTCCCCATACCCATTCACACCATGAAAGATACCAGAGGAAAATGGCAGCGGCAAACATGTAAAGATGCAGCATTAGCAAGAGACATGCTGGGGTGAAATGCTCAGGTCCTGGCCTATCCAAAATTCACCTATCAGTGCCTTGCTTGCTAGTGGTTAGATCCTCTGAAGTCAATGACCACCTGTTGCTGCTCTTGTCACTGGCAGTTTGTGTCATGTAGTTTCACAATCTCTCTGGGCCAGGGAAAGCTGATGGATGAGCTGTTTAATCAGATCTGAGAAATATGAAACCTAAACATAAGATGCTGAGACAGGCTAGACCAAGGGAACTCACAAACGCAGATGGTTCACAAACACATGTCTGCAACTAGGGGGTGGGTTTCAAGTGGCCAAGGGTTGGGGGAAAGTTCACTGCTAGTCTTTAAATTTGCTATGGTATTCTAGAAACCTAATAGGAAATAGTAGGAAAATCTAGTTTTTGAAGCATTTTTTAATTGGGAGGGGTTATTTTGTAATATGTTTTTTCTTCTTTTGTGTATTTCATATTTCAATTATCTTCTAATGTAGAAATGTATTTATTAAGTGAAATATTTAAATAGTTTATATTTATTCTTACTTTTGGTATATTTAAATTATGTAGATAATTCACATAGTTGATTCTTCAAACTTACAAAATACTTTCCAAAACCAAATTATTTTGTCCTATTAAATTTTATGAAAATATATAGTGGCCAATACACCACAGTGGTGACTTCAATCAGTCCAGTTTGCTTTATCAGACCACCTCAGACTATGTGGCTAAAACAATAGAAATTCAGTTCTGAAGGTTAGAAATTACCTGGTGAGTAAGTGAATCATTCATATTAAATCCAATGAATACTGGTGTCTTCTTAGGAATTAGTTGGCATTTAGAAGTTTATTTATTATCAATTCTTTAGAATATTGCATCTGTCCTAAGTTATTCCATCTAAACACTTTTCATCAATATCTCCTTCATGTTTTTGCTAATTCTTTGGTTAGAATATAAAGGAAGGTTTTATTGTGGCATTTTTACATGTGCATCATTCTACTTTATTGTTCTTTGACCTTTACTTCCTATACATCCAGCTGGCTCATTTTCTTCTCTCAGTTGGCTCCATCTTCTTCTTTTTTATATTTCATATGCTCTACTATTCTACTCAGAAATGGAAGGCCACCCTCCTATGGATATCAACAAAACATTGCATATCATGCTGTAATAAGACTAAATACCTTGCCTTGCATTAAGGCTGGGCAAGGGGACCCAGTATGAGTAGAATCCCAAAAGCCAGCAAAAGAGTCAAAGTCAGCCCCTGTTCCTGCTGTCAGAAGTTCCATAAGAGGACCAAACTATACGACTGTCACATATATTTGGAGGGTCCAAATCAGGGCCATGTAGGCTCTCTGGTTATTGGTTCATTTTCTGTGAGTTCCTATGAGCTCAAGAAAGATGATTCTGTGGGTTTTCCTGTGGTGTCCTTGACTCCTATTGTTCCTACAATCCTTCTTCCCGGTCTTCAATAGGATTCCCCAAGCTCAGTCTAATGTATGGCTGTGGGTCTTTGCAACTGTTTCCACCAGTTACTGGTTGAAGCTTCTCTGATGACTATTGGACTAGAGACTAATCTATGAGTATAGCAGAATATCACTAGGCATCATTATCTTGACATTTCCTTTTCACCAGTCATGTTTGGTTCTATCTTAGTTCTCTGTCCACCTAGCCTCTGGGTCCTGATGCTTCAGGCAGGGTCAGGGGGTGGGCTCACTCTCCTGTCATGGGACTCTGGGTGGAGCAGTCATTGGTTGGCCACTCCCACAATCTCTTTTGTACCCTTACCCCAGCACATCCCATAGGCCAGACAGACTGTAGGCCAAAGGGTATGTGGCTGGGTTGGTATCCTTTCCCTCCACTGGAAGTATCGCCTGGTCACAGGAGGGGGCCAGTTCAGGCTACATATCCTCTTTTGCTGCAGGTATCCTTGTAGATTCCTGGGAGTTTCCCTTGCACAAGGTTTCTACCTGATCCTGAAATGACACCCTTTCTAGTACTCTTCCTCCCCACCTGATCCATTACGTTTCCATCCCCTCCTGCCCCCAGCCCACCCACTTCTATTTCTCCTTCCCAGGGAGATCCAAGTGTCCCCTTGGGCCTTCCTTCTCTGGGTCTGTTGATTATAGCATGGTTGTTATTTATAGCTAACATCCACTAATAAGTGAGTACATATCATGTTTATCTTTGTGGGTCTGGGTTATCTCACTCAAGATGATTTTTTTTTCTAGTTCCATCCATTTAAATGTGTCACATTTTCTCTATCCATTCTTCGGTTGAAGGGCTAGGTTGTTTTTAGGTTCTGGCTATTACAAATAAAATGTCTTTGTGCTATGAGTGAGCGTCCTTTGGATATATGTCCAAAAGTGGTGTAGCTGGGTCTTGTGGTTGAATGAGGGATGGATAAAGAACTAGAAAGCAAGAACTTCAAGTTGTATATTGAGTAGTTATGGACTGAGTGGACAGACTTGTTTGTTCCTGATTTTAGTGGAATTTCAGAGTTTCTCTCCATTTAATTTGATGTTAGCTATCATCTTGCCGTGTATTTTGGTATTCCTGATTTCTCCAAGACTTTTATAATGAAGGGGTGTTGGATTGTGTCAAAGGCTTTTTCAGTATCCAATGATATTTGATCTCATGGTTTTTCTTTAAATTTGTTTATATGATGGATTACATTGATAGATTTTTGTAATTGAACCATCTCTGTATCTCTGGGATGAAGTCCTTTTGCCCTTGATAGATGATCTTTTTGGTGTGTTCTTAGATTCAGTTTGCAAGTACTTTATTGAGTATTTTTCATCTATATTCATGAGGCAGATTGGTCTGTAATTCTCTCTCTTTTGTTGAGTCTGTGTGGTTTGGGTATCACGAGGCTGTGGTTTCATAAAATGAATTTGGCAATGTTCCTTATGTTTTGTGGAATAATTTGAGGAGTATTGGGTATTAGGTCTTCTTTGAAGTTCTGGTAGAATTCTGTGCTGAAACCATCTGGGCCTGAGCTTTTTTTTTGGTTGGGAGAATTTTAATGACTTCTTCTATTTCCTTGGGGGTTATAGGTCTATTTAAAAGATTGTTTAACTAATCTTGATTTAATTTTCGTGAGTAGTATGTATTGAGAAAATTGTCTATTTATTTTAGATTTTCCAATTTTGTGGAGTACAGATTTTTGAAGTTTGATCTGATGATTCTTTGGATTTCATTGTTGTCTATTGAAATGTCCCTCTATTTGTTTCTAATTTTGTTAATTGGTATGCTCTTCCTCTACCATTCAGTTAGCTTGGATTTGTCTATCTTGTTGGTGTTCTCAAAGAACCAACTCTTTGCTTCATTGACTCTTTGTATTGTTCTTTGTTTCTATTTTGTTGATTTCAGTCCTCATTTTGATTATTTCCTGCCATCTACTCCTTTTGGATGTGTCCATTTCTTTTTGTTCTAGTTCTTTCAAGTGTGCTGTTAAGTCACTTGTAATTTGTTTATTCAACCATTTAGCACTATGAACTTTTCTCTTAGAAATGCTTTCATTGTTTCCTGTAAGTTTGGGTATGCTGTACATTTATTTTCATTGAATTCTAGGAGGTCTTTAATTTTTGTCTTTATTTTTCTTGACCGAGTGGTAATTCAATAAAGAATTGTTCAGTTTCTATGAATTTGCAGGGTTTCGTTGTATTGCTACCACTGTGCCTTCTTGGTCAACAACTCATCGGGAGGTTACAACACCTGGTACTGAAGTTTTCATTCAATAACCATGGCTTCTGGGATTGGTAATATTTACCATGCAGGGTACCTCTGTTCAAACTCTTTTTTAATATAACTCAGATTTTTTTGTTTGTTTTTTCAAGACAGGGGTTCTCTGTGTAGTTTTGGAGCCTATCCTGGTCTTCATTCTGGAGACCAGGCTGGTCTCAAACTCACAGAGATCCGCCTGCTTCTGCCTCCCGAGTGCTGGGATTAAAGGTTTGTGCCCCCAATGCCCAGCATAACTCAGATTTTTCTAATTGTAAAGTATGAGGTTTTGGTTAACCTTTCTCACTGTTTTGTTTTTTTTTTTTTTTTAAAACATTGAACTAGCAGGTTTTAAATACAGTTTATTACTAGGTATTTAGTTAATTATTTTCTCTTGCTTCTCACCATTTATTGCTGTCACCTCCCTTCTCACTGAAATTCCTCTTGTTAGTTCTTTTGTGTTCCTGTCCATATTAAAACATCTTAGTTTTGTTTGCTTATCTTGTTTTGTTTTTTCTGTATTTATTCTAAAATTGTTTTTCTGATTCACAATTACTGGTCAACTAAGCATGCATGCCACTGCTGTTGCTGATGTCTTCTGATCCTGAGATACAATCTCTTTAGGCCTTAATCTCTGGTAAGATTAGGCCATGTAGAAATACATAGATTAATAGTTATGGGTTAATAATGAAGAGAGAACTAACCAATAAGAATCCCGAGCCATCAACCAAACAGTTTCTAATTAGTATAAGCCTCAGTGTGTTTATTTGGAGCTAAATGGCTATGGGAACAGGTGGGACAGAAACTCCATCTACATTAATCCCTTTAGATTAATGTACACAATATTCCAAGATGTCTACTGTAGGTTACCTTGTCACTGTAGGTCCTAAAACAGAGTCCCCCTCTATCAGTAGAAGCAGTTAGTTATCACATGAGAAGCTTGGCTAGCTCATTGACTGACTTTGTAGACATCTTGGGTTTGCTGTCATCTAAGACAGACTACATTGAAGGCAAAGACTAATCACATCCATCCCCTTGACTCAGTTGTTACATCCCACAGTATGCCATTAAAAAACATGACTCCCATGAGATTTGAACAGAGCACACTGCCTTACTAGTCCAGTGCTTAGCCAGTGCTTCCCAGTATGCTCCACTGTAAGACAGAGAGTGAATGGAAACTAAACACTACTTGTACTGTTTCTCATATTTGACATTTTCTTCTTTTCCCTGATGAAGCCTATTGCTTAGCTAGTGCAAAGTCTGGTATTTGACAACTAAGCTACTTGACACTATAGATTACTCATCTGGGTCATAATAACACCTATGCCCTTTAGTTGGTGTTAAGATAAAATAGCCAAATACATACGAAGCACCCGGTACACAGAATAAATCCAATAATATCTGGGTGGTGCTTCTGTTATTAACAATATGAAGACAGGCACTTTATGTTTTGTCACTTCGTATTCTTCCCATATGCACATCTATTGCCTAGAAATTATCATCAGCTTCTTAGAATAAAAAAATCATTGATAGATTCTAGAAAAACATCCCTGCTAAGACTTGGATGAAAACACTTGCTTAAACATTAATCACATCTCTGCTATCAATTATGAAGTGCTTTAATAAACTCAAAATGTGTAATTATTGTTTACTGTTTTTCATTTGAGGGAGATTGCACCCACATCACAGGAGCAGGAAGAGTCTGCAATTAATTAGCAAGCAATCATGACGGCATATCATCCTATACAATTTATGCAACACCTGCCTTTATCATTTTAGAATCCATGAATGAGAACAATCACAGCAAAGTGTCATTTGACAGACAAGCCACCTAATTAAAAGGCTATCAGGCACAGAAAATGGAGCAGAAATTAATCAGGAAAAACACTGTTTGCTAAAGTCAACAGATTATTAATACAATGCAGAAATACTGATGCATAAAATAACTTCATCTTCCAAACATTCTAAGCAGAGGCTTCAGAAGACAACTCAAGTTTATCAAATTTGCCTTCTTGTTGGTTATTTGGGAGTAGTTAAAGCAGACCAGACACCATTACTGCCTGTAAAAATTAGTGCATTTGGGAATGGCAGAATTTTAGTTGATTGATGTCAAGAAGTTGGAATGACAGGCTTGTTCAGGAAAAGTTTCACACTATTAATGGCATTACTCGCCTTTTAAAATGTGTGAGGAGACAGTACACAGAATGCAAATAATGACTGCATAAGAGGGTTAATCTCCTTTGTCAACTTCGTTGGGCTAGAATTGCATAGAAGATATTCCTACAAGTTTGTCTGTGGGGGTGTTTCCAGATGTTGAACTGGAGCAGTCATTGGTCAGCAACCCCCAGAGTTTCTGTGCCATCTTTATCCCAGCACATCCTGTAGGCAGGACAAATTTTAGGTAGAAGGTTTTGTGTCTGGGTTTGTGTCCCAGTCCCTCCAAAAACCATCTGTATGGCAATAGACACTGTCAATAGGACAAAAAGGCAGCCTACAGAATGGAAAAAAAAATCTTCACCAACTCTTCATCTGACAGAGAGCTAATTTCTAAAATATATAAACAACAGAAGAAACTAGACTTCAGCAAACCAAATAATCCAAGTAAAAATGGGGTACAGATCTAAACAGAGAATTCTCAACAGAGGATTCTCAAATGTCTAAGGAACACTTAAAGAAATGTTCAATATATTTAGCCATCGGGGAAATGCAAACCAAAATGACTCTGAGATTCCATCTTACACATGTCAGAATGACTAAGATTAGAAACACAAATGACAGCTCATGGCGGTGAAGATGTGGTGCAAGAGGAACCCTCCTCCACTGCTGGTGGGAGTGCAAACTGTACAGTCACTTTGGAAATCAATATGGTGGTTTCTCTGAAAATTGGGAATCAATTTACCTCAAGACCCAGCCATACCACTCCTGAGTATATACCCAAAGAATGACCCATCCTATCACAAGAACACTTGCTCAACCACATTTGTAGCAGCTTTATTTGTAATAGCCAGAATCTGCAAACAACCTAGATGACCCTCAACCGAATAATGAACAAAGAAAATGTGGTACATTTACAACTCGAGTATTACTCAACATTTAAAAAAATAACATCATGAAATTTGCAGGAAAATGAATGGAGCTAGAAAAAAATCATCCCGAGTGAGATAACTCAGACCTATAAAGGCAAACATGGTATGTACTCATAAGTGGATATTAGTTGTAAAGAATAACCATGCTACAAACCACAAGCCCAAATAGCCTAAGTAATAAGGAAGGCTCAAGGGGAGGGGTGCATGAATCTCCCTGGTGTCCTTGGAAAGGGGAAATAAAATAAATACCATAAGTGGACAGGGAGTGGGAGGGTGGAAGTGGTGGGAGCAGGAGGGATCAGGAGAAGAGTACTGGGAGAGACAACTGGAATTGGGGGCATCTCAGGAACTATCTAGATACCTAGTGCAGTGGATAATACTAGGAATCAATGTGGGTGACACTAGCTAAGACTCCTAACAATGGGGTTACAGAGCCTGTACTGACCATCCCCTTTAACCTAGCAATCATATATTCTTGGTATTAACCCACTGTGAGATTTGTAGCTGGGGACGATTTTTTTCCCCATTCTGTAGACTATCACCAATCTCTGATGATTATTATCTTGGTATGAAGAAGATTTTGGATTGTATGTAAGCCAGGTACGGATTTCATCTTGTGGATTGGGACCTAAATCCAATCAGAAAGTGGTGTTTTACTTCCATGATGTTGTGCCATTATTGCACCAGTTGAAGGGACCAGCTCCCCATTTTGGCAGCCATGACAGTAACATGTGCTCTATGACCTTGTCTTAGTCACTAGAGGTTAGGTGCCTGCCTCGTGACAAGGAACCAATCAGAAGTTAGCTGGTGGCGCTATGCTTTATGACCCTGGGTGTACTTTACGGACAAGTGCACAGCAATGACGCAGAGCACAGCAACCACCCTGGGAGGGCCTTTGGGCCATAACAACCAGTTGACCAATCAACACAGGGCAAGTCCTCCAAGGCTGGAGGCACACCAATAGTGAGCCTGTGTGTACCCCTAGACATTCCCCTTACGCTGCCCTACAAGATCTCTTGGGAGGCCCTAGGAGTTGTCTTTGCTAGCCATCCGCCATGGAGGGTGGGTGAAAGACCCGAGCTAACATGGGGTTAGCTCGTTAAAAAAAAACAATAAAGCCTCATGCAGTTTGCAGCAAGCTCTCGAATCCGCCTGGTGATTGGGGTGACCCCGGATACCTGAGTTTTCCAGGGGTCTAACACAGTGGGTATGTTTTTTCAGGCAGTTATGACTGTAGCTTACAGGGCTCACAGTTGGGTAAGACTGATGGCTACTTTTCTCCTCTCCTAGCATGTACATTGCCTTCAAGCACTGTGAAAGCAAGCAGATAGAGCTGATGTACCAGCTCAATACCCCATGTTCTATGACTCAAGTATATGTATCTTCAGCAATAGGGTCTTACCATCAAGTTCTGGAAGGTCATTCATAACAGTGGTATCAGTCTGCAATGTTTGGGGGTATATGGCACTTCACATTTCACATGCTCACAACTCCAAAAGAGAGAACTACTCCTTGTATTAGTTTTTTTTTTTTTTAGCTTATAGCATTAGTGTGTGTGTGTGTGTGTGTGTGTGTGTATATATATATATATATATATATATATATATATATATACTTTCATTCACTTTTATTTATTTACAAATTAGCTTTTATCTGTTATTTTAAAGTGCTTATCTGTATTTATTTGTTTATACAGACAGGCAACAGAAGTCTCTAGAATTAGTATTTTATATCCTCCTGAGTTTTCTATGTTTTGTTGCTAAACCCAATCATGTTTTAACCCAGGTTGTCAGCAATCTTTGCATTGGAACCTCTGGCCATGCGGAAACCTGAGAATGTTCACAGGTCACTTTCTACCAACAGTATTCAGGAGTTTTGTTCCCTTGCTTCCCTCAGATCTTTGTCTTCCCTCAGTTGTCTCAGGTGAACATTCCTGTGACTGCTCTTGTCATAGTCAGAGAAGCTCGTGACATACAAATAAAATGCTTTGGAGTTTCTTAAGAAGATTCTTCCAAACTGCACAATTAAGATGAATCTGTGTACCCATTTTACCTTATTTGATCTATCATGGGGTGTTGTGATTTTCCCCACAGATTCCAGTTTACTGTACTTTAGGATACATGTATATCTCCCTGAAAAATTTGTGTGATATTTCATTCTTTGTTGTTGTTGTTACCCCCATTTCAGGTGATACCGCTCCCTAAAAGAGTCATAGACTCGAACCAATACCCCAGGACTAGGCATGAGAAACCTAGATTCAAGTTGTTGGTCAGGGTAGTTCAAGTAACTCCCAAAACAATATAGGTTATTGATGTTGTCCATGGTTGCACCTCCAAGGCTAAAGGTAAGTCCTTAATGATGAAGACATTGCACACCTTGGAAATGGGACTTGGAAGAACTAAGTTGGCTCTAACCTGGAAGCCTTCTTCCAGAGGCCTAGCTTCCACAGTATCAGAAAAGACTATGCAAGCTACCAGGAGAAGGAAGCAACCAGTAGTCGGATGTCGCTATGATGCCAGTCAACTATAACAATGTATCTTTAGGGATACAATCCTGGCACTCATATCTTGGTATGATATGAGTAACCAATAGCTGTTTAATTGGACTTCAGGGGGACCAGGAAGGAAATCACTCCTGGTACTACAATTGTAGCCAACTGCCTGGGACTAGTGACATTGTGGATCTTAGAAGGAAATCTTCTACTGTCACTTTAATGTCTAGCATCATTTCTGTGTTCTAAAACTCATCCTTACACTGACACTAAGTAACTCTCACCCTTCAACGAAGAAGCTTCTTTTCATAGCAAACAGAGACCATCACATCAGGTCCCAATGCAGAGATCAAAAGATTGTGTGGAACTCAGCTTTAGCAGATACATCTACAACACAACTCCTACACCTCAGGCTCAGGGAACCCTGGGGAAGAGGAGGTTGAAAGGTCGCAAGAGCCAGAAGACCATGAAGTCTGCTGTGAGATTGTGTCTCCTTGAAAAGACAAGAAAACTATACCTGTGATACTTTAACAATACAGCTGCCTAAACAAGACTGGGATAATGGAAATATCAACTGACATGCTAATTAATGCAGAAGGGGGAGATCTCAGAGGTCACACCCCTAAACAAAGAACTACAGACAACTAATAACTGCCGAGAGAGGGAGAATTAGTGTCTCTCAGTGGTGAGCTCCCTAATTGGAAAATTCTTTTTTTTTGTAAATAAAGTAGTATAACTATACAAATAGAGCAGTCTCAAAGGATAGTGGAAGAATTCCATTGTAAAGTGGCCTCCAATGTGGACAATATATCTTTATTGTTCTTCTAGTGCCTTTGTACAAATTCCAGAAAAATTTGAAAGGACTCTGCATGGTTTTGTTTATTGTCCTAGAGATTGCCAATGAACAAATAACAACTTTGAAACAGAGAAAAGAAGAGACAAGGCCTCTCCTTTAATGAAATTGATTGAATTTTTCTGTCAGTTTCCATCATTTAGTTCATTATTGAAGGGCAGATCCAAAACTAATGAGTAGAGACTCTTACGCTGAAATTGAAAGGTGGAAAATTTGTTTGAAAGTATAAACTGAGTTCTACCTTGGGAATCAAGATAGGAGATAGAGAAGCAATGTAAGAGTGTATACAATAGGCACTAAATAAGCATTATCTGAGTCAACGAACAGAAAGGAGTTAGGGTGTTTTTCTGAGATAATAATTGCATGGCCATTTATCTCCAGTCTTTGTCAATTATCTGTTGTGGCTTCATTTATCTCTCTCTCTCTCACAGAAACAAATTGGGGCAATTCTTTCTGAATTATTGTCTATTTGCTTGTCTTGATGTTGTTTTCTATCCAGTGATGATTTAATTGATTTTGAACTAGTAACATTTGTAATTAACAGAAGCCCTGTAAGGCAGCCTCCGTGCCACTCAGGAAAAAGTCTCATGACCTATGTGTGCTGCTGTCCTTTTATTGTCCTCTCCCTACTGTCCTTGCTTTTACTGTTTACTCAGCATGCTTGCCTTTAGGAGTGGATTCTGAGCAGCTCATTTTGTTCAGGGACTTATTGCAGTCCCCACAAGTTGACTGGATTGTTGAATATCTAAAATATATACTTCTTAAAAATACAAATCCCATTTGGTCTTGTTTCCTGTATTATGGTAATAATTTACTGCAGTCTGACAGGATTCCGCTGATAGTTATGAGCAAATAGCTCTAAGGTTAATTATTTATCAAATTATCCCAGGCAGGAAGAACCGTTCGCCTTCCTGGAACATTAAGAAATTTATTTTATTTTCTTTCTTGACATTTATCTCTTCACAGAAACATACAAATGAAGATAATTCTCAGGGCTCACAGTCACTGTGTATGTGATATCCTTTTAATCCCCATTGTGAGAAATAGTATAGATATTCTTATGTAAAAACCACCATGGGGATGGTACTCAGATGATCATGAAGATTGCTCACAAGGACTGGGACATGGAGGAATAACAGGTTAATCAGCTTTCTGACACTGTGACAAACAACTGAGAAAAACAATTTGAAGGGAGGAAGGGTTTATCACACAAAATAACCCAAATGGCTATTATTGGCTAATTAAAATGATTTCAATGGAATTAACACCTCCCCCCATTGGAATGCACCGTAGGGCAAGTGGTGGGATGGCTTTGGCTGGAGAACATGGTTTTCTTTTGTTTGGAAAATGTGTCAGGTGGGGCTGCTGGTGTAGTGAGAGAGGATTAGCCCACAGAAATAGAGAGGACAGGTCTAGAGAGTCTGGGCAGACTAGATAAGTGATTTTGTTCTGAGTGCAACAGCTAACCCTGAAGAATTTTAGAACTGTAGACACAACACTGAAAGTCTATGATTTGTTCAGCCTGTTTGTCAATAAAACAGGGGTAGTAATATGTATTCTATCCCAATATGTTTCTCCTGTTGAGAAAAATAATGTATCACTTATTAATTGCTCATTATGTCTAAGACGCATAGCACCTATTTTCAATGAAAACGGCCATTTTCTTCACAGTAGTTTTCTGTAAAAAGCTGTAAAATTGACATATTGGAAATTCAAAGAGTTGCAAAAATGCCAGCTGCTTTTCGTCCAGTGCCTGATATGAGCTTACACGGTCAAATGCAATGTGCATTCTGACCTTCTGTAAGGAAAGTAGCCTTCAGAGAGCTGAAGAAACACACCCAAGTCCACACAGCTGCTAAGGACAGAGCCAGCACTGCAGTGTTGCTGTTAGCTCTTCCATTCTGAAGCAATGCCCTTGCATCTGTGCCATGTGCCACACAGAGAACTTGTGCCCCTCTTTTCTCATGGTGCCCTATGTCTGTGGCAGACGATATCTTCTCAAAGGCCTTCTGGCTTTTTACTGAGCCTGGGTTTTATGAGCAGTTTGGCAAATACGCCATAAATCACAAAACAGTCTGCAGTAATTTGTTCTGGGTATTGCCACATTTGACTAAATGATCCTGTAAAGTAATACTTCTAATTCAAGAATCCTCCCCTCAACATTTCCCCATTTTCTATGGAGCCATCAAGAGGAAAACGATCAAAGAAATAGCAACTGACAGAAGAGAAAGCAGAGCTAAAGGTGGTGTTTAAGTTCAAGATGGTATCATGATTGTTATTATTAAATGGATTACTTCGAGATGAATGCAGTAATAAAAAGAACATTTCTCCAGCTCTATGAGCGGATGCATTTCCCTTAGGCATCGACACAGGAGGATAATTACATGAGGAGCTTTATAGTTGGGGAATCAAAGCAGGCCTGAGACGTGAAGCTACGCACTGAGGAAGGCTGTACCAAGTGAGGAACATAGTGACACTGACAGCGTTCCTCAGGTATCCTGCTGCACGTGACACAGCTGTGGCTGCTGCTCAGAGTTCTTCTCCCTTTCACCTCACACAGTGTGGGCATTCCAGGTCCCTTGATGCTGTGTGCTTTGCGTTGAGTGCTTGGAATACTACTGAGATTTTTTATTTTGTCATCTTTAGAGACGAATAAGCTTTGAGAAATTAAAAGTATGGCAGGCATTTATGGAAAGTAGGGGCTCTGCTGCTCTACTGTTAAATCTTTTGCTCTGAACTGACTTGCTACAACTCTTACTGTTTATTCTGTTTGAGTTCTAAATAGCTTTCCAATTCACATCAGTGAGCTCTGCTAACTGGTAAAGCCTGTTCTACAGTGTGAATCCTTTTAATCATCCAGCAGCTACGATGCATAATGTTAAAATTTAATCTTTATGCATAATTGTGTCTCCTGTCTCATCTTTTGACTCATCTCATCGTCTTGCTTCTCCTGAATAGAGATTTGGATTTATAAGATTTAAAGTTTTTTTTTTTTTTAAACTCATTTATTTTTTATTTTATATGTATGTGTCTGAGTATGTGTATGTGCACCACATGAGTGCAGTGCCCCTGAAGGTCACAAGAGGGCGTTGAGTATCCTGGACCAACAAGAGCTCTTAACTGCTGAGTCATTTACCCAGTACCAACCCCCTTTCCCCTTTTAGTGCTGCCTATATATAAAACCCTACATTACGGTTTTTGTTTTGTTTTGTTTTGTTTTTTTTTTGGTGAACAGGGAAATAAAGATCTTTGGCTTTTTGTCATAATGGCTCTGATTAACATGTGTCTTAGCCAGTGTTCTATTGCTGTGAAGAGACACCATGACTGCAGCAACTCTTAGAAAGGATTAATTGGGACTTGCACACGGTTTCAGAGCTTTCATCCATTGTCAGTATGGTGGAGAGCATGGTGGCATGCAGGCAGACATGGTGCTGAAGAAGTCTTGAGAGTTCTACATCAGAACCTGCAGACAGCAGGAAGAGGGAGACATTGGGCCTGGTTTGGGCTTTTGAAACCTCAAAGCCAGTGACACACTTCCTCCAGCAAGGCTATATTTAGTCCTCAAGTAACGCCGCTACCTGAAGACTAAGGGTTCATTTATATGAGGTTATGGGGGG
Organism: Cricetulus griseus; assembly: GCF_003668045.3. NCBI lineage: Eukaryota > Metazoa > Chordata > Mammalia > Rodentia > Cricetidae > Cricetulus > Cricetulus griseus. The sequence continues at coordinate 193,040,525 of NC_048597.1, read as the reverse complement.
TCCGTTTTTATTAAAATATACAGTGTGTGATAGGGAATAGATAGTGATGATGAGAGGTCTTTTTAGAAGCGGATAGCTGTGACAAACAAAACATGTATATTTGAAGAGGGTAGCAATGGGAGTACATGTTTAATACAAATCTTTTTAGTTGCTCAAAATGACCATGGTACAGTCATTAGGGTTAAAAAGAAATTAAAAATTGTCTATTTCACATAAAAGTGATGAATTCATGGACTCACGAAGATTCTTTTTGTTCTTTTATTTATTCTTCTCGTACAATACATCCTGACTGCAGTTTTCCATCCTTCTACCCCTCCAGTTTCCTCCCACACCTCTCTCTCTCCCAGATCCACTGCTCTGCTGTTTCCTTGGGAATCATGCAGATTCTTAAAAACAAACTTGCAGGGTGTGTTTTCCCCTTGCTTAACGGCATGCTTTATTTAAACTGGTTATCATAGTCTTGTCTCTAGAAGGTTGTCCTCACTACTGTGTGAGCACACCATACCACCATACTTCCCCCTATTGCATGCTAACTTTTATTCAAAAAGTCACAAAGAAAAAAAATCTCTCACACAGAGCTGTCCAATTGTGCAGGATAGAGTGATATTAATTTTCAGTGACTATTAAGCCACAGACCCTGTCATGTCATATCTGGGTGCTCTATTTTTGCCTAGGGGTTGATGTGAGCCTTGGAGCTGATCTAATATTTCTAACCAGTAGGAAGAGTGAGTGACATGTACCCCATGAGGACCTGCAACCCCCCTGGAGGACACATTCTAAACAGCGTTTGGGTCTCTTTTGGGTGAAGCACTTAGGAGGAGGAGCTGCATGAGATAAAGAGGAGCCATTCCAGTTCATCTGATGTCCTGTACTGTAGCAGGCCCTCTCCTTTGCTCTTCATTCTTTAATGGGATTAACTTTCTTCCTGCAATGGAGAACCTGGCTCTTCTTAAAACAGTATTCGACTATGCTTGTCCTAACACCTTCTTTAAAATTACTGCCAAGATTAAGGGACACTGCACATAGAGTAAGGACTTTGGGTTGTAAACAAAAATAATGGAAAATTTCTCTTAGCTCTAATACTTTATATTTACATTTGACTTTATCTTTCTGGTTTATTTTAGTTTGATTTTCCAGTCAATCCTGTGACTGACTTTTGAAAACACCAGGTTAGACCTCATTTACCAGACCATTGACCTCTTACTGGCATTATTCTTTCTTATGGAGGCCCCTGAAGCTCGGTGTCAGATCCCATTTTTTCTCCTGCTTGCTAGCCATCAGTCTTGTGAGGTTATTATCACTATTGTCTGAATTTTCAATTCGAGAAACTAAGTTCCAATAAAAGTCATTTCCTCAAGGTGATAACTCCCGGTCCCAGTTGTTGAGGGAGATGCCTTCTGATGTTGGGTAGCTGCAGAGGTAATAAAAATTTAGAGCTTTATGTTTGCTTGAGACAGGGTTTTTCTGTGTAACTCCATTTGTAGACCAGGTTAGCTTTGAACTCACAGAGATGCTCTGAGTGCTGGGATTAAAGACATGAGTCACCACTGCCTGGTTTAGACTTTAACAAAAGCTTTTATTTTTAAAATATATTTTCGAAGGCAGATTATTTTAATAAGTAACAGCCAGTGTTGGTGAGACTATGGCTTTTGCTACTGACTGGTCTAATGCTTTACACACATAAGTTCATTCTGCACATCTATAAGAACATTAGATGACTACAATTGTAAAATGAGCAGCCAAATCCCAAAAAAGTTAAGAAACATGGGATTCCCAGAGGTTGGCTGTAAGCCCAGGCTACATGTCTCCATTCCACTATATTTTCTTGAAATAATAGAAAAATATGTACTAGGTACTAGAGGAATTACAGATATGAGTGTTTCAGCAATGCAGGCAAGCTCTTGTGATGGGCAGGAAGCACAGTTTGGGGAGGCAGGTATGGTCATGCCCATATTTGTGCAGTGCACTTTCTATCCCTGTCTATCTTCTGATCTACTGGATTCTTCTGTTATTGGGGGAAAGATTAAAGGAGAGAAGAGAAAAAAGTGTTTTGCTATTTAAATGCTCAAATGAAATAATGACCATGGCTGAATGCAGTCAAATGCTGACCAGCCTGAGAATAGGAGGATTAAAGCTCCCCAGCAAACCTGAGGAGGAGGAGTGGGGATCAAGGCCCAGTTTGCATCTGAGCTTATTGTGAATGGATGTTCAATGGGCAGGTGATATGTCTTCCCCAGACAGAAAAGACACCTTTGAAGTGTAAATTGACATTCACCGACTTCTCCAGGGCTCAGCCTTGCTATGCTATTGTGTGCTTCAGGCCAAGAAGAAGAAGAAGAGGCTGGCAGTCTCAGGAAGATTCCAAGACTCTCTGTAAGACAGTCTGATGCCGTGGGGCACAATGGAATTCAGAGAGAAGTGACAGTTCAGCTTGATCCATTCATGCAGCAGGAGAGCGCCCTGGGGAACACACAGAAGCAGGGTGTATGTCAGGTCTCCTGTATTCTGAACCAAGCTCAGTTGCTTAATAATGAAGTGGAGGAGGGAAAGTCTAGTGTATGCCCTGGTAAGGATGGAAATACGCCTGGAAAGCTCCTCCAGGCACTGGTTATCCATCCTGCCCTTCATCCTGTTGCTGTATCATAGAAGCCACCACAGCATCCGTGGAAAAACTATTCTAGGAGCTTGGGAAAAGTCTTTTCAAGGGAATGGTTTTCATCTCACTGTGGAGTCTTATGTCTGCTTGGGGTTTGGTAGTGGGAGCAGGAATTAAAGCTGAGCCCAGAGCCTGTTCGGAACTGCGGGGCACAGGTCACTTCTGGCTGAGCCCCTCGGGAGGCCTGTGTCTAGTGAGGCTCGGTGCAGCCGTGACTTTCAGTGTCCTGTCTGAAGTCGCAAGAGAGCGGAGAGGATAGAAAAAGAACAAGAAAGGGGTGTGTGAATACGGCAGGCAGCTAGCTGGGCACACTGTATTTTAGGATCCTCTGGCTCTCATAATCGTCCAAGGAGATGGCCCCCCTGGGTGCCAGTCAGCACAGAAGACTCTGCACATGTCCTAAGGGCGTGCTCCATGCCAGATGTTAGTAACCAGGTGAACTGGAGAGTAAATGACATACCACTACTATGTCATATGCACTGGCGGGGCATGCTGAGCTGAGCTCTGGCCGCTTTAAGAGGTGACAGCAAAAATATTTCTAATCCACTTTTGTTTTTCTTTTACATCCGTTGTCTTCTGAATTTTTAGGGATAAAATCAGGCAATCCTCAATTCTTAATATCTTCCCAGTTTGCTCAAGCCAGGTACCCGGAAGGGCAAGCACAACGTTCCTATTCTGCTATCGATGAGAACACAGTGTGCAGACATGTTCACAGTAGAAAGCAAAAGGCACTTGATGTGTGTATGTAACTCAAAGAGGAACACTGCATAGATCTCAAAACCACCTCTTAAAATTCTTTGCCTTATTCAAGCAAGAAATTCTATTACACACTTAAAAGAAAATGAAGCCTTATACATCTATTTGCGCAGATATATTTGTCTCGTATAAGAAATAAACTTGAATTTTAAGGTACTACCTTAAAATTATCACTTCCGCAAAAGTGTCTCAGTGACTGGTAAAGGCCCATTTACAGAGTTGTTTTGTTTATTTCATAATTTAGTCCGTTTCAGAGTAGCCTGTTGTATTTCGGGAGTACTTCATGATAAGAAAACAATTGTTTTGGGCATGTGTTCTATTTCTATCACAAACATACAATATGCTCTCTTTTCTTTTCCTTCATTTAATTTTTAATGTGTTGCTAGTGACTGACCTCCAGGCCTCTTGCCTGCTCTCTATACATGACAAATGCTCTATTCCCGAGATACAGCTAGCTCCCTTCAAGACTCATTTTCTTTCATGTGCTAACAAAGGGTACTGAAACGGAAACCCAGAATGTCCCTTTTTCTTATGAGAAGCATTTTGGGTAAGGCTTGGGGAGCTACAGTGTAATCACCCTTAGATAAGTGATTATAGCCACTGAACTCTTATCTCCTAAAAATGGGAAAGTGATGTACTCATACGTGAAGTGTATAGGGAGTTTATTAAGCGCTTGGCTCCACTGCCTGTTTATGACAAGAACTCACGAAGATGTGGTATAGTTGCTATTATGTTTGCTATACCTAAAATTGTTTCACTTCAACTTCATGTTATTTTGGGCAGAATGATTATGTATTTCATACAGGTGTCCTTGGGATCCATGTCTATTCTCTTGCACATCTGAAAGAGTTGTCAGCAAGGTTATGAGAACTCTTCATCCTTTAAAAGAAGGAGCGATCTTCTGCTTAGTTATAAGGTTCTGCTTTATAAGAGGGAGGACTGTGCTCATATTAGGCAGACAAAGACACTTCAAGACATGTTCTTACACCGAGGGCATGTAGAAGGGTTGTCATGTTAAAGGGCGGGAAAGACTTGTACTCTTTTAAATTATAGGCTGGAAGGTAGAAAAGCTTAGTTCTTCTATTTTCAGATATCTTGTGTGCTTTTCATTACCCAGTCTGTCCAAGGGCCTTGTTTCTGCCAGAAAAATCCTTATCACATTTCTTCAACACGGTAGTGTGCATAGATGCTAGAAGCTGGGGACAAGGAGTATTTCTTCCTTCTTCGTTTGCTCTAGTATTAGTGTGTACTGTATGCTAGATAGATATAGATTACTCACTGGTAAGGCCTGGATTTGAGTGTGAAGTATCCACTGGATCACTGGAGAGATGTAGGGAATAAGATGCCTCTCGCATAGAGATTACAGTTTAAGTTACGGTCATTCAAATTTCATTAAATCTGAATTGTTTTGCATGGATTCCCTTCAGTGTATTGATACTTACTTGCACATTTAACTATGTTTCTTCATTTTACTTCCCAGGTACTTTTGGTGTAATTCACCACCATCTAGTAAAAGTTCAGTTAATAACAGAACAGATACGATGTCTCTTAAGATTGTAATGGACATAAAAAGGACATAAACATTCCTATTCCTGATTGATGTCATGACTGTTACCAGAACCTGGTGGAACACATTAGTACCACCTGTGTTGTGGCTGGTGAAGACAAACCTACTGTGTTGTTGGTCATGTGAGAGTAAGACAACTATCTGCACACACCACACAGGACTAGCTAGCGGTACCTAACCATATGCTGCTGGCTACCATGTCTATCACTGTACTATAATTATTAGCTTGTGTGTTCGGTGTTCGTGTGTGTGTGTGTGTGTGTGTGTGTGTGTGTGTGTGTGTGTGTGTGTGTGTATGTGTGTGTGAAGTTTCACAGTGAAAGTTTTGCTAGCAGCAACCTCTTTTATCTTGAGCTTACCACCTTTCTTGATTGCATTATTTCCTCTCATCCTTGATTTAATCTTAATACATTTTCTTGAGTTCTCTAGGGACAACAGACTGTACCACACATATATACCACAGAAATGAAATGTGCAGTTGATCTCATCATACAGGTTTATGTAAATTCACAATATGATGTTCACAAAACAATAAAATAACCTGATGATTCATTTTTGAAGAATATATCCCCACTTTTAAGTGGTGAATATAAACAAATACAATTCTCTAATTTTTTTCAGGAGTTGAAAAACCCAGTGTCCGCTTATATCAGTTCAGAACCTCATTCACTGGTTCTAATGTCCTGTCCATTGGAAAGAGTGGAGAATGGATGACACGGGTTTAAAAAGTACTTTTACTTTTGGCAATGCTGTATTAGAGTTTCTGGTATTACAATGTTCTGAAGTGGGGCAAGTGTACAAATACTGACTTTCTCCTCCAGTAATTTTCCTAGGTGGTGCCGTCTGAAAACCAGTTGTAGGTGATACTTACAGTTATCTCAAGACTCATCCCGCCAGAGACTCTGTTGTCTTGTATATCTTTCGAAATGGCTTTCTCCTCCAGATGACTTTGTTTCATCAATGGGAAACAAACACCTGGCTGGCAGTTGGGATGCAGCTCCCTCCAATGCCTGCTCCATCCTCTGTGACATTTTGTTACTGATAGTTAACCTTTCAGGATACAGAATCAGTAAAGACACACAATACTAGCCACATCTGTGGGAATCTCTAGAATGGGTTCATTGAGGAGGGAAGACTGACTCTAAATGTGCACAGCACCATTCCATGGACAGCATACTGAACTGAATGAAAGAGAAAGTAGGCTGATCATCAGAGTTCATCACCCTGTGTCCTTACTACAGAGTAGTGTGACCACATGCCTTTCCCACTGTGGTCAACTATATCCCTTCAAGAAATGATCAAAAAGAGACTTTTCTTCCTAAAATGTATTTAGCTGTATATTTTGTCATGGTAAGAATAGTAGCAATACATCCTCTTTTGTCCTCTTGTCTTCAGGGCAAGGTGTAATACACATCTGACTGACAGTTGGGGTGACAGTTGCAAAGCACTTTGCCCCCTAAATTTCAGCTTTCTGTGTGGTTCTCAGAAGGTGCTTCCCTTAGCTTTCATAATGAGAAGTTGTGTGTTCCTTTCTATGATTGAAAGATGGGGACATGCAAGGCAATTGACAGCTTATAGCTACCCAAGTGTTCCTAGTATCTTAAATAACTTAATATACATTACAAATGTTTCATCTTAGCGATTTTTACACACAAATATTGAGAAAACAGAAAAGGTCTAATTTAGCATTTATTACATCACATGACATGTATTATATATGAGGCTCTATAATTACCTTATTCAACCATTACGCCTGAATTATTTTAAAAAATTTTAGTGTTCCTGTGTGTGCATGTTTGTCTCTGTGCATGTGTATGTGTGTGGTGTGTGTTTGTGCACACATGTGTGTACCATGGTGTGAATGTGCAGGACAGAAGGTATTATGTAGGGAGTTAGATCTTTCCTTCCATTTGTGAGGTGGGCTTCTCTCTCCTATTGCTTCTGATGGGTTCTGGGTAATTCTCCTGTCCCAGCATCCTATCTCATTGTAAAAGTGCTGGAATTACAGATTTACACCACAATATCTCGTCTTCTTATGTGGCTTTTGAGATTGCACTCAGGTCATTAGGCTTGCTTGGCAAGTGTTTCTATGCACTGAGTCATCTTGCCAGTCCAGGTTTGACTTCTTAAACAGGGATATGTTCAAATCATTTAGTAAAACTTTAAAGTTTGAACTGTATTAAATGATTCTTAAGAAATGGACATTGAATTGTCATGGATATTCTGTGATAGACAATTAGGGCTCAAGCAAGTTTAGTTTTTCTTTTTTACTTTTCTTTTTTTTTGCCACTTTTCTCTTGTTGTGACTAACTACCCAACACACACAACTAAAGGAAGTAAGAGTTTATTTTGGTTCATGGTTGGAGGGTGTAGTCCATCATGGCTGAGAAGGCATGATGGCAGGAACATGAGACAGGTGGGCACATTGCAGGCACCGTCAGGAAGCCGAGACAGATGGATGCTGGTGGTCTGCTTTTCTATCTTTCTCTTTCTGATATGGCCCAGGACTTCAGCCCATGAAATGGTGCAGCCCAGATGTAGGGGTTATCTAATCTCCTCAAATAACTTAATCTGGGCAACCTCGAAGACATGCACTGAGGTTTGTATCCGAGGTGATTCTAAGTCATGTCAATTTGACAGTTAATATTAGCCATTATAAAAGGATATTTGATTTTTGTCAGTTCACTTAGAAGAGCCTGGAGTTTTAACAGCTGAGAGAAGCTCACTTTTAGGTTAAATCTCTGAATGGTGTGCTTTCCTCTGACTACAGAGTAGAGGTTAAGCTGTACATACATCATAACTGATGAGAACACATGTTCATTGCCTTGAGCTTTTCACTGTTGCTCACTGCAGGTATTTACACACCAGGGTTCTGGGACTGTCAGAAAATGAAAGTTCTGACAACCTTAATAAATTAATCATTGAACATGTAAACATTTTACATGGAGAAAATAATTTATTAACGTTCGCTCAGTTTTCCAGACAGTCTTTGGGCAGTAAAAAGCAATTTACTAAAGCTTTTCTCAAAGGGAATTTGAATCTTCCTCCACAAACTATGCCTGGATAAGAAAAGTGAGAATTGTTTCAAGGAAATATATTCAGAAATGAATTAAGGGGATTCTTGAGGAAGAGTAGCATAATCAAGATTAATTTTGAAAATCTGAGGTGGGAGCCTACTTTTATTAACTGATCATTTTCTTTCCTGATGCCTTTCCCTCTTGGGGAGAAGCTCTTCACTTTACACTCTCACATTCTGGAAGTTTCATTAATGCTATCTCCTCAGGTTGCGTTGTGAAGAATATTTAATAGATGTTAAGACTTGGGCCTTTGGGTTATCCCTTAGTTTCAGAGTCACATAGTAACCTGAGTGGTTTCTTTTGCATTTCCTTATTCTAATAAATGATAGATATATGTGCAAAGTATAGTTTGGGGTTACTTAAAAGAGTAAATATTTATCCTTGTTTTTATTTTCCACTCAGTGCCTTGGAGCAGTCTGATAATTGTCAAGAATTTTCTTTTTAGGGAAGGTGGCAAAGGCAATACATGAAAGATTAACACTACTTCCTCAAAATGTTCCCCTCCTCTCTTCCCTTCCTTTCATTTTTTGCTAATACTCTGGAACTCAGCATTTTACCTCCAGGCAAGCCTTCTATCACAGAACTTTATCCCTAGCCTTCATTTCCCTTTTAATTTTGAGACAGGGTCTTACTAAGTTCCTCAGGCCACCCTTGAACCTGTGATTCTCTTGCTTCAGTGTTTGGCATATCTGGAGTTACAAGGCTGCAGTAGTAGTGCCACCGTCAAGAGTCAATTTCTAAGATCTTGAATTAGAAATAACAATGTAAGGGTTATCTCTGTTTATACGTTCAGATACAAGGACAGTCAGAGATCAAACTAGCATTTCCTGGACTGCAGCATTCATTATGGTGGTTATCATATTGTTACTAGAGTTTGGAGTAGTGCACACTTTCTCCATGCCTACTATTGGAAAAGTCTTTTGAACTATAGAGTTCAAAATGATAGAGCCATTTATACTACTGCAGTGGATATAGAAATCAATATGATAAATGTGAGATTCCTAAGTGAGAACAAAGCTAAGTCATTTAAATGTTATACATACTTTTTTGGGGAAAAGCAATGCGTCCTTGATACTTCAGCAATAACACAACTATCAGAGCTGGTACCTGGAAGTAGATTAATTCTCTAACTTTTGTCATTATTCTGTTGGTAAAGTACTGTTGCCGTTTAGGGGACTCAGGGGACTTGGGGTCTCTCTAGATGTGTTTGAGTGAAATGTGTTCCCAAATATTATGTTACAAGTATAGAGCTGTCTTGACTTCAAATTTTTGAGTTAACTTTGAGGTAGCATTAGGAGAATTGTGTATTGTGAGGAGACAGTTCTTGGATATTGAGTAGTGTTCAAATTGGAAAGTGTTTCTTCCTGTCAGCTCATCTGTGCACAAAACAAGCACACACATGTTGTTTCTTGAGAACACTGCTGGTGCCTTTATTATTTATTATCCGTCCCCTAGCTTTCAGTTTACCCTTCTGTATTGTCTTGTGATACCAGAAGGATTTCTTGCACAGTTAAAATTATGCTAAGGCTGCACATTATTCAATAGGAAAGGGCTCTTCAGCTTTCTGCTGCTGGATCAGGGTCAGGTGAGGATTGGAGGTGTTAGCAGTGATGGATGTCACTCACATCCATGGGTCCAGGGTCATTACTCACCTTGCAGCCTCAGACTGGTGATAATCTTTCTGAATCAATCCCCCTCAAATTAAGATACAGTGCACAAAGCCCATCTACTTGCACATGCTCAAAGGCATTTACATGGCACTATAGGGACTGCAGGGGTCTAGTCTCTTTTGTATGTGTGGTTCCTGATCACCAGTCCATAGCCTCTGTGCTAAATAGTTGCTTTCTGCTTGTCCAATGACTGGGGCCTAACTCCAGGCTGCACATACTAGTTGATCTTTCTAGTTTCCTTTTGGCTGAAATAAGTATAAGTATACCTTTTTCAGTGTTCTGAGAAAGGGAAGTTTATATGAAACATTATTTTTGCATAAACATTTCAAAGAGAAATTAATAGAAAGAAGTGAATGGGAATTTAGATTTGGGCAGTGTGCTTGGGAAATATGATTGTTAATCAAATGAATGCTGCTATACCTGCTTCATAAGGAACCCACTATAGTATCTGCAAAACATCAACTCACATGGCTTGGGCTTCACCAGGGGATCCCATAGTGATTTCTTGCAGGAGTTTATAGTATCCATTTGGAGCTTTTTATGTAGTGAATGAGGGGAAATAATCTATCCTTAGCGTGTTTTTCATAACAGGATACTGTAACAGTCTTTGTAGATAGTCAGTTGCTATTTTTAGTCCAAGTTAGCTGTCACACATCTTAGAGAAGATAATAAGTACTTTGTTTAAAAGAAAGGAATGGGTGGAAGAATATTTACATTTGCTTCTGTTTTTGAACAAGATGACTAAAGACAGAGAGGTTCATGTTCCAGGTTTTTCATATCTTTGATCCCCATTCCTGTGTCCTCACATTCTGGGAAGATGTAGACTCATGATGGTTCCTTGATCTCTTTTTTTCTTCACTTTTCCCAAAATGGAAAGAGGAGATGGGTTAGCAGAGAGGACACCCTTTCAGAATATCATGATGGTCTAGGGAACAGGCACACATGATAGCTTTTCCTTTCCTTTCAATTCAGTTTTTCTACAGATAAAATTTAGCAAAAGAGAATTAATACCTCTTTATTAAAATCTATAAAATGTAAAACTACTTAAGATTTGAAAATCTTCACCACAGAGGATATTATCTAAAATCGTGCTTGTCTTTAAGACATTGGTGAAAGAAATTTAAGAAGATATCAGAAGATGGAAAGATTTCCCATGCTCATGGATCAGTATCATTAAAGTAGTAAAAATGACCATCCTCTCAAACGCAATCGACAGATTCAAAACAATCCCCATCAAAATTCCAACATAATTCGTCACAGAAATTGAAAGAACAATCTTCAACTTCATATGGAAACACAAAAAACACAGGATATCTAAAACAATCCTGATTGATAAAAGAACTGATAGAGGTATTGCCATCCCTGATTTCAAATTGTACTAAAGAGCTATAGTAAAAAAAATAGTATGATAAAGGCACAAAATATGGTCTTGCCAAAGACATGTTGATCACTAGAATAGAATTGAATTCCCAGATATAAGTCCACACACCTATGGAAGACTGATTTTTGATAAAGAAACCATAAACACACACTGGAAAAGAGACAGCATCTTCAACAAATGAAGCCTGTTAATCTGGATGACTACCTGTCATCTGAATGCAAATAGATCCGTATTTATCATCCTGCACAAAACTCAGCTCCAAATGGATCAAAGACCTCAACATAGGCCAGATACACAGGACCTGGTAGAAGACAACATGGGAAATATCCTTGAATACATTGGCACAGAAAGACTTTCTGAACAGAACACCTATAGCACAAGCAATAAGAGCAACAATTAATAAATTTGATAATACATTAATAAAACTAAAAACTTTTGGACACCATCATCAGACAAAGTGAAAGTCTATAGGATGGGAAATAATAGTGGGCTAATATTCAAAATACATAACGAACTAAAAAAATGGGACATCAAAAAAAGAAATAACCCATTTAAAAATGGAATACAGATCTAAACAAAGAATTCTTAAAAGAATGGCCAAGACACACTTAAAGAAACTTTCAACATCATGAGCTTTCAGGGAAACCCACATAAAAACTAATTTGAGATTTCAATTTACATCAGTCAGAATGACAAAGATCAATAAAACCAATGTCAGCTTATGCTGGAGTGGAGTAAGGGCAACATTTATCCATTGCTGGTGGGACTACAAACTCTGGAATGTGCATGGATGGTGGTTCCTCCAGAAGACTGGAATTGATCTGCCTCATGATCCAGATATACCACTGTTGGCCAAAGGATGATTCATCTTACTATAGAGACACTTGCTCAATCATGTTTATAGCTGCTCTATTCATAATAGCCAGAATTTGGGAAAAAATGATGAATAGATAAAGAAAATGTGGTACATTTATACAATAGAATATTACTCAGATGTTAAAAACCCCAAATCATGAAATTCACCGGTAAATGGATGGAATTAGAAACAATAAAATGAAATATCTCGAGTGAAGTTACCCAGACCCAGAAAGACAAATAAGTATTTGCTTATATGCAGGTGTTAGCTGCTATGTCATTGATAAGCAAATTACAATCCTTATATTTACAGAGTTTAGGTACAGAGTAAGGGCCATGGGGAAAGAGATCTTTCTAGAAAGGAGAACTAGAATGGATAGTTATGCATGAATGGGAGTGTGGTGGTGGTGGTAGTGGAGTTGATGACTGGAATAGGAGTACCAAACAAGGAAGGGGATGGCTTGGGGGGCGTGGAGGAGAGTACAAGGAGGGACAACTAAAACTGAGGGTCATTTGGAAATCTAATACAGGAGAAGCTTCCTAAAATATATACAATATGTGCAGGCATTCTAAATGAAATTTCCAAATAATGGGGGAGAAAGAGGAGCTCCAACTGGACATCTTGTCACCAAATGAAACTTCCAGTACTGGAAGTGGGTCACATCTGGTTAACCAAAAGAGTTCTATGGGAGCCTCCAAACAAGCAAGGCTTGTGTTGTTCTTCACACAAAGGCTCTATTGCTGAAGGCAGCACTAAATAACTCATTGAATTTGGAAAAGTCAAGTTGGTGCCACCCTGTGGGCTGGTATATGGTATTCTGAACTCTACCAAAGGAGAAATATAAACACCAACCTAGCTACAAACCCTTTGCTCTACAATGGTGACCTGCCTGTAAGATATTCTAGTACAGTAGTGGCACAAAGCTTGTGAGAGTAATAAACCAGTATCTCATTGGATTTAAGGACTACCTAATGAGATAGAACCCATACTTGATGTTGCTTAGGTGGCAAAGAACCCCAAGACTAGATAGGTCAGGGACCTAGGGGAAAAGCAAATAATACTGTTCTGCTAGAGGAATGTAGCCATAAAATAACTCCTAACAACATTCTGCTGTATTCACAGATGTGTCACTTCCTTAGCCATCATCAGAGAAACTTTTTCCTGTAGCAGATGGGAACAAATCCAAGGACCCACAGCCAGGTATTATGTAAATAATCAGAGATGTTGAAACAACCAGCTGTAAATGGGATGCCTCCATCAAATCCCTTCTTTAGGGCTCAGGGGTCTTTTAGGAGAGGAGGCAGAAAGAGTGTAAGAGACAGAGGGTATGGAAGACATCAAGAAAATAAGGCCTTCTAAACACAGCACAATTGTGATGCAGTCTGAAGTCACAGAAACAGTGGCAGCATGCACAGGCCTTGCAAGACTTATACCAGATGGAGTCCCTAGAATTGGAAGGAGAAGTGAACACATGCCTCCATCCTTAACCCAGAAGCTATCTCCAACTGAAATCCACTTGCGAATGAAAAATTTGTTTTCTCCAATGGAGTCTCACTGGGGAAACAAATCACTTCTTAACGGCAGGCTGTGTGCCCAGCAGTAGAGGTCTAATAGAAAATGAACTCAACAGCATCTTTGGAGGATCTTTGTCTCATAATGTTGACAAGGTTTTTTTTTTTTTTTTTTTTTTTAATGTGTGTGTGTGTGTACACATGTGCCTCTGCATCTATATGTGTTTCTTGTGGGTTTTCTTTGGCTCTCTTGCTTCTGTTTGTTTTGACCTATTCTGATTTGTTGTTTTTGTTTTTTCTTATCTTATTATTATTCCTTAGATGCCTGTTTGTTTTCTAAGAAGAGACAGAAAGAGTGTGGATCCAGAAGGGAAGGGAGATGGGGAGGAACTGAGAGGGGCACATGGAGCAGAAATTTTAATCAGAATACATGTTTTGAAGAAAATCTATTTTCAATTATAAAAAATCATGTTTGTGTTCCATGCTATACTCTGAAAAATGGCTGTTTCCTAAGATGATACTTTCACATTGAAATTGTAAGGTTAGAATTTAAAATAATCATTTAAGTGATACTGTAGTGGTGTCAAATTAAGACTTGTATAGCATTTAAATGAGTGACAGTATTTTGATAAAGTTGTTATAAGACCCTTGAATACTAAAATCATTTCATGTGAAGAAAATGATTAATGAGGCTAATATCATTTGATGCACTGTAAGTATATATTAAAAATGGATTCCCAAAATAATCTCATTAGACCTTTAATATATGCTTACTAGGGGCCATAATTACTTATAGAAATATCATCTCCCCCTTTACAAAATTCTTTTTATTAGGTTTGGAGCTCAGACCTTGACATACTATGTAGTTTTAGCAAAGGGAAAGGTATGATCACCATTGTTTTCAAAGGACAAACTTGGCTATCACAGCATGCATGCATACCATACATACCATTCAATCAGAGAACATAAGAGGCTGACTATCCCATGACTATGGAGAAGCAGAATCAAAAGAGTCATGGTGAGAGAAACTTGTATTCTGTTGAGGCAACAAAGAGTATGGAAAGGACTCATCCTAGAGATGGGGATTCTTGGGTCCACTCTGCCCCTGACCTGTTGGACTAATCTTTCTGAAGCTTGGTTTCATCTGTGCAATGACAGAACTGGTCTAGGTACTGTCTGAGAGGCTTCCTGTGATCTGGCACGAGTCCATTGTTTGAGAGATCTAGTTTTCATGTCTGTGGACGGTTGTTTGCTAGTAAAAGTCATTTGAGTTGGGAAGTCATTACTAGTTCCCCTGTCTCTGCATTTTTTTTTTTATTTTAAAGATTTATTTATTTAATGTGCGTGAGTATATGCCCGCCTGTATGTCTGTGCACCACACGCATATCTTGTTCCGGCAGAGGCCAGAAGAGCGTGTTGGATCCCCTGGAACTGGAGTTAAGGAGTGTTGTGAGCCTTCGTGTGGGTGCTGAGAAATGAACCCGGGTCCTTTACAAGAGTGGTTTGTGCTTAACTGCTCAGCTGTCTCTCCAGCCTTCATTTTTATATTTCAGTATAGAACACTGACACCCTAGGACTGGGACTTAGACCAGCAAACAGTTCATGTTTCTTCAGGAACTGGGCAAGGACACCAGTGATTCACATAGACCATCTTGACTTCTGCAAGGAAACAACTCTATTCAGGAGTTATCAATGTTTTTAAAATGCTCTTAATTTTTCTAAGCAGGAAGATGTAAGGGTCCAAACTCTTATATCTCTCATTAAACATTTGACCGTCCCCACTCCCCACCAATCTGTATAATCTCTGAGTTCATTTACTGGAACAACTTGGCCTGGATGCATGCATACCAGTTATTACGTAGGCCATGTCTTATGAATTCTCATTCCTGCACTAAAGGAACAGCAAGGTATGCATTTTTTGGAAGGTCATTCCAGAAGCCTCTGGAAATATTTTATAAAATGTAGTGCATGACCTGCAATACTGTTTTAATCTTCCTAAAGTACTAAATTCTAAAATGTATCTGATATGAAGGGTTAAAGGATTTATGATATGTACATGACAAAGGTGAGGCAGGTGAGGGAATGGCTAGAAGGGAACCAAAGAAAATACCAAGGTTTATTTTCTCATTGCCATGGCAGAATACTAGACAAAAGTGAGTTAAAGAAGGAAGGGAGGAAAGGAGGAAAAGAGGAAAGGAGGTTTCATTTAGTTAAAAGTTCCAGAACACAGTTCTCCTTAGCTGGGAAGATATTGAGGAAGGGGCATATGGCAGCTGTTCTTGTGTCCATAGTCAAGAAGAGAGCCATGTGTCATATGACAGACTTTTCCTGAGAGAATGCAACTTCAACACACACACACACACACACACACACACACACACACACACACACACACACACCCCTGCTCACCTAAGAAAAAGGGTCCACAGCAGACCAAGATAACAACTACCAATGTTTAATTGAGTGAACTAAGGGGAGTTTTAAATTGGGGCTCCCAACAGGAATATGGGCAAGGCATTATTTATGAGGGGTGAGAATAACTCAAAAGAAGCATCATGGTAAAGCAACCCCAACATGAGTGTTAGATCCACAGAGGCCTCTGCAGCTTGCAGGCAGCTCCACAATCCGAACATCTCTTCTAAGTCTCTATCCCCAGCAGCCCTTAACTCTATTTTATACTGGTGGGGAGCTGCACTCAAAAATCTTTCAAGTTTCTATTCTCCAGCACTTTTTGTTGACCATTGACCTCTTCTTAACCACTCGAGACTCCAAAGCTGCCCCTTGCCTCCTGGAATATAAAGTTTTAATTAGGAAGAAATCCAACAGCTCAGCTCTCTTTTGTGCTCAGTCCAGGACTCTAGCCGATGGAACAGTGCCACTCACAATTAAGGGTGAGTCTTTCTATTATACCAGTCTATTATCCCTCCATTATCCCAGTTTAGAATCACCAAATTTTAGAGATCTACCCAGAAGTTTGTTTCCATAGTGATTCTAAGTCCCATCAACTTGATAAGTAAGATACCATCCCACAAGGTAAAGAGGACAAAAATCACTGTCTTCAGAGTTCCCATCTCTAATTACTGGTACCATCTTGTGTGTTTGGGTGGGGGAAATGTGGAAAATGTTTAAGATATGAAGCAGTGATTTTTGCTAGCATGTAAGACACATCAGAGGAAGAGATGCTTGGATTGGGTACCAAAAGACAACTAATGCTTCTCCCAGGAAGAGCTATGCTAAGCAGAAAGAAGAGTTGTTTATGGACACTGAGGGCCTCATAGTTTTTCTGAGGCCCAGAGAAGACATGAAATTTATATTAAGGGGCCAAAGCCTGAAGATGAGACCAGATTGTTGTTTTAGACTGTAATGGAGGCAATCTCCAGTTTCCTTTGGTCTTGATCCCAGGTTTTGGACACTGAGAAGAGCTCAGATGGGATACTTTTGCATATCAAATCAACTGAAAGCAAGGAAGCAACAATATACTCTAGAAAAAGAGTGGCCCAAGCAGCAGCAATATCCTTAGCCATGGCAGGAACTAGGCTAACAATTTTCTCTTACTGTGTCCCCTTCCTTGCTCACCCATTTAGGGTGAGCACTTCTAGAAAGTGAGACTGCTTTCTTAGAAGCTCATTTTATAAGTAGATAGATAAGATAAAACATATATACACTTATAAGTACCCCTAAAGCTGAAGAGTTTAGTGGGGTAAAGAGAAACAGCATTCTGTGTACATCTTTTGGAGAGAAAGAATACTAAAGTTGCCCTGATCTGATCTTGCTAGCATAGACAACTACCACTGATGGTTCCTTACATCCCTTTGGGGGCTGTGAGCTTGCACATATGGAGGTGACCACTGCCATTATCATTTTGTTCTAACCTCTTGTCAATCACTACCATTACATTTATACACTGTTTTAGAAACAAGTAGGACTTACATCTTGTTTATGGGGGGTTGTTGGTCAGCCCCTACTGGAGCTATACTCCTGCCTAACTATGATCCCAGGTGAATAATCGTTTTTTTTTTTTTTTTTTTTCATCCCCACATAGATTAGGTTCCCAAGTTTTGGACCTTAAAGGTGGTAGTTGTAAATGTGTGGCTAGAGAAGCATACACAGAAAGGCTTATGAGAGAATGTGGCAGTGTCTGGAAATGAAAGGAAAGGTGAACAGAGGAGCTGTCTGGCTCCCTAGGCAGTTTAGAGACAATTTCACTTTGATTCTGGGGAGGGCACCAGAGTGGCATCAAACACTCCAATGCTCATCAGTCCCTGGGTAAGGGCTACCTGCAGAAGGTGACTTGGCAAGATAAGTTCTTCAGCACTCCAGAGCTCTCACCTGGGTTCTCCTAAAGCAAGTTAAAGCACAGGAGGGCTTGGGTAGAGGTAGGTGTGGGTATGGATGGGTGTCTAGACCATGGAGCCAGGGAATGATGTGGTGCTCTGTAGAGGTGTGGGCCAGGGGAGGGCAGAGCCGAACATTTCCTCCAGGTTTGACTCAGGCTTTGCACAGTTTCTTTCCAATAATCATCTCATCCAAATTTTATAATAATTTCCCCACAAGAGCATAATCTTCATTTTATGCTCAAAAATTCTCAAGCTGGCCACCCCAGTTAGAGGAATACTGTACTCTTTCTGGCCTCCAATGTGGGTATCAGATTTCCCTAGATTCTCAGGGCTGTTTTCTCTCCCCTCTCTCTCTCTTCCTTCCTTCCTTCCTTCCTTCCTTCCTTCCTTCCTTTTGTTTTTCTCTCTCTTTCTAGTGAAGTAAGGCTAAGTTCATTAAAAGCATAAAGAAAGAAAGAGTGACACACACACACACAGAGAGAGAGAGAGAGAGAGAGAGAGAGAGAAGAGGAGAGAGAGAGAGGAGGAGGGAGGGAGAGAGAGAGAGAGAGAGAGAGAGAGAGAGAGAGAGAGAGAGAGAGAGAGAATGCTTATTAGGACAAATGTGGGCTTCTCAAGGGAGAGTCACCAGCACCCATTCTCCACCTGAACAATTCCTTGGTGTAATCTACTGTGCATTCTGCTGCCATATACTCACTAACAAACATGTCAAACTGGAGGTGGAAAGCCCATGAGGCCTGCACCCTACAGAAAGAACTTCAGGCAACTGAAAACACTTGGGAGCAGGAAAGGCGGTCCTCCCCTCCCACAACACACACACCTGGGAAAACGCACCATTGGTTGTGCACTCCAAAAGGTCAGTCCTGAAAATATACATACAAGCCATAGTATATGGATTCACCAAGTTATATTCAGAAACACACACACACACACACACACACACACACACACACACATTTTGTATGTATGGTATGTATGTATGTATGTATGTATGTATGTATGTATGTGTATGCAATAACAATTAATGAAAAATGAGGCCAGGAATTAGAAGGAGAATGGGAGGGATATATGTGAAAGCTTGGAGGAAGGAAAGGAAAGGGAAACACTGTAATTAAATTACAATTTCAAAAAAGGGGTGGAGGGGCAACATTTCAGTGGCCAATATTGAAAGCAATGAGCTGACAGATCTAATTACAGAGATTCAGAATTCCATTTGGTTCACTGGAACTTTGTCCATTTCTGGTACTCAAAGTATTTTGACTGATTCTTCAGCAAGACAATGAACAGATTTTCTTCATGCTCCAAAAGCTATGACTTCAATTTGGGTCTCAGAGATACATTTCTATATAGATTTTAAGTACCACCCCCCCCTCTTTATACAGTCTACATAGGTCAGTTTTGTTTGAAAATTCACTCACCACATACTTGTGGGGAGCCTGCTGTTTATGCCAGAGTGAACAAAAGAGGCAAGATTTCTGCTCTCACTGAATTTACAATCTAATAGAGGAGAATAAATGTTATGATTATTTCTCATCACTGTTACTGGGAACAAAAGAAAACAAAACACAATTTGAGCTCTGGCATTTGGAAGTCTGGGGGATATAGTATTTTTCTCTAGAATTAGTCACTTTATATTATATATTTACCTGTGAGGTAAGAAAGCTCCTGGAAATTGAACTGAATATTTATGGGTGTCTACTATAAACCAAGCACTGTTAGCACGTTAAAATAAGCGACAGTAATTTCTTTGTTGGATACAATGAGCATGGCAAGCAAAAACCTGTGTGGAATAATTTTGCATGAATGATGATCTTTTAAAATTCCACTGGCTGCCAAAATGGAATTTATGAGTGAACCTTTAAAAAAGGACAAATATGGGTAGGCAGTAAACATAGCACAGTTAAGAATTTTTATATTATTATTACAGGATAGAGTTTTATACTAATAATACAATAGTCAGACAAAGAACCATCTTGGCAACTTTATTCATGCAGTTATTTCATTTAGAGTGATTTCAAATAAAGCATTGACTGTTTGCCATCTATAGGAAGTAAGAGTGAGCTGTACTGTAGGCTTTTCTACTTTCACTGCAGAATTTTGCTCAGCTGTGTCCTACCACATCCCTTCTTTTTAGAGAGAAGAGAGACTTTTGTGTTTTATTGGTTGTATTGATATTGATGAGACAAGAGCAAATAGATGTTACTGAAAAATAAATCCGTTCCCACATCTTTCCCTGAGGTTGCTTCCCGGATGCATCACCAGAATCTGCATGCTTGCTTGACTTGGCTAATCGTGAGGCTGCAGCCAAGCGTGCAGTGCAGCCTCTGCCACGACACCCCGAGGACAGGCTTGGACTTCACACTGTGAACAGTTGGTACAAAGCATTTTCATTATGCTATGTTCTACAGGAGGGAATACAAGACCGGAGCAGATCATAGACTCTTTGCCATCCCTTCCTACCTCTGCCACAAAGAACCTTGTTTATACAGTCAGTCCCTGCCTCACCCCTTCCACCCAGGCTTTCCAGTCCTTTCTACATTATGCTGGGCTAATCCTCCATTGTCTTGCAATTTGATCATTCCCACAGGAGGAATACACTTATATCACCCCTTCTTTTCAAAAGGCACCCTTTCCCAAAGCAAGTCATCATCTATATTGTGAAACTTCTCCAGGGCACACTGTCTCATCTCTGTGAAGAGTTTTAGCCCTTGTGGTCAGATTGCTCAGAGACAACATGATCCCCCAGGCCTTTCAGGCATATTTAATTCTTCTAATTAATCAGAGGTGGAACATCCCTCCCCCCTCCCTTGAAGGGTGGTGGGAAATCTTATTAATCAACTTGACTACATCTGGAATTAACAAAACCCCAGCTGCTGGGCACTCCTGTGAGGAATTGATTTCTTTCTTTCTTTCTTTCTTTTTTTTTTTGAGGAATTGATTTTTAAAATTAGATTATCTAAGCAGGAAGACTCAACCTAAATCTAGGCTGTACCATCTGGTGTCAACCCACATAGAAGGACATGGAAGAAGGAACTTCATTGTTGCCTGCTTGCTCTCATTCTCAGTGACAAACTTTTCTATCCTGTTGCTGTTGGTATCAAACTCAACTTCTTCAAGATTCCAACACAGGCTGAAGACCAGCAGCTCTCTAGAAATCCTGCAGGGCTCAAGTACTCAAGTGGGACTGCCAAGTCATGCAGTCTCATGGACTGAACAACCACTGAACTCTCTTGGCCTTTCCATCAAGAGACAGTCACTGGTGGGCCACCTGAACAATATCCACTGAGCCAGTCTAATAAATACCCTTTGAGCACACAAAAATGCACCCCCCACAGCATTCATTCTATCAGTCCAGTTCCTTTAGATTCTTGATTAAATACAGGAAGTATTTCTCATGGTACTTGACAACCCCTCTTCTGCCATACCGCTATGAATTCATCCAAGCTGAAAAAGTTCCATATGACCTGGTTCACAACTGAGTGCTATAGAAACCAGAAAAAATTGCCATGAAACAGAGCAACTTCTGCCATCCAGGATTTGATTGTCTTAACAAGGAAAGAAGCATGGGAATATATGTAACAAGTCTGTCTCAGAGACTCAGGTTACTCATTCGTTAATTCATTGCTGAGCACATACTCTGTTAAAATCTGAGGGGGTGGGGCTTGTGGAGGAAATACTCCCGTTGAGAGAAAGGGTGGCAAAAAAAAAAGAAATGTGTAAATCTATCATCTTCTAGAAAGTAGAATCTATAGAAATTCTCTAAATGTAATTGGATACATAGGGGGTGAAATAGAAACAGCAAGGAAGGAGACATTGACTCTTCCAGGAATCGCCCAAGGAAGGGTCTTGACCTCTGCATCAAAGCCATTAGGGACTGGGTTGCTGAGTGAGCTGAGAGGAAGCAGAGCGCAGAAGATCTCACATGTCGGCAGAAGGAAAGACAACCCCATTCTGTCATGTTTCCTGGATTCTCATTGTATTGAAGTTGACTTGTGTTCCTGCAAATCTGCAAGAACTGTTTTTCATGAATTCATTGGCGGTGTGCTAATGGCTATAGAAGACTTATTTATTGAGTGTAGCTATTCTGATCCATGCTTTCTTCTCATTGTTCATTTCAAAGTTTCTATTCTGAGATATAATGTTCTGTCTTTCTCCTTGGGACCCCTAATCCTTTTGCAATGCTTGTATACTTTTTTTCTTAGAAAATATCTCCTCTTCTTTTAAATATTCTCCTGAACTGCTATGACTAACTTTCATGATTTTGTCTATTATCTCCAGATTGATGATGGCAGATTCCCTTCCTATAGTTTTGTAACACCTACAGCCTGTGTCTTAGGCATCTTTCAAACTCAGTACAACACAAACAGAACTCTCCATTTCCACATATAAAATAATGCTTGTGGTGGTTTGAATAAAAATGTCCCCCATAGGCACATAGGGAGTGGACTATTAGGAGGTATGACCTTGTTTGGAGTAGGTATGGCTTTGATGGATGAAGTGTGTCTCTACGGGGTGGGCTTTGAGGTCTCAAGTCCTCAAACCAGGTCCTAGTGTAACTTTCACTTCCAGCTGTCTGTGGATCCAGATGTAGAACTCTCAGCTACCTCTCTGATATTCTATCTGTCTGTTTCTCTTTTTTTGCCATGAAAATAATGGATTAAACCCAGCCCCAATTAAATATTTTCCTTTACAATAGTTACCTTGGTCATGGTGTCTCTTCACAGTAATAAAACCCTAAGACAATGCCCTTTAAAATATTTACTTAAATGAATGGCAATACCATCTCCTTGATCCTTTGAACAAAACATTGGATTAATCCTTGAGACTACCTTTTTCCTCACCTACCACATCCAATTAGTTTCCAAGTGGTTTTCAAATATGTTTTTGACTCTGTTTATTGCTCAAGCTCTAATTCATGCAAAGCCTTACAATGTCTTTCTGTGTTATATATGGATATTCAGACCTTGTTTCCCTTAAGCCCTATGTTATAAACTGCTAACACATTAAACTCCTGGATACCAATCTGCCTAATGTTCACTGTCCTTAACTTATTGCTTATATTGCCATCAACATATGTGAAGTGACCTCTATCTACTTTCTTCTACCCTCCCATCTGACTAGCACTCGGAGAGCAGCTAGTCCATACTGCCTAGGGTCTTCCTGAATGGCCCTCAGACATTTGTTTCACTTTCTGCTTTCTTTTTGTTATGGCGAATAGGAAGTATTTGTGCATTATGTGATCCTCTCTAGCAATGGCAAAGCTTAAGAGTATACATAAAAGAAGTCAGACTAATTTTAGGTATATTCATGATGCTCCATGTATTCAACATGCTAGTGAAGTCATGTGTGGTGAGCTTAATAACAATGCTTTTAAGATATATAGATGTAGCTTAGTAGAAATGTACAAGTGGTAATCTTTTAACCCTTGAGATTGAAGAGGGCTTCTTGTAGGAAATAAATATCTTGGCCAGCATGCAGAGACATTCCGTTTGTTTGAGGTGCCTGTTTCAAGCTGTCTTAGTTTGATGCTATTAGCAGGGTAACATTTATATTGCATGGAAATCTTGCAGTGTGGGCAATAGCATGCATGCAGGAGTCAAGTC
The DNA here is from genome assembly GCF_003668045.3 of Cricetulus griseus. Classification (NCBI taxonomy): domain Eukaryota; kingdom Metazoa; phylum Chordata; class Mammalia; order Rodentia; family Cricetidae; genus Cricetulus; species Cricetulus griseus. The sequence goes on along the minus strand of NC_048597.1, from coordinate 193,017,111 downwards.
AGCAAATGGTTTGGCCTAACAAGAACATGACTGGGGGAGAATCACACACCTTTATGAAGGCTTTGCTGTTATTATTTAGACTGTAAGGACCATTTAAGGTGAATGGTGCAAGATTAAAGTTAAAATGTAAAAAGACCTAGCTTCTAGTTTCGTTCAGAATAAAATGGAAAATGAATTAAGGAAATGTATTGGATATTTTTGCCATAGAACAGATGACAAACGGTTAAGCTAAACAGACGGCAGGAAAAAGTGCTGAGTATGATATATGACACAAAATAGTCTCCAGGCAAAAGACATAAAACATATCTCGCTTCTACAAATGATAAGAAAACCTTAACACCATTTACCTGTCATAACTGTACTTTGGATCCATATAATGGCAGTGAATGATTCTTCTGGAACCAGAAGCACTGTTGTAGATTTCCTTAGTGTAAATACACATGTGAATGTTCCCATCTTACCTACTTTTAGGAATACAGTTTATTGATATGAAGTGTGTCTGCAGTGTTATGTATCCATAGACACTCCAGAACATTTTGATGATGCGAACTGAAACTCTGTGTATATTTTCTGTTAGCTTTCTATTAACCTCCTATGTCTTGATACCTCTATCCCATCATCAATCTATATGAATTTCTTTATTCTAGACATATGATACACAGGTAATCATATAACATTTGTCATTTTGTATGACTTACTTTACCTAGAGTAATGTTTTAAATGTTTGTTTGTATTGGAGTTGTATCATTTTGATTGTTGAATAGCATACTGTCATTCCTCCAGCTGTGGATAGACATTGTGTTGTTTCCACATTGTGGTACTGTGAAAAGGCAGCTATAAGCGTTAGTGCACAAACACATATTTGAACCCCATTTTCAGTTCTTAGGGAAACAAACCTAGAAGTGTTATTGACAGTTTAGAGCCTTCTTTTCACAAGTGCTGGGTATGTATATGCTAGGTCCCAGAGACCCCTGCTACTCTTTCTTCTGATCACAAGAGGGTGAAGTTATCTTCATTCTAGGATGGTAGCAAGGCTTTTAATTTTAAGAGAATGTAACTTTAATTTAAGACAGCACATACCTGTTTACTTTTTATCTCAATCGGGAGGATGAACATGGTATCAAATAGGCCTCTCTAACAGCACACAAACATGGGAATACATGAAACAGGGGCCATGAGTTCAGACCTCCAGCTGTGAAAATCTAGAGAGAATCAAATAACACCATTGAAACTCAAACCCCATTTTCTTACAGAGTTCCCTTAGACAATAGTACCTGCAGTTGATAATAACTCCTATTCCACCATAGTGCAGAAACACAGCGCTGAGGCTGAGGAGCTGAAAAACAGAATATTAAAAATTAGAACAAAGCCACAGAGAAACCCTGTCTTGAAAAACAAAACAAAACAAAGCAAAAATTAGAACATTCAGAATGAAGACATAATTATGTCTCTAATAGTCATGTGCATTGGGAATGTGTCATTTTCCAGGGACCTTCCTAAGGTTTACATGTAATGCAATGAGCATTTTGTAAGGTAAACTATATATTACACTTTTCCTCACCACTTTTACTGATTTGGGGTTAGCATACACATTATTGGGTTTCATCATGACATTGTCATATATATATATGTCAATATACCTTTCTCCTGTTTACCACATGCTATCCCTCCTTTTGGTTCTTGCTATACCTTCTCAAACCCTACACCCATTGATGAGTTTGCTCCAGCGTGTTCTCCTGAAAAGCATTACCAAGGGAGGGTGGGGGCTGAATCTTCAAATACTTTATTCTGTGGATGACATTTTCTGTTCAATCCATTGTGTTCTACTCCTTAGGTGGTCTCCATAGGCTCTTGGGAATATTATAATGCAAAATGCATTTAGTCAAAGTCTAAATAGTCCTTAACAATCTCAACATTTCCTAAAGTTCAGAGTCTTTTCTGAGACTCAAGGCAATCTCTTAAATGTGACTATGACCCTCTGCAAAACAAAAACAAAAACAAAAAGCAACTTGTATACTTCCAACATATAGTGGTACAGACTATGCATTTCTATCTCAAAAAGGAGGAATGTGAGCATATGGAGAAAATATGGACTGTTGCAATTTTAGAAAAGCAGCTAAAGAGAGAAAGATGCCATGTGACAGAGTTCAAGCAGAGGGGTTTTTTCATTAAGGAAAAATGATCATAAAAAATGTAAAAGAGAGGGAGGAGACCAGCCTCCAGGGACAGGAGCAGTGGGAGAGAAGAAAGAGAGGCGGGGGGGGGGGGAGGGAGGAAAGGGGGGAGGGAGAAGGGAAGGGAGATGGGCAGGGCCTTTTTAAAGGGAATATAGTGGATAGGCACAGGTGGTGCTCTTAGTGGCAGCAGATGAGGGCGTACGTATCCTGTCAGAACTACAAACGTAGGCCAGTATAAATGCCTAAATACTAACATGGACAAAAGAAAAACCAGATCCCAACAGGGCCAACACAGAATCCTGTATCTCCCTGTCTAGACCTTTAGATTCAAAGTGTTTATAGTGGCTGCACAATCCCAGTTTTGCTATCTGCAACTCTCTCTCTTCTCTCTCTCTCTCTCTCTCTCTCTCTCTCTCTCTCTCTCTCTCTCTCTTGTTCTTTACCTTATATGTAGTGTTTCTTGAAAGATACCTCATTTCTCTGGCATCTCCAAAAATCCTGGCATCTCTCTCATAACTCGGGCTTCACTTTCACTTTCACAGCTTCCCCAAATGTTTTCTCACGGCCTTCTGGCCTCTCAGTGCCATCTTCCTGCAGTGATTCCAGCACTGTCACACATTGCCTTGCTTCAGTAACATTCCGAACCACAGAGGAAGGACCTCCTCATTCTCACATCTTCTGTGCTTCCAAACCTAGTTCCATGTGGAAAACACCACTAAGTTTCTCTGCTTGCTTAGGACTCACCCTCACCCCTTTTCTTGCTCACTCCTTAGGCTTTCTCTTTTTTTTCCAACTTTTTTTATTTGAGTTAGAAACAGGATTGTTTTACATGACAATCACAGTTCCCTTCTCCCACCCGTCATTCCCTACCCCCTCCCCAAGTAAAACCTTATCTGTCACATATCTTTTCTGCTCCCCCTGGATTGTGAGGCCTTCCATAGGGTGTCATCAGAGTCTATTGTATCCTAGGCCCACCCCTGTGTGTCTTGGCTCAGGGAGTATTCCTCTACATGGAATGGGCTCCCAAAGTCCACACCTATGCTAGGGATAAATACTGGGCTTCTACAGGAGGTCCCATAGATTTCTGAGGTTTCCTCACAGAAACCCATGTTCCTGGATCAGTCCCATGCTGGTATTCCAGCTATCAGACTGGGGAGCAAGAGTTCCCGGATGTTCAGGTCAGCTGTTTCTGTGGGTTTCACCAGCCTGGTCTGGACCTCTGTGCTCTTCACTGGTCCTTCTCTGCATCTGGGTTCCAGTTCAGTTTGGTGATTAGTTATGTGTGTCTGCTTCTACTTCCACCAGCTGCTGGATGAGGGCTATCGGGTGGCATAAAAGTCAGTCACCAATCTCATAATCAGGGGAAGGCATTTAAGATAGCCTCTCCTCCGTTGCTGAGATAGTTAGCTGGTGTCATCTTTGTAGATCTCCAGACATTTCCCTAGTGCCTGATTTCTCTGTAAACCAAAAATGTCTCCCTCTATTATGTATCTCCATTCTTGTTGTCATGTATTCTTCCCCTGACTCATACTTTCTGCTCCCTCATGACCTCGGCATCCCTCCCCTTCTCCCCTTCTCATTCTCCCAGCTCTCTCCCCTATTCCCGTGCTCTCAATTTGCTCAGCAGATCTTGAACCTCTCCCCTTCTCAAGGGGACCATGTATGTCTCTTTTAGGGTCCTCCTTGTTTATTAGCTTCTTTGGCAGTGTGGATTGTAGGCTGGTAATCCTTACTCTATGTCTAAAATCTGCATATGAGTGAGTACATACCATGTTTGTCTTTATGTGATTGGGTTATCTCGCTCAGAATGGTTTCTTCTAGATCCATCCATTTTCCTGCAAATTTCAAGATTCCATTTTTTTTTTTCCGCTGAGTAATACTACATTGTGTAAATGTACCACATTTTCTGTATCCATTCTTCCTTTGAGGGGCATCTAGGCTGCTTCCTGTTTCTGGCTATTACAAATAGTGCTGCTATGAACATGGTTGAACAGATGTCCTTGTATGAATGTGCTTCTTTTCTTAGGGTATATGCCTAAGAGTGGAATTGCTGGATCTTGTGGTAGACTGATTCCCATTTTTTTGAAGATGCACTTATCTGCTGGGGTACTACCCTCAGGTCACGCTTACCTTTGTTCTAGTGGCCAGCAGGAGGCCTGCCCTTAACGGCATTAATTTTAAAAGTTTGATTGAGGGAGACATTATGGGGATAGAGAGAAACCTGCCAATAGGGAAATTCTCAGAAATACACAAAGATGACCCCAGCTAAGGCCATAAGCAATAGTGGAGAGAGTGCCTGAACTGGCCTTCCCCTGTAATCAGATTGATGGCTACCGTAATTATCACCATAGAACCTTCATCTAGCAACTGATGGAAGTACTTGCAGAGATTAACAGCTAAGCACTGGGCTGAGTTCTCAGAGTCCAGGCAAAGAGAGGGAGTAGCGATAAGATGAGCAAAGGGGTCATGACAGACCATTTTGGGGATACCCACAGTAAAAGCTGACCTCAGTTAGTGGGAGCTCACTGACTCTTAACTGATAGCAGGAGAACCTACATAGGACCAAACTAGGCCCTGTGAGTGTGGGTGAGAGTTGTGTGGCTTGGACAGTCTGTGGGGCCACTGGCAGTGGGACAAGGATTTATTCCTAGTGCTTGAACTGGCTTTTGGGGGCTCACTGTCTTTGGAGGGATACCTTGCTCAGTCTAGATATAGAGGGGAGGACCTTAGGCCTGCCTCAAAGTGATGTACTAGACTTTGTTGATTCCCCATGGGAAGCCTTACTTTCTCTGATTAGTGGTAAGGTGGGAGGAAGGTGGGGGAGCAGGAGGAAGGGAGGGAGTGGGAACTGAGATTGGTATGTAAAAAGCGAAAAGATTGTTTTAAAATAAAAAAAATGTTAAGGCCTCTCTTTTGCCATATGACTTGATTGTAATGTTAAAATTCTTAGAACTTTTTTTTTCTCTCTTCAAACTGTACATTATGTATTTATTTTTGCTCCACTTACCCTCTTTCATTATTTACCTACATAAGGTTTATCAGGAGAAAAACATTCCATGGACACAACATTATGTTGCTTTGATGATGTTTCTCCCCCCCCAAAAAAATTAGTCCATTACTTTTAATTCGGCCTCAGATAAGTTCTTAAGACATGGACAGAAAGCAGGCAGATTTTTTGCCAAATATGATGAATGGTCTCTATCCAGGTTGCTAATAGAGACCTTGTTCCCCCTTTAAAATCTTTTAATCTGGGAGTTCACAGCCTATATTACTCCAGGCACCTCTGTTTTCCATGCTCCTACTAGACTGGCCTGCTAAGCCCTGCTAACAGCATTCAACCACTTTCATAGATTTATTGTCAACCTAAAGAGAAATGGAGTCTCACACTGCTTATTTATTTGGGCTGGCCAGTATTACATCTTAAGAAAACATAGATTCAAGTTGTTTTAAATTATTGGTATGGGGTCTTAGAGAGCTGAAAATTTAAAGGTCAAAGCCACAAGTGGGAGGGTCAACTATCAGTTGTTTGTCAAGCCTTAATGTTAATGAAAGCAGTGGAGCAAATTGTTAGATCAGGAAAGATTGGACCAATTCCACAGTATGGTAGAACAGTTCTTGCAGAGTAGGGGAAGAAGAAAAACAGAAAATTCTTAGTGGATAAAGGAAGTTAAGGCTTAGTTGACCTTGGTGGCTGCCAGTTTGACTGGAAATTTCTGCTTTCATGAAAGCTGTGGGTGTAAACATAGAATAGACAGGCTATGACAAGCATGGGCTTTGTGGGTTTCAGAATATGCTGGTAATAGAATGTGTCTCTACTAAGCGTCGAAAGTTTCCTAATGTAGGTGGCCCTAAAGCCTGGTCTCTCATACCCCTTTGGTCTAATACCTTGAATGTTCTTAACCTGCTTTGTCCTTTAATTTCTTTCACAAAAGAACAATTTGAATATTTGCAAATTTATATGAAGCTGAGATGCAGAAAGAAATGCTATGTGTAAGAAAATTTATCAAAAGCTGTTTCTTCATTATAGAGTCCCCTAAGGATCAGAACAGAAAGAATATTTTAAACTTTTTATGTGGTGTAGACAGAGAAGTAGTTTAATGGATGCTCACCTGCTTCACTTGGGCTTAATCTCATCAGTCAAGCCATGGTCATTTACTTCATTTTTGGGGAAAGGAATTTAGCCTCCTAAACCCCTGGAGATAAGTGGGGAAATGGACTTAATTTATATGAAGATGCAAAATCACGGCTTGTATTCAGGAAGTCGTAGGAACTGGGCAGAGGAACAGACAAGCATCATTGGATCCCTGGGGAGAGCTGTGTTGGAAAAGGATTTGAAAACTGAGAGCTAGGAAGCTGAGAATTAAACCAGTTGATTTCAAAATGGTCCAGGGTTCACTCTGGGTGCACATCATTATTAATTTTCTTTGGCACTAGTGATTTTTTAAAGTAAGCCTTAAGGACTAGAGCACATTGGAAAAGTAGAGAAGAGGAAGCTTTTTAATCATCCAAGCTCTTGCAACCTGTCTGTGTGCGTTGCTTGCAGGGCGTGTTGCCAAGCAAGATGACAGAAGGGCAAATTCAGTACCTAGCTTTGCAAATTTCTCCCTCAAGATTTTAGAACTTCATTCAGATAGAATTTCATATTGAGTTCTTCCTGACTAAAATGAGGAGACACTGGTACTCAGGATCAGTAATTGCTCCATTTCCTGAAGTTCCCTACTCTGTGGCTCCCCTGGGAAACCAGAGAATCACTTACTGCTATGAGGGTTGCAGGACTGATTGCTCTTTCCAGTACTATTGTTCTCTTATGGAACACCCAGCAATCCGGGGTGAGGAGAAAAGGTGAAGCCTAACAGTTACTGAAGTTAGCTTTGGCCTTATATAGATTGTTAAAATGAAAACTCTTTGGGGAAACTCTTTACTTTTCCTTGAATGCAATAGTCAAAAGGAAGAGGAAGAATTTGTTAAGACTGTCATGAGTTAATATGTGTATCTTTCCTGTTGTGCTGGAAGATGCTGTTTCCTTGGAGACATTCACTACCACCGGCATTTCCAATCTTTCTGTCACTCACAGATACTATGACAGCATGCACGGGACCTGCACAGGTTCAAACCAGACAAAGTCCCAGCCCTGAGAAGAGGAGGTAGACACAAAATTCCACATCTAATCAAGGAGCTGTTTGCAATTGATCCTTGCTGGAAAAGTGATAAACAGTTTTCTCTCATGGAGTGTCACCAGGTATACTAACCACACTCAGGGCAGATTCTATGGCTAAGAATAACCAACCAACACACAACAGCTACATGTTTATTTTTGTGCTTTTTGTTTTGTTTTGATGTTTTATTGTCTTACTGATTTATTTTTTTAGTTTGTATCTCTGTTTTGACTCATTTTTTTCTTGAGAGAGAAAAAGAACATGAAATTGGGTGGGTAAGGAGGTAGAAAGAGTTAGGGAAGTGAAATAATATGATCATAATATATTTATGAAAAAATTAAATAAACTATTGAAAAAGACTGTCATAAGGAATGACAGTTTCTTTTATTCTGTCTTTCTTATTAAAATATTATGGTAGGCAGCCATGTTGATGAGGTTTCATAGGTATAGCTGTATGACATAATAGATATGCTAACACAACATGGAGGAGGAAAATCTCATAAGGTTTCAACCTTAGACAAAGAAGTACAGGCAACTAAGGAATGCTGAGAGTGATAGTTGTCCTCAGGGAAGAGCACACCATTTGGTTATCCAATACCAAGTGATCAATCCCTAAATAATGGGTATATAAGAACATTATACATATTGAGCATTGTGTGTGTGTGTAAATTGAAGTCAGGAATTTTAGAGAGAGCAAAGCAGTACACGGGAAAGGTTGTAAAGGAAAGGAAAAACAAGCAGTATTTTTTAAATTTCAACACATATACTGTTATAATAATAGTACTGGACCCTATTCAGACTTCCCATTTAGAACTTCTAATAGTACTGGACCTTATAAGACTTCCCATTTAGAAGTGTGAAATACAAATTTCTATTCTTCATGACTAGAAATGTAGAAACATTCTTTATTCTATTACATTCTTCGTTTGTTTTAAGATACTTGGTTATAGGAGAAGACATGTACAAAGAAAATACTCCTAATAATAAATATGGGATACAGAAGGAGCTTTGGACATTTGAAAATTTATTTGAGGACATTGAAAGCATTGAGAAGCTTGCAGGATGTTCTATAGATTCATGCATGGGTATACCCATATGCACAGTTTGTCCCTGGTGTTAGTGAGTCAGTCTTTAAATTTTATGGTTTACTGTTAGTGTGAAGTTCCATGGTATAGTCGCTGTCACTGTGGACTCTAAATTCAGTTCACACTGTGAGGTTCCGTGGTGTGATGCACTCTTGAGTTGAATGTATAATGTGAATCTGACTTGTCACAGTTAGTGTGAGTCTTACAGTAGAGTGGTTAGTACTCTGGGCTTTGAATTTAACATGTTGCTGGTTGTGTGGCAAATAGTTTGTAGTGGAAGTCCTTAACTTTTATTGTTGTTTATCTTGATGCCTTAGTTTTGTAGTGATTTTTCCCAAATTTTCATTGTCCCAAAGAAGAAGCCAACAAATTTCATTTATTAAAATTTTTATTTACAGCTTAGTAGACCTTCAAGTCTTAACAGTGAATTTTAGTAGTCATTGACTAAATAATACATGCAAATGAAAAGAAATAAAAGAATTTCATATCACTCCAAAATAGTCATCATTGCTTATAGTGGTGTCTGTGGGCCCGCTGAGCATGCCACAGTTTCTCAAAAATAGATGGCATCATTACTGAAGCATTTCTTTCACACTGACTTTCATAAAATACTGATTCTTATCCAAGCTACCATGAAATAGCCATTTTTAGAAAGATAAAATATTTCAAAAGCAAAACAGTCACCTAATGGTAGTTGCTGTACTCTGTATGACAAATGCTATGGTCTGCTGCCTCTTCCCTGAAATAACTGAAACAGTTTGCTGCATCATGTAGTTTCACTGTGGTGTGTCTCAGAGCACCTTGGGCAACAATTTGTGGGACTCCAGAGTTGAAAGGTGTGAACCATAAACACCACCAGAATCACCCAAATTGCATCTATTCTTAGCCTATGAGGGAGATGAATAGCTTGTTGAATCTTTAGTAAAATTCTGGAGGCATAGGTAAAATCCAGAACATCTATAAGGTTTAGAGGTGCTGGTGTAAGCTCTGTAGATGTCTTTGAACTGGACAGTTTGTGAGATAACAGTCACAGAGATCAGAAGGACACCAGTGTTAGGGTGAGTGTGGGAGAGTCCACGGTTGCTTGTAAGTGTAGCTGAGTGAGAAAGGACACAAGGGAACACCCAGAGAATGGATACAAATCTGGTGGATATGAACAAACAACAAATGATGTCATTTGCACTTGTCTCTTGGCTAAGTGTTTCTGTCTATTTCAGAGACATTGTATTTTTAAATATTCACAAGAAGTTTCTTTGTAGGTAAGAAACTCTTATATCCATGGATAGAGAAAGGGTAACATAGGAAGACAGTGTGGTGGAGTGCAGCCTTGCATGGTCCTAGAGGGAAGAGGAGGCAGCACAACCTCTTTTTGTCTTGATGGTTGATTTGCTGAGTGTGAAGGCCTAGCAAGTACAGGGTGTGGTGAAGATCATGGCAGGGTTTGTTCACTGCTTGTTTCCAAAGTGTTCTTTAGCATTTATTCATGTCACACCCAAGTGATCGCTGATGCTGTCTGACTCCGGAACTCTCTACTCTGGTTTGGCCCTGCTTTGTACCCAGCTTACTGTATCTTTCCTATCGATTAGTCATGGTGGCCAATGACTGAGTGCCCTGGAATTGACCTCCTGTCTCACACTGCCTTACCTCAGAGAACCCCTGAGAGTCAGCAAAGCATTGGACATGGAACCCAGGTCATTATGTGGGAAACATGGCTTCAGCTTTTATGGTGTGCTGTGATGCTTAGTTATGGAGATATATTGCAGAGTATGACTTCCTTCTGGGAGAAATGCAATGTTAAAGTGATTTATTTTCTTGTTTGTTTAAAATGTATTATTTTAGATGCCAGCATTATGTAGTAAGAGAATAACTGATTTTAATACAAATGTTATTTTTAGATTTATTTTTATTTTATGTGTTGGGTGATTGTGTATGTGCTAGAAGAGGGCCTTGGATAACCTGGGCCTGAAGTTATAGGTACCTTTGAGTCACCCATCATAGATGCTGGGAATTGAACTCAGTAAGTGCCCTTAATTGCTAAGATTTTTTTTTTTTTTGAGTTGAATTTAAGGTTTTACGTTTCTCAGCTGTGCCACCAAATGCAAGTGACCTACTACTGTCTCTGAGCCTCAGCTTTCCTTTAGTCAATTATAGTGAATATATCACTAGGTTGTTGTAAGGGTTCAATAAGGTTAATGAAGTTTTAAAGAGATTTTTAACACAATCGTTACATAGATATTTGTTGTTGCTGTGCTTTTGTGAGCATTAATACAATCAATTATGAGACAATCATGTAATTCTTCATGATAACTTGTTTATTCATCGAAGCATGGGGGATTATTTATATTGTCTTCTAATTCTGAGGAACATTGTAACATAAACACTCTGGCAACTCACTTACAATACACTAAACATTTCTAAGCATAAATGTTCACTGTATTGATAATTGTTTCTTCAAGCTATGTCTTTAGCCATTGACTTTCCATACAGGGTCTATAGTGTAGCATTTTTATTATGAGTCGGCTCAAACACATGCCTATAAATACCCTTCCACCTTGGCAGCATTGCCTGGGCTAAGGAACTCATCTCTAGAAAACTGCAGCTCCCCAAGGGCAGACAGAAGTCAAGGGACTTCTGTCAGGACCAGATGTTTTCTGAGATATAGTCCTACTCTTTAATTTCTTTTTATTCCCCTGAGAAGTAGAGTTCACATTTACATAGAAGTATGGGGTGAAATAGTGTTAAAATACAATGTCCTTTGTCCTTCTAAAAGACTAAGCTTTACTGAATTTATTAAGGATTTTTAAACATCAGGTTGTCATTTCCACTTAGCAAACTGAATCATAATTTCTTAGTTTATCCCATAGGTTTTGTCATCGGATTGGAGACCTAGAAACTATACCTTAGAAATTAAGGGTTTGTTTTAGAGTTTATTTCTTGTTAAGAATTAAAAACACAAACATCTAATTTGTCACGTAATCCTGTGATTTGGCACTAGTTATTATGCTGTTATTACAGCTCTCAGAGATTTGAAATCAATAATATAATCCTGAATTTTTAAAACAGTACTTTCTTTTGCTTTACAGAAGCATAGACTTAGCTGCAAGGCTATAGGATTTTGCCATGAAACCAAGGGTAAGAGGGCAGTGGCTCATTGTGGCAGGATGTAGCCCTGAAGTACACTGTGCAGACGTTTGTAGCATGCGCCGATACCCGATAATACATGAAATGTTTTTCAGTTCAATTTTGTGTTCTCTCCTTACTGAAGTACAGTTTCTGTATTCCAATTAAACATACTTCTTGTGACTTCCTTAAAATGGAATTCATTGATATAAGAGGTGACCACCACTTACTGACATTCTTATTTACCTATTTTGTGTAAGTGCATGAAAGTCCCTATCATGGTATATGTATAGAAGTCAGGACAACTTAATGAAGTCAGTTCTCTCCTTCCACATGTGAGTCTGGCACTGAACTTAGGTCATTAAGAAAAAGTGAAATTTATTAATGTGATTTCTATTGCGTGATTCTGAGAATTTGGAAAGCTCAGTAAAATTAAATTATATTAGCTGGGATTGACATGTGAAGCAAGCTTGTTTCTAATTTAAATAAAAATTAAATTATATTGCATTAACAGAAGCTAATGGATTATAATGAACAGGAGAAGAGAGAGAGAGAGAGAGAGAGAGAGAGAGAGAGAGAGAGAGAGAGAGAGAGAGAGAGAGAATATGAATGCCCTCAGAGGGTAGAGGAGAAAGCCAGGATTCCTTAGAGCTGAAATTACAGGAAATTGTGAGCCACCTGACATGGGAGCTGAGGACCAAACTCAGGTCCTCTAGAAGAGCAGCATTACATTCTCAACCTCCAAGCTCCAGCCCCAGATATAGTATAAATATGTCTGGATTCAAGGAACAAGCAATCTAGAGTTTATGAACTTATATTTTCTAAGTGCTTTCAATTCCTTCCCACTGACAGATGAAAGGCTTCACTTGAGTAAAGAGTCATGCTACTACAATGATGCTTCAAAGCAACTTTGTCTTAAGGTGTAAGATTTTGGAGCTTTTCATTCAACACACTGAAGATAGTAGAAAAGCTGAACATCACTGTTAGGGAGTGAATTCTGGCAAGAGCAAATAGTAAAATGTACTTGAGTTGAAACAACCCAAAAGCAAGTATGCGGCTGGCAGTCGCCTGGGCCATATGCTCCTGTGGCAGCAATGATGAAAATAATCACAAAATGCTTCTAGAATTGTCTAACAACACAGAAGCATAAGATAAAGTCTTTCTTTGCTGTATTGATAGAGATTTTCTCTTATTTCTGTCTTTTATTGAAAAATAATTTCACTGTCACTTGGAGACATCTGTTAGGAATGTGAATTCATTTTCATGAAATAGAGATTTTTAAATTTAGTTTCAAATACACTTTCCACAGCAATGACCAGGATCCCATTAAAGGTGCATTGAAATAGTCTGTGGAAACTCTTAGCAAGATAAAAACATGTTTCTTAAATGTTATGCTCCTGTAATTCCTTTTCTACATCTCATCCCAATTACTAGATTTGTAGATATTTGAATTGTCCCATGACTCACTTAAGTCAGGTTTCAAACAATGTATGAGTCTTTTAGAGCTCTTATTCATGAGGTGGTTGGTAATTCAAGTATGTTTTCTCTAGTTTTCCATTGTTATTAAAATTAATGACACTTATCAAGAGTGATATATTATAAATGCACAGTCAGATACCAATGAAAGAGACTAATAATAGTTAATTATAAATGGAAATCAATCTCTTAACATGAATTAATAAGCTGTAAGAAATTGATTTCTCATTTCTTTTGCTACTTCATTAAACACATTAATGCCTTAAATGAAAAGCTCTTCCATGTTCCTTAATATCTTGTTGAATCATTTGTCAAGATAGGTCATATAAAATCTCTTGGAATCTTCACTGGTCCTTTTTGAATGGAATTCTGGATAATTCACAGAAAAAAATTTAAAATAACACTTAAACACTTGTTTAAAAATTTAGTTGCTCCAAGCACAGAAAGCATAGGTCATGTCTGACTGATTTTTTTCTTTGTTTTTATTGATGGTGGTATTTGAGGGCAGTTGTGAAGTACACTAAGAGTTTGCAAATAGGGGAAATGAGATTATTCTTTGAGAATTAAATTATAAAATCAATAGAAAGTAGATAAGAGTAGAATTATATAGCCATTTGAAAAAATATTTTGTTGGCAGTGCAAGAGCAAGACATGACTGAATGCATAATAAGTCTAAAGGAAAAATAAGTCAAAGGAGATGGCATACAATCATAAATTGGGGACAGTTAAAGTAAAGGAACAAATATTGGCCACATTTATCTCAAAGACAGAAGAGCACATTGGCCAGTGGCTTTTTTCTAGATACCCCAAGCTCTAGGGAGTTCTCTGGATTAAAAAGCTCTTATGATTCTGTACTCATTGAGGAAGGTTCTCATTACAGGTTGACTTTTGCGGATCATGTGTGAGTGAGCAGAGCTGGCTCCTGTGATGAGTACTCAATGGAAGCAGGCCAACCATATTCCTATTCATAAATTTGCTGCCATTATGATTTCATCAATCATTCTATTAGCTGAATAAAAGCTACCCCTCGAGGACACATTGACTCTCAGTGTGTTGACTATTGGATTTTTAAACATGCATTTTATTGTCACAACCAGTTGCTTTGAGGTGTTAGTGTCTGGGAGACCTCAGAGATGGAGTTATATTTACAAAGAGATCGAGGTGGAGATGAAAGTAGAGGCAAGGATAGAGATATATTCCTCATGGGACTCAATGTAATGTTTCCCCCATACCTGAGCAGAGTGGATCTTTTATTATTCTGATGCTGAAAAATACTCAACACTCAGTCTTCTGTGTTATATTTTGGTTATGATCGATTCTTTTTCTAGGTGATTAAGTCTGCTGTTAACTCAATAGTGCAATAATGAGCTGGGTACTATAGACTTCACTAATGGTTTTCATTTTTGTCTAAAAGTAAATATTCCTTCTTTCTTTCTTTGTTTCCTTCTCTTCTGTCCCCCTTTTCCTCCCTCTTTTAATTTGTCCTTTTACAATCAATACAAAGGAAGTCCCCATGCATGAAAGCTGTTACAATCACAGTCCCCTTTGTTAGTACTTTGGAATTCATATAGAAATTTCACTCAAATAGTCTCTTTATCCTTTTAATATCTATGTGAAGCATTTACAGAGAATATTTTGTTTTCAAAATTGGTCTATAGTGGCTCAAAGAATTGAAGACTAGGCAACATCCACTGTCTTGTCTAAGAAGTGAGAGACAGCAGATATAAATGCTAGCAATTGTCAATCCAGTTCCTTCTGCTTATGCTCTGCCTTGCATAGAGAATTGAAGAAAAATTCAAAAGTTTCTAAAAGCTAAAGATTGGAAGAAACTTGTTTTACAAAACATCCCTATTTTGATTGAGTATGCTAAGAGAATAATTTATTCTTTTTATTCTCTAATTTATTATTTCTGTGCTACAAGAATAATTTATTGCTAATCCATTTGTGAGATTTTTTTTCCTCTTAAAACATGAACCTATATTGTGCTGGACATTGGAGGTATGACAGGGACAAGGAATAATAAATGATTTGTATTATAACACCGACATCTCAGCTATTGTGCTTACAGTCCAACAAATCACCATATGAGTATCACTGTGGCAAGGACCATTATCATACAAGTGTGATTGTGGCATAGACCATTACCATACTAGTGTGACTGTGACATGGATTGAAGTCTTAGGAATTGACATTTAAGTTGATGTCCTATGTAGAGTAAGTAGGTAGATTCGGGGCAAAGATTAGGAGGAAGTCTCTTTATCTAGAAATGATGCCAAATTTAATTTAAATATCTTAAAGAAGACCAAAAACCCCTGAATTTTTATCACATAATGTCCATATCTGGCTTCTTGCATGAAGAAGATGAAGGTGGAGGAAAAAGCAAAGAGATGCAACTTCAAGTGACCTAATCCTTGATAATTAATTACTGTGACTCCTCAGTTCATGTTATCATACTTTATAGGATGCTTTGAATAAGAAAAGCCCCACAAGACTCAGGGATGTTGCATTGGATATTGTGTCTTCTAAACCGATTAGCTAGAGGTCCAAACTTAATTGTCTTAATAAGCCACTTAATCATTCATGACAGATGAGAGAAGTCACAGAGGACCCTGCTCTAAGGCTTTCAACTGTAAGTTTCTAAAAGCTCATTAGAGAAGCAGGAGGTTGAAATCATGGTGTAAAATTGCTTTATCCAAAGACTGGCTATTATTAACCTACAGTTGCCATTTGCTTTGTATTAATCCTTCTCAGTGGCATGAAGAAAATATCAAGGAGTTCCCATATGAAGATAACAATAGGTATCATCATGACAAGATAAAACTCAACTGAAATTACTTTGAAAATCAAATTTAGACAATGACAGATGGGATAGATCTCATTATAAGTAAAACAAATAAAGTATAGACTCCAATTAACTGGGAGGTTTGAGAATAGTTTACTTTGAACTGTTATTAAAAATAAACTCATATCTTTTAAAATGATGTTCTCATGGTTGCATATTTTTGACTAGCAGAGTATGTGCTAGAAATAGTAAGATTCATAGAATAAGCAGTAATATTTATTGATTTAGTTAAATTAATTCAAAGATCAAGTACCAAGTGAATTTTAATGTATTTTTCAGGTCATTTAAGGATATGCATATATTATTAAATACACAAAAATATTTTGATGCAGTCCTGTGAATGATATTTCAAACCATATCTTGTCAATTAAATTATGTATATTTTCACATATTATTGAACATCTATCTTTCATTTTATTTCTGTATGCTATTTTCATATTCATTACATATTATTTAACTATTCTTATGTTGGATATCATGAAAATGCCTTTTTGTGCATTTAAAGCTTATGAATCTAATTTTAAAAAACATATTGTAGCATGAATAATAAAAACTCAGAGACAGATATTGGTGTTCAAGCTGAATATTAGAAAAGCAAAGCAGCCAGCCAGTAGTTCTTACTTCTACAAAGGCTGAAATGGAGCTCTTGTCTTCCCTGTGACAGGAAACTAAATCTCCACATAGGACCTGTTGCTTTTTCCTTATATAACTCTAGTGCTGGGATTAAAGGCATGAGCTCTGTTTCTCTTTTAGACTGATTCACTCTCATGTAGCCCAGAGTGGTCTTGGATTCACAGAGATCCATCTTTCTCTGTCTGGTGAGTCCTGGGGTTAAAGGTATGTGTCACCACTGCCTGGCGTATATGGCTAAATAGTGTGGCTGGCTTTGGATTCTGATCCCCAGGCACCCTCTATGAAATCATAAACAATTTATCACCACACCTTATTCTTATAACAGGAAAATTGCTGAATGAAATAATATCAGTCTTGAAATGGGTTTATAAGTATTTTAAGGGTATATGTTTGTGTGACTCATTTGTTTTTTGAAACATTTTTTATAAAGTTTGTATCAGCTTCTTGACACCCTAGCTTCCTGAGTAGAAGTTCCCATTTCAGTGCATTTGATAAACCTTGAAGACCATTCATTACTTAGATCTCCAGGATGGACTGAATGATATATTTTCAGCCCTTCTAACCTGAAACCTTGAAATTCCTAGAAAATGTAATATATATATATATATATATATATATAATATATATATATATATATTTGTGTGTGTGTGTGTGTGTATTTGAATTAGAAACCAGATTATTCTACATGTCAATCCCAGTTCTCACTCTCTCTCCTCTTCCCCTATCCCCCCCAACTAAAACCCTACCTATCACATATCCTTTCTGCCCCCCAGGGAGGGTGAGGCCTTCCATAGGGTGTCATAGGGCATAGACCACCCCCGTGTGTCATGGCTCAGGGAGTATCCCTCTATGTGTAATGGGCTCCCAAAATTCAAACCTATGCAAAGGATAAGTACTGAACTACTCCAGGAGGTCCTGTAGATTTCTGAGGTCTCCTCACTGAATCCCACGTTCCTGGTGTCTGGATCAGTCCCATGCTGGTATCCCAGCTATCAGTCTGGGGACCAAGATCTCCCCGTTGTTCAGGTCAGCTGTTTCTTTGGGGAGAAAATGTGTTTTAATAAAAGTTTAGCTAGAAGAGCATTAGCATAAAAGAAAGGAAACCTAAGAAGCTAAGAAGATCATTTAGGAATTCCTGAAAACAAGAAAAAAAAAACAGCATTGGAATTTCAGATGAAGAAGAGAAAAGCCACAGTGAAATAAGAGAAAGAAGTACTACAGAGGAAGCCACCCACGGCGACTAAGCCAAAGGCAACAGTGCACAAGCACAAGCAATCGCTAAGCATGGAGGGAAGCATCATCACCCACAAGACTGCTAGTCACTTTGCTCCTCCATCTCATGGATCTTCTAAGTGCAAAGTTGTGTCTGGAATGAACTCCAAGAACAAACAGATCTGTATGGGATGTAGCAAGAAGTAAGCATTTAGCATTGCATTGAGCAGTTATTCCTCAGGGCAAGTTTGTATTGCTCTCATTGCCCCCTCCCCATCAATAAAGCTTCTTTGTTTTGTGACTCTGAAATGCTGCCTAATACTTCTCTATGCTCTCTAGTGGGCATTCTCAACTTATACCATTATAGATGAAGTGAAATAGATACTTTATTAATCTCTGTATAAGATGAGTAGCTTTCCTGCTAGTCTTATTTTGTTGAACATTTTCTTATGGATGGATGTAGAATCTTGTCAACATTCTCCTGTTTAACGTGGATATAATTTACTTTATACTGCTACTATACTGAATCTCACAGATTAAATTTTGACTATTAAATCAGTCTAGCATTTCTGATGTGTTTCCTCCTTGGTTATACTATGTACTTGTATATATTTGCATATTTTGATTGATTTAGCTGATCATATTTCCTTAAGAATTTTCATCTATGTTTAGAAGCATGTTGGAATATGCTAAGATTGTGATTAAAGTACAAAAATTAGTGTCTCCACATTCCAGTCGATGCCCACATATCCAAAAGTATAGAGCCAGCCCTAATTGAACTGGATGAATTTTCAGGCAAATGAGGATACAAAGTTGGGTAGATAAGGAGGAGTTGGAGGAACAGGGAGAAGATGATCAAAATATAATACATGGAATTCTCAGAAAGTGTTGAAGAACAAAATACATATAGCAAGAATGAGCATAATAAACTGATTTTAGAAAACTAGTTCAATAATGTTAGGTTTTATACCTAAACTGAGGATAAATGCTTCTAATATGAAATAATATGATCTATGATAAAATACTGATCAGTGTGGAAAAAAGAGCGTGTCTTAAAATTGACTCAACAGCTTTCAGTCATACATGTCTAGTAGTTAATTACAGTCATGATCTTGTACAATGTATCTCTTGATGTTCCATCTTGTACAACCTATCTCTTGAAGTTATTCCTTTTGCCCAACTGAAATGTGTTTATGACATGTCATTAAAATTGGTGTTTTCTATATTTTACAAGAAAAAATAGTTCCTGTATCTCCATTTTTCTCTTCCTTCACAGTGAAGCTATATGTTGGCCAGTGCTCTGGCCAGAATATATGTGTTCTTCCATAATTCATATGCTTAATATTTAATTCCCAATGTTATATGGGGTAGAACCTTCTGGAATTGATTAGGGAGTGACTATAGCTCTACAACAAGGGCTGTGTGTCGTCAGACATTTAATCTTCTGGCAACTTGATTTTTAATTTCTCAGCTATCAGAATTGTGAGGAATAACCGACATTGCTTATAAATAATCTAGTTTCCCAAACAGAGTAATACAGAAATTATCTGCAAGTGGGGCACTGCTATAACTAATGAAAAAAATTGACGTGGCTTTTAAGTGAGGTGAAGGGCAAAAGGCTTTGGATGTTTCTGTATGTGTCCTGGAAAAGAACTGGACTCCTGCAGTTGGAGTGTAATAGGCAGTTGAAGAGGGCTTGGAAAGAGAATGCTGTAGACCAAACCTCAGTTACCTGAGAATTTACAAAAGCATCAATGAGCAGCCCCTGGTAGGAATTTTGTTGAGGTCACAAATGGAAATGAGAAGCCAGCTGCTAGAAACAGGAGGGAAGGCAGTCCTCATTTTAAGGTGGTAAAGAACCTGTGAACTGTGCTTCTGCCCTAGTGTTTTGTGGAAGGCAGATGAAATTGGATAGTTCACAAATGAAATAGCCCAGCAATGGGCAATAGGGCTTCTCTTCAAGCCAAAAATGCAAAAAGACAATTCATAATCAAAAGGGAATCACCACTTACTGGTTTGGAAAATTCAGAGTGAACATGTTGTAAAATTTATGGATCTGAGATACATGTCACTCTCCTTTTTGTGTTCTCAAGGCAGAGCCACATTCTAATGACTAAGTAATAGGCTAATTCATTTACTTCTAAAATGTGTGGCTTGTGCATAAAACACCTTTTCTACACTGTGCCAGCATCAGCTTGCAACTTGCAGCAAGCCTTATTTGTATTACTGTGCAATTAAATGTTTTATAATTAATTTGTCCTGTGATTTCTTCATTAACCCATCCATTATTTAGCCATCTATTGCTACTTTTCTAATATTAAGGATGTTCTTATGTGGTTGTTACATTGTGTGGCTATTAGTTTATCTTTTTCAAATGTGTGTAATGAATGTACTTTAAACAATTTCTTTTCCCAGTCACTTTTTCTTATCTCCTTCTCTTTTCTACTATTTCCCTTCCTGTTTCCAAATACTCTAATTCCTGTTTCCTTAAAGAAAAACTCAGATACTGCATATGAATGAAAGCATGCAACTTTTGTCTTTCTGAATCTGGTTCATTTTACTTAACATCATTTATGCTAATAACTTCTATTTTTATATTACTGTGATCAGAAAAAAGCGTCTTTGTATGATTTCATATACCTTTATGCAAATGTTTTAATATTTCAGGTTTTGTTATTTTTTGTGTGTATGATATTTGTGTGTGAACAGTGTCATGAATGTGGCATGGAATATGTATAGAAGTCAGGGCACGACATTGTCTGGTAGGTTCTCTCTTTCTATCATTATGTAGGTTCTGGGGATCAAACTCAGGTTGTCATGTAGAGTAAAGTTACAACAATTGGTAATGTCTTGGTATGCCAATCCAAGTACCATATTCCTGAGAGGGGCCTACTTGCAAAGTTGGTGGGTTTAGTTGTCCATTTTTTTCAGGTGGCCAACTCTGAATCTCCATATTTATTACAATATCATTGACATTTATTTCAGCCATATTCAATACTAAAATATATCCCCAATGGAGCTTTATGATGTAAGTAACTATTTACTTAAAAATCTATATGACTGCAATGCTATTAAGAAATATTGTACGCTTGGATGAGTTGAGTCAGCAGGACTGCTTTTTTGTTTGTTTGATAACACAAAAGTCATGTTGGAGGAAAATCACTATAGTCTGGAAGCTGGGTTTGCTTATGTAACACTAGCAACTAGAAAGAAGGTTGATATGTGAAAGAAGAAACTGAGTGAAACAGAAAATCTGCTTCAAAGTATTTTCTAACTGGGAATGGCTTTGCACATGAGTACAAAGGCAAGGACTGCTTCTCCCATTCTCTCTTCTGTGGCATGCCCTTGCTACCAGCTTTTGGAACTCCACTGGGTCTCTTAGTGTTAGAATACAGACTCAGTGAATATCTCCCATTTATAAACCTAAGTTTAGAAACTAAGCAATACTTAAAAATGACTTTTACATTGTAAAGTTTTTCTTGAACACAGAGGACATTTATAAACTTGAGATCTGCGGAGATTATGCAGATCTACTAAACATTTGACTCATGCGATTTTTCTTTCTATTACACAGTATTTGTAGAATCAGACTTTTTCCCATATGTTCAGCATAAGTCTTTGTTGTTTATGTTTGACCCACTGGAGAACCTCATTCTCCATAAAGTGTCTAGAAACACACACTTCCCCACATGAGGGAACCTCAAGGCCAGCCTTCAGTGACACATTTCTTGCAATAAGGTTATACCTCCTATTCCTTCCCAAACAATTCTACCAACTGGGAACCACGTATTCAAACGTATGAGGCTGTTCTTATTCAAACCACCAAAGAAGTCTTTGGCACCAACTCAGCATCAGAGTCCACTTCTCAGGTAGATATGTAGAGTGTTAGTATCTACTCTAACAAGATAGGAAAATATGACTTTGAAGAACATTTGAAAACCAAACTGTTAAGTTATTTGGAAGATGATGTATAGGATATATTTTTATTAAAGGGAAATGTCAAGTATGTATAAGAGTTATGTGTTCTTGTATAGGCAATAGGAGATTAGATAATTTTCTATCTTCAAAACCTTATAACAATATGATTCCTTGAGATTTTATATTTAAATGATTCTATTATTAGTAGAAAATTAGTAGGAAAAGTTTTTGCATATTTCCATTCTTAAGTTTCATGAGAGGCATTAGAACATTAATGGAATCTGCAACACTAACCAAAATGCATGTGGTGTCAAGATGAAGAGGACATCTGATGTCAAAGAGAAATGACAGTTGTCCCTTAGGCTGTTGTGTTGTTCTCAAATAATGGTAGAGCCCTAAGCCAGCTCAGCATTTCCCAGAACCTGATATTTCATCCAGGCTCTGTCAACACAGTTTGATCAATGTCTTCAAAGGAGAAGGGGAGGCAAAGGGATGATTAACTTGAAGCATTTGTCACTGAGACCAAGCTTGGAGAGATCCTCGGCAGTGTGATGGATGTCACAGGGAAGCCTCTTTGTATTTGCCAGTCAAACAGAGCCACTGTGAAAGTATTTAATGGTACAGGAGAATCCTCATTGTTCACTGTCAGCTTCTGTGCTTTCTCTAGGCAATGCGAATATTCTTCAGTGCCAAGATACAACCAGCAAAGGGAAGTTAGGGACAGAGTGAAAGGAAAGACGCATTCAGTTCAATTTACTGCTATGTTTGGCTTTCCCAGAGACCATTTTCAGCCCCTCCATAATTTTACAAAATAACCTGAATATACAAGCAACTGGATAGCAGGGTAGGAGAGCAAACTTAACATTCACTCCTGAACATCCTGGGTTCCAGCTGATGCTGCCACTCACTAGGCTTTAGCGTTAAAAGCTTTTTCCAAGTTACATTATTCCTATAAAGAAGTGGGAAGAAACAAGCCTATTGCATGAGGATTGTTGTGCACCCAATACCTGGGAGACAGTAGAAAAAGCCTGATAATGGAAAAAACTAATCAAATGCATTTTTGTGTGTGGGTAAATTTACATGAAAAGAAGGCCACTCTCATTGGCCCTCTTCTTAGCCAGTCACTCTTCTCAATATAAAGCAAGACAAATCTTAGCTACACTCAGCAATGTCCTTATTAACAACAGAAAATAGTCAACAATAATGGTTTTCTGTATGAGCAAAAAATAGAAAGTATATTTCTTTCACTGTTGTACAAATACTGTGTTAATTAGCACTCTAGCAGAGAATGTCAAATTATTAACTGTCATCTAGAAAGCATTGCTGTGGTACTGCATCAGTAGATTTTGACATCTTTTTGGCATATCAGTTGAGTTTTAAAATAGCATTATGTGACATCAACATTTACAAACTATAATTATTTTAATAAAAATTTTCAGTTCTGTTCAGTAACTTAAAATATTACTAAATATATACTTTGTAAGTTGATCTTTCCATTATGATAAATTAATTTGGACTATTTGTGAACAGTTTTACTTCTAGATTCTAGCCATGGAGATGACTCATTTGACAGTGGTGCTCACTGTGCAGGATTCATCTCATTCAAGCGTGTTGGGGTTCTAATCTTACCCTAAGGAGGCAGTGTGTTGCAAAGTGGTAGGAATCTCAATCTTTAGCTGTGGGATGGAAAAATCTATCCATATCCTTGAATTGGTTGAGTTCCTTGTTATAGTGGATAAAAGAGAAAAGTAAGAGAAAATAAATAGAAACAGCACATATTCAAATTCCCGTATGTAAACACTGTGAACAGAAAGGACAAAAAAGAATACAGGGCGTAAGTGGGAAGTGAGTAGGTATTAGCATCACTGAAAATGTAGTGTTACTCACATAGCAGCCATTCTTCACTTTTTCTTTTTGAAGAACACATTTAAAGGCAAATTTAGCTTTGGAGGTTGTTTTAATTACTTTCCTAAAGCTGTGATAAAACACCATGACCAAGGAAATTCATAGAAGGCGTTCAGTTTGTGCTACAGTATTAGAAGGTTAGAGTTCATGATTACCATTGAGGAGATTATGGCAAAAGGAAGGCAGGCATGGTGGAGCAGTATCTGAGAGCTCACATCTTGAGATACCATCACAAGGCAGAAAAAGAAACTGGCCTCAAGGCTCACACCTAGTGACTCAATTCCTCTAACAAGGTCACACCTCCTAATCCTTCTTAAACAGTTCTACCAACTAGAAACAATTACTCAAACATATGAGCCTATTTTTATTCAAACCACCAAAGAAGTCTTCAGCTCCACCTCAGTGTCAGAGATTCTGACCTCTGGGTGCCATTGGAGCCACATCAGATGTACATACAGTGGTGCGTTGTTCCCGCAGGATTCAGTAGAGAATCATGGTTATAATAGGCAGTGATCCTGTACAAAAAAGTGAAGTTACCCAAAGTTTCCAGGATTCATTTATTGCGATATGTCCAAGTAGATGGGGCAATTTCAGGTGAGCAGCCATTGGACAGACAAGAGAGAGATTTCAGGGAAGCAGAAATGGAAATCAAGGAGTGGGCATTCCTATGCCTCAGGAACATAGCTTTTCCTCAGCATCTCCTCTCTTGTAAGGCATGAATAAGTAGACAATGACCACAAGGGATCACAAATGCAGCAATTCAAATTGGTTCTGTCCATTACTACTGTGTCTCATCCTTCCTGGGAAGCAATGAGAGCTGGCTTGTCTTGGAAAAGAGTGAGGTCTCTGCCCCTTGTCTGTCTCTCTGATGACCAAGCTTTATCTTGGGATACACTTCTGACTGAACATGAGATTTAGCACACTTTGACTGTATTCATGTGTGAGAGAATTCTAGAATTTTAAGCATTATTTTATAGTCCCAGATCTCATTTGTTAATTAATGGCTGAGGTGAGTTGTCTTAAAAACCACACTATTTGCTTCTGACAAAATTCCAGGATGATTTCTAAATACATAAACAACCATTACTATTTCATCCTGATTCTGTGGCAAATCTTGTTTGGTTATTTTCTGAGAAACACAGTTAAAAGTCTACAACTGAAACAATAGCTTCAGGAATGAGTTTTTGGCTTCTATTTTATTTTCACAAAACACTTACGACTGTCGGAGGTTTCGTCATACCGGCCATGCCTGGCATTTCAGTGACAGTTTTATCATGTACAATTTCCTTGGGATATTATAGAAATATGAATACATACATAAATGACTTGGAAAAGATGTTTATTATAAGAGTAGGTCAAAGCTGTCTAAAGAATAGATACTTATACAAAAAATCCATTTAAAGTTAATTAAAACTTCAGCCTATTCCTTCTTCATTTGACACCATTCTCAATATAAGGGAGAATGGGCTTGCCTTTTTTAAGGGGACACAGTGCATGCACATAGGAGTGCTCTTCTTAGTGGCTGCAGCAGCTCCAGTGTCACATCTTGGCTGCTACTGCCACTGCTGCTGTGTCCTACTAGGTCCTTGAGAGCAGGTCAGTGTAAACGCCTGAATGCTAACACAAGCACTGTGTGTCTAGCTTTTTATGGGTGTCATCCCTGCGTAACGTGACTGCTGAGTCACCTAGTGCTCAGATATAAACACCATTTCTTCATTCATCACCCACCTGTCTCCAGACCAAGAATGCATGCTCCAGGTGAGCCATCTGGCTTAAAACCACAACTCTGAAGCATTCATGGACTCTTAGACTGATCTGGAACTTGTATTTTAACCGCCAATCAAACTAAGCTGGGGTTTATTCTAAATTTTCCATCTTGGTGGCTTATTGTGGAGTTCCAATAGCTCAAGTTTCTGAACCTTCTATAGGATTGAGGTATATAGTCTTTTCTCAAAAGGACCACATCATATTTAAATGTTTTCATTTCCCCTTTTCACTCTGAGAAGAAATATACTCAGCTAAATTGGATGATGAGGGTGTGACACTGAGAGCAGGCTTGAGTCTCATCAGAGTTAAATGAAATTCAAAACCACAATGAGAACTATTTAGAAAATAATATTATTGGCCCAAATAAGACCTGTACAGTGGTGGATGTGGAAAATATCACAACAGGCAAGTTGTAGCTGGTAAGAGAAGTCTTTTTCAGGAACATGCTCCCTGGTAGGTATGTAGTCTCAAATGGTCACCCATAAACATACATACACAAACCAATACTAAATGGGCTTCAAATACATATATTAAATGGACTCAGCAGGCTGTATTTACACACACACACACACACACACACACACGCACGCACGCACGCACGCACGCACGCAACAATAGTAATCAAAGAAAAAGAAGCCATGAATTTGAGAGGGACTGTGTGATCATAGAGAGGATATAGGAAGGAGGAAGGGGAAACAATGTGATTATATTTTATTTTAAATCTAAAATTTAAAATGTTATTGGCAACCATCTCACAATCTTTAAAGAACTAAATACACAGTTGACTTACACAGGGTTGGCCATTAAGAAGATAGCTACTTAATTAGACAGATGAGCTTAGAAGAGCCCTGTGCCCTGGACTTGTACTTCTTGGAAAATATTTGATAAATAACTAAGAACTTACAGATAAACTTGAAACCTAAGTTTGTAACAAACATGCATAGTAGTTTAGTATCTTGTCATTGCAGATAATCTGATTGATAGAACTTAGGAATTTTCATTTTGGGTCTGGCTTGTGGTCTGTTGTTAGTGAAGAATCTTGGGGCAGTAACAATGCTGATTTCTGGGGCAGCATTAGGCCTGGATGTCTGCTTGCCTGCTAATGCATTATGGTCTCCATGTGCCCTCCTGGCTTGCTGATAGGGTCTTTGTCTCAGCTCACTGCCAATACAATTTCCTTTCTTTTTCAACTTCTGAACCACTCAGATGGGTTGTTTGTTCATTATCCATATCAAATAGCACTGTGAGCTATTTGTACTCTTCCACAGACATGAATCAAGCTATAAAGCATTCGGGGAAAGGGAAAGGGAACCAAGACCATCTGGTTGCACAGTTCCTGCTCCATGTAGCTTTTATTTGAGAAACTTAAAATATGCTCTGGTCAGAGACTGGTAATGTTTGGGAAGATCCCCAGTTCTTGCAGTACCTCCTGAGATTTCTTCACACTATGAGATGAAACTGGAGGACAGTGAGTGTTCCTATGATTCTTTTATTTTGCAGTGACAAATACTTATAAATCTGGATCAAGGCAAAAGCAGACAAAAGAAGAAGTTGTCTTCATTAGATTTCTGGGCTCTCCTGGTGAATTATCAGTTGAATACATTTTCTGGGCCTCATATGAATGGTATTGGACAGAAACCTCTTCAGGTCTCAGGATTGCAAGTTTTAAATCTTAAACCCTGGAAAGACAACAAAGAACAATGAAATAAATACCTTGTGAGAGGACACAAGATTGAAATCATTTATAATTTTGATTTATGCAAAGTAATTTTCTGAATTTTGATCCCTCTTTGAAGAAACCCACTAGCTTCCCCTTTTTTTCAGTCACAGCTTTCTTCAGCTGCTTTCACTGCTATAATGTCTCTGGGATGGTCTTGATATACTTAAATACTGTAAGCTTTTCTGTATCCTTGAGTGAAGTCTATATGTTCATCTTTCATTTCTTCCCTTTTCCTTTCTACTGTCCACTCACTGTCTGTCTGCCTATTATCTGTCTAATCTATCCTCTACCTATCTCTTTAACAATCCATCTAGCTCTCAAAACTTTCCATGTTCTAACTCAGGCAGGCTTCTTGTCTCTACATCTGCTTTCTAGAGTTCCCCAAGCCTCTGCTTCTCCAGGCACTGTTCTCAATCCACTCTGTTGAACTTTCTATAATACTGGGTTCCCTCACTAGGCAATGCCTGAATTTTCAGAGTTCTCAAAATTCTTTTATTTTTGCCATAGAACAAAAGATTATTTCTTTATTTAAGACAGTGTTTCCATAGCTTGGGCTTGCTCCTAACTTGCTAAGCCAAGAATCATTTAGAGCTTATTTTATTGAGTTCTCAAAATTCTTAAAGTGATTTTGTTACTGACAGTTTTACTTTGGATTAAATCTTTCTAAGTGAGAAATTTACTCTCTCTCTCTCTCTCTCTCTCTCTCTCTCTCTCTCTCTCTCTCTCTCTCTCTCTTCTGGGGATCAGACAATTTCTAATCTTTATTCGCTAGTGGTGTCCTAGTTTTTTTGAGCACTGATCTATAATTTGGAGTGAAGGAAGACCGTTTTAGCATTCATTGGTAACTTTCAAGTATTTGAGTATATTTCCACTCAGTAATCATGAGCACCCACCTATGAGTAGGTTTTTGTTTGTGGGTACTGAGTACTGTGATGCATAGCACCCTTCTATGGTTCACCATTAGTACTCTATAGCTGTTGGTCTGCAAGAGCTGTGCTCTTTCTAGTGTTTTGATCTACCTGAATAGTTTTTCCATTTCTTCAAGTACTTTCATTGTTCTTTTAAGTTTTCTGTTTCCTTTTGTGTAGGTGGACTTGAGAATGTTTCAGATCATTTATTACACATGTTACTGTGCCTCCAAATGACCTCCAGAAATCTTATGTTCATCTTTGCTGTGGAGACTGCCTTGGCTTCCAGAGTCACATTAACAAACTTTTGGGTCAAACTGTGTCTATACTTTTACTGGGTACATTGTAGATTCTTTCAAGTTGGACATGTATATCATTATATACTTACAAATGTCTTACATGATTTAACCAGTTCCTGTATTTTCTTGATGGAATATCCTTTTGCATCTTTGAGTACTCTTGGGGTCTTCTCTACCTGCTTAGTTTATTCTGCTATTTCCATTTACTTGTCTTTCTTTACATTTTGCATCATTTAAAAAAATTCCCCAAGTCCTTCCAAACCATACACTGAGTGTTTTATGCCTTTCATCAACCTTGAGAGGAAACACATTTTGTTTTCTGAATGTCCTATGCTACCTAATGAATCCCGACACTCTGAGGACAATTTACCATTTTTATCTTGAAAGTTTTATTCTTAAATAGTTATAATATTTTTCTATTATTTCAAATTGACTCTTTCTTATATTGTCTAATTTCCTTCTTAGTCTTATGGCCGCCACTCCTTATTTTTAAACCAGGATGTTATATATCCAAGGCTGATTGACCCTGAACTTCTGGTACCCAGTGTATGATTCTGTAGTGCTAGAATTACAGGTATGCATCATCATGCCTAGCTATAATTATTATGTTATCTTAAATTATATGATAATAACTGCTAGGAATTTTAGATGGAAAATAAGACAGTACGAAGGGCATAGCAATTCTGAGCATATTGTGGAACTATGTTTGGAGAGTGCTTGATGGCTCAGTCTTAGATCCTTTTCCGTTGAGCTCATCATATTGTCTAAAGATGTTGTTCCCCACTTACCTGTCTGAGTTACATGGATTTAAATGCCAAAATTTTGGGATCAGGGGAAAGTTAAATAGATCTCTATACTCATTATATCAAACTGTTGCTTAGTACCTCTGCATTTGTGGAATCTTTAAAGGTAGGGAATGCTAGATACAACCTAAAATAATCCACAAAACGAAATTTAAAATTATGAAAAATTCACTTCATACTATGATATTTATAATATAAAAGATAGATGAAAAGCATTAGTGAAGATGTTCACAGAAGTGTTCAGCACAGCCAAAAGATCTATGTAAAAAACCCAAACATCTACATGTTCACTGATGTAATAATACTTTCTTTATGCTCTTAGTAGAATAGATAAGAAATGTGGTCTATACACATAATAAGTACCACTTGACAGCAAACAGGAATGGAGTATTTCGTTGGTGACAAAATGGATGAGCCTTCAGTACATCACACAGACTGAAGGAATTTATTAGTAAATGGCACATGTGGTATTAATCAATTGATATGAAATTTCTATATTAGGTAAATCCATAGAGAGAGACTTATCTCAAGAGCTTTTAAAGATGAAAGGGGTGGGCTTTAGAAGGGCAGATGACAGTCTTTTGAAATAAAAATGCTCTAAAACTGATAGCAATATTCATACAATTTTATGAGTATTAGATTAGTTTTGATGGATAATTTGTATGATACATGAATTTCATCTTAGAAACGTTTTAAAAATATACTTGCTACCTTTTGCCAAATGTAAAAGAATTAATAACTTAGACACTAGGAGAGAGAATGAAGTGCGAGTAATACTTCTTTTTAAGAGGGTTGTTTTCAAATTATTTTTATAATTTTGGTACTACTTTCAGTTTGATCTAAAAATATC
The DNA here is from genome assembly GCF_003668045.3 of Cricetulus griseus. Lineage (NCBI taxonomy): Eukaryota > Metazoa > Chordata > Mammalia > Rodentia > Cricetidae > Cricetulus > Cricetulus griseus. Next base: position 192,987,240 of record NC_048597.1, on the reverse strand, counting down.
ATATTCTGCCACATCTGCAGTGTTTAAGGGTCTGTATTTAATTGCAATTGCCTTTTGAGTTCCTATACTACTGCTTCAGATTTCTGTTTTCTTAGTGCATTTTACTTGCCCTTTTCTATTATTCTTCTATCCTTTAATATTAACATGATTTCCTTTTTCCTGGGAACCTTTGATCTTGCAATCCAAGTAAACACTATAATAGGAAGATAGACTAGAACATATGTGATATGAAAGCATGTATAAAAATACTGGGAGCTAAAGATTTAAGCTGGGTTGGGGAAAGGAAAAGGAGGGGTAGGATAATAAAACTAAAGATGTAAGGAGAAACCTTATGAAATCTACTAGTTTTTAAGGTAATTAAAATTTTAAGAGTTTCTTATGTCTGGTAATGGGATTTTTTGTTAGAGTGTCTTTGGCTCTGAGAGGGAGCAGGCCAGCATAGATGGAGAAAATTTCATTTAAAGTATGTTTATATGCAGACTGAAGTATATTATGTGTTTTGTTTTAGGTAGATAGTTAATGGTATGATTCCTTAAAACAGTTTCAGTCATCCTTGCTGTTACTTTACCCTCATCCCTCCTTTTCTGCATTTATCTTACCCTTCTGTAAGTAGAGCTCCTCTGCTTTTTCATTTCCCCCGATCAGCTCACTTGTACCCTGCTAGTCTCATTTCTAGTGTTCCCCTACCCTCCTATGCTGGCTTCTGCAGATGCTGTAGGATATATACTTACTTTTGAAGACTTGGAGCTAAGACCCTCCAATGAGAGATAGCATTAGACCTTTCTATGTCTAGCTCTGGGTTATTTTAGGAAGTGTGAGTATATTGGAGGGCTTGGAAGGAGGAAAAAGAAAGGGCATTGGTATAATTATAGTAATCTCAAAGACAAAAGAAAAAAATTTTAAAAATTAAAACTAGTTTGAACATAATGCTACTTTTTAAATTTAAAAACCTAAGAGACTGGAGGAGCTCATGGACCTGAGACTGACAGCTGGGGAATCAGCATAGGACCGAACCAAGACCCCTGAATGTGGATGTCAGTTAGGAGGCCTGAGCAATCTATGTGGCCTCTGGTAGTGGAACATGTATTTATCCCTAGTGTATGAATGGACTTTTGGGAGCATGTTTTCCATAAAGGGATAGTCTCTTAGCCTAGACACATGAAGGAGGGCCTAGGCCCTGCCTCAAATGATGTGACAGACTTTTATGATCCCCCATGGAAGGTCTCACCCTCCCTGGGGAGCAGAAGGGTCATGGGATGGGGGGTGGGGGGGATATGGGAGTAAAAGGCAACTGGAATTGATCTGTAAACTAAGATTGCTTCTAATTTAAATAAAAATCCTAAAAGACAGACTATTAAATGAAAATCTCAGTGCCTATGAATCAGAGAGATTCCAAAGGGACTGAAAGCTACAGGTTCCATTGCTCTTCATTGCCCACCATACCTAGATACTCAGACCCTGCTGCCATCACATACTTTGGTTGCAAGACACAGAAAAATCAATTTTGAACTGACCAAGAAGCTCTACATGCTAGCTAGCTTTCGTGGTTCTAGATGGGACTCTTAGCTGAGGCACTATTGCAGCTGGTAACAGCTGAGGGAGAGAGTCAGCTTACTTTTGGAGTGTGACCACTGGTTGGTTCCCCAGGCACAAATGGATATTGGTGTCCATGTTCACAAGTGCAGCACTAATTACAGTCAGTGGCTTAAAATTAATCACCAATTATAAAAACACGACATGAAATTGGGAGGGAGATCTGATGATGGTGAATTCAGGGGGGAAACTTGGAGAACAGAAGTGAGGGGTGGATGTGATTGAGACAATATATATATATATATATATATATATATATATATATATATATTGTTTTCAAATAATAAATAAAAGTTAACAAATTCTTTGCTTTGAAGTTTTTTATTATTTTAGCTAAATGTAGGAATAATACATACATTTACTCACTCATTTATATCAAGAAGCCAAGGTCTAAATGTGTTTGCTTTTCAAAATTCATGCTGAGAGATTTCAATACTTGGGTTCCACTCCTCTTCATGTGTTGGGACTATGATGTGTATTCAGCTGTTAAGAGTTATGCAGTTAGTATATAAGGAAATCAGTCAAGCAAGATGGTTTAGTGGAATGTTTTCAGTCCCATTCTCTTTTGAAGTTGCACTTGGCTTAACAATTATGCTACAATTGAGTTGCAACTGAATGCATTCCAACAGGATGCTGGTTGGAGGTTAGATCAAAATTTAAATTATTAACTAATTTATGAAGAGAAACATGAAAGCCACCTTTTTCAATTAACTTGGAAAAAATCTTAGAAAGGTACACATACTGGATATATTAATATATTTAAATACTAAGTGATTAGATTTTGAGTTTTTAAGTTTCTCATTTCTTATGGCTAGAAAGAATTTCATTCTTAACTGATGCATTATAGTAGCTATTCTTCTGTGTATTATATATACATAGTATTTTACATGATATTTTACATGAATTTTAAGATTATGGGTATAATTTTTAGGTCCTTCTTTATATAATTTCAGGATAAGAAGTGTTCTTGATAATGACAATACGGTAGAGGCCTGATATACTTTAGATTGTACTCTACAACTCTGTTTTGTGGATCTTTAAATTTCAAATTGTTTTGTCCTGGTCCACTCATATAACATTCTCATTTTTTTTGATATTTTAGGTACCCACCTATTGTTATTTTAGGTTATGGGCATTTTGCTAGCTTGTAAGTCTATGTACCATTTGCATGTCTGTTGCCTGCAGAGGCCAGAAGAGGACTTCCAAAAGTGGAGTTACCTATCATAGTGAGTTGCCTTTAGGGTGATGGGAATTAATCCCGAGTCCTCTGGAAGAGAAGCTGGTGCTCTTGACTTCTGAGCCATCACTCCTGTCCCACTATCACTTTTATATTAACATCCACCTTTTCTATCGGGTCATGCATTATAATTACAGAATTGGACCATGATAGAACCAAAGCTCCAATAGACTCTGTTCCAACTGTTCAAATTAACAATGTGCTCTAATGGTATGTTAGATAATTAGGAAAGACAATTTAAATAGAATACTGAAGGAAAACTCATAGAAGCTCATGTAGTTACTTTTCTACAAAGATAACAGAGCAGTTTCATTATATTTTGAAAAGATTAAGTATTATTAAAATAATAATTTTGAATAAAAATGTGAAGTTAAGGACCAGTGATTATTTGTAAGAGTCATAGAGGGTGTGCATTGAAGATTCATTTTATGTTTACTATATTATAAACTATAAGCCTTTTTCTGAAATGACTTAAAGTACTTCTAATAAATAACGAAAGTCAAAATCTAAATGTAGAATTGTTTACCATTTGGTTATCATTAAGAAAAATGCCTCATTTGGGTGTTGAAGGAGTTGAACAATGTTTGTTTAGCAACCTCCCCCTGCAGCAATTTATTACTGTTTCTATGCGGTTCTAGCTGTACATGAAGTCATTTCATGGGGAAAGTATCCTGAACAAATGAAACTCAGGCCCTGGAGGTTCTAAAGTACAGTTTTATGTATATCACACTCAAATCAAATTTCATGGCTCAGTATCCAACTTAAACTCTCCATGGTCCACAAATAAACTGCTTTTCTAAAATTAGCATCAAGCAGTTCTCACAGGGTTCTGTGGACAGCTTCATAAACCTTTCGACCTATAATGCCATGTAGGGTGATTGTCTCACTTTCTAAATAAAATTATTCTTTTTTTATTTTTGTTTTTCAAGACAGGGCCTCTCTGTGTAGCTTGGCTATCCCAAAACTTGCTCTGTAGACCAGGCTGGCCTCAAACTCATAGAGACCCACCTACCTCTGCCTCCCAAGTAAAGGCATATGTCACTACTGCTTGTCAATAAATTTATTCTTATAAATGACAATTTTCAATTCTAACCTTGTGTTAAACATCTTTGATGGTTGCTGCCTATACGTATAAGGAAGGACATTAAAAACTACATATCCAAATCACTTTCTTGAACACAGTTATTAAAATTAAAATTCTGGTATTAAATATTTCAATACTTTTACTTATATTTGAAGGGACTCTAGCCAGCCTGAGCCTGGCATACATGGCTGTGGCAGACCTTGCTCTTCTCCCCAATTCCCTTTGCCTTGCTAAAAACCATTTGATGACATTCCTAAAGCTAGCCATCATGGTCTATTCCCTTTCTTGGCCACTTCCTCCTCCTGAGGCTGACTACCAAGGTCTAACTATCAAAATATTGAATTCCAGCAATCAAAAGCCCCCTTTGGCTCACCCAATTAACATACCCAATAAAATTAAAGAACTCGATTCCTTCCCCCTTGGCCTCACTGACTTCTCTTGAGCCCTACTCCTGCCCAAGGTCCCCATCACCCCAGGATCTCTCTGAGCCTGAGCATGTAGAGAGCAAACCCACCTGCATAGAGTGGACCCGCCCAGACAGGAAGAACCTCCTTGAGTCTGGAAGTACCTCACTCTTCCTTCCCCCTCTGTTGCCCCAACCTCTCCTGGGTGAGGAGACTATCAGGAGAGGCAAGACCATCCATATCTGCAGACATTGAAGTCTTGGCCCCCACACACCACTGGGTGACAAGAGGAGATAGAGATATCCCACCTGCACCCACTGGAAGAAGAGATGAGAAGAAGGCAGAATAAGAACACACTCAACAGAAAGACCAACATGACAGCACCAGAATCTAGGGACTCCACACCAGCAAGATCTGAAAATCACACAGAGGAAGAAGAAGAGACAGACCTAAAAATCTACTTCATGAAGATGTTTGAGACACTTGAAGAGGAAACAAGAAAATCTCTTAAAGAAACAGAAGAAAAAAAAACAAACAAAATACAAGAATTAAGTAATTCTCTTAAAGAACCTAAAGAGAAAACAACCAAGCAAGTGAAGGAAGCACTGGAAACAGTTCAAGGTATGAAAATTAAAATAGAAACAATAATAAAAAAAGAATGAGGGGATGCTGGAAATAGAAAGATGGATAAACGATCAGGATCTAAGGATGTGGGTATAACCAATAGAATACAAGAGAGGGAAGAGAGAATCTCAGTTGTTGAAGACTGAGGATATCGCTAGAGGATATACAGTCATTGATCAAAGAAAATATCAAGTCCAACAAATCTCTAACACAAGATATCCAGGAAATATGAGATACCTTGAAAAGGCAGAATCTAAGAATAATAGGTATAGAAGAAGGTGAAGAAATACAGCTCAAAGGTACAGAAAACATATTCAACAGAATCATAGAAGAAAACTTCCCCAGCCTACAGAAGGATATGCCTATGAAAGCACAAGAAGCTTACAGAACACCAAATAGACTGGACCACAAAAAGAAGTTCCCTCAACACATAATAATCAAAACACCAAACCTTCAGAATAAAGAGAAAATATTAAGAGCAGCAAAGGAAAAAGGCCAAGTAACATATAAAGGCAGACCTATCAGAATCACACAAAGAGTTGGTTCTTTGAGAAGATCAACAAGATAGACAAACCTCTATCCAAACTAACCAAAAGGCAGAAAGAGGGCATGCTAATTAACAAAATCAGAAATGAAAGGGGGATATAACAACAGACACTGAGAAAATCCAGAGAATCATCAGGTCATACTTTGAAAACCTGTACTCCACAAAATTCAAAAATCTAAAGGAAATGGACAATTTTCTGGATAGATATCACTTACCAAAATTAAACCAAGAACAGTTAAGCAGTTTAAATTGGTCTATAACCCCTAATGCAATAGAAACAGTCACCAAAAGCCTTCCAACCAAAAAAAAGTCCAGGGCCAGATGGCTTCACTGCAGAATTCTACCAGAAATTCAAACAAGAGCTAATACCAGTACTCCTCAGATTGTTCCACAAAATAGAAGCAGGAGGGGCATTGCCAACTCTTTTTATGAGGCTACAATTGCTTTGATACTCAAGCCATACAAAGATACAACTAAAAGAGAGGACGACAGACCAATATCCCTCATGAACATCGGTGCAAAAATACTCAACAAGATATTGGCGAATCGAATCCAAGAACACATCAGAAAAATCATCCACTATGATCAAGTAGGCTTCATCCCAGTGCTGCAAGAATGGTTCAACATACTAAAATACATCAATGTAATCCACCATATAAACAAACTGAAAGAGAAAGCCATAGGATCACCTCACTAGATGCTGAAAAAGCCTTTGACAAAATTCAGCATCCCTTCATGATAAAGATCTTGGAGAGAACAGGAATAACAGGAACATATCTTAATATGATAAAAGCAATATACACCAAACCAACAGCCAACATCAAAACTAAATGGAGAGAAACTCAAAGCTATTCCTCTAAAATCAGGAACAAGACAAGGCTGTACACTCTCTCCATATCTCTTCGATATTGTACTTGAAGTCCTAGCTAGAGCAATAAGACAAAAAAAAAAAAGGAGATCAAGGGAATACAAATTGGAAAGGAAGAAGTCAAACTTTCACTATTTGCAGATGATATGATAGTCTACATAAGTGACCTGAAAAACTCTACCAGGGAACTCCTATAGCTGATAAACACCTTCAGCAAAGTAGCAGGATACAAAATTAACTAAAAAAAAAAAAAATCAGTAGCCCTACTATATACAGATGATAAACAGAATGAGAAAGAAATCAGAGAAACATTACCCTTCACAGTATCCACAAACAACATAAAATATTTGGGGTAACGCTAACCAAAAAAGTGAAAGACCTGTACAGCAAGAAATTTGAGTCTTTAAAGAAAGAAATTAAAGAAGATATCAGAAATGCTGGGCGGTGGTGGCACATGCCTTTAGTCTCAGCACTTGGGAGGCAGAGGCAGGGGGATCTCTGTGAGTTTGAGACCAGTCTGGTCTACAAGAGCTAGTTCCAGGACAGCCTCCAAAGCCACAGAGAAACCCTGACTCGAAAAAACCAAAAAAAAAAAAAAAAAAAAAAAAAAGAGAAGATACCCAGAAAATGGAAAGATCTCCATGCTCTTGGATAGGTAGAATCAACACAGTAAAAATGGCAATCTTGCCAAAAGCAATCTATAGATTCAACACAATCCCCATCAAAATCCCAAGGTCTGTTCTTCACAGACCTTGAAAGAACAATACTCAACTTTAACCCAGGATATCCACAACAACCCTGTAAGATAAAGGAACCTCTGGAGGCATCACCATCCCTGACTTCAAGCTCTATTATAGAGCCATAGTCCTGAAAACAGCTTGGTATTGGCACGAAAATAGACAGACCAATGGAATCAAATTGAAAATTCTGATATTAACCCACATACCTATGAACACCTGATTTTCAACAAAGATGCTAAATCTATACAATGGAAGAAAGATAGCATCTTCAACAAATGTTGCTGGCACAACTAGATTTGGATATGCAGAGGACTACAGATAGATCCATATCTGTCACCATGCACAACACTTAAGTCCAAATGGATCAAAGATCTCAACATAAATCCAGCGACACTGAACCTTCTAGAAGAGAAAGTGGGAGATACCTTTGAACAAATTGGCACAGGAGACTGTTTCCTGAACATAACAGGAGTAGTAGCACAGACATTGCTATCTACAAATAATAAATGGGACCTCCTGAAACTGAGAAGCTTCTGTAAGACAAAGGACCCAGCCAGTAAGACAAAACCGACAGCCCACAGAATGGGAAAAGATATTCACCAACCCCACATCTGACAGAGGGCTGATTTCCAAAATATAAAATGAACTCAAAAAGTGCATGTTCATACAACAAGGACATATGTTCAACCCCTGAAGTGAGAAGGCCTTGGCAGCCTATGAAGCCTCTGGTAGTGGATCAGTATTATTCCCTGGTGCAAGAAGTGACTTTGAGAGCCCATCCCACATGAAGGGATGCTCTCTCGGCCTGGATACTTGTGGGAGGGCCTAGACCTGTGCCAGGATGTTGTTGTGGAATTGGAGAGCCCCGTGTAGGGCCCTACCCTCTATGGTGAGCAGAAGGGGAGGGGGAGGGGGCTGGCAGGAGGTTAGGGGAAGGGGGAGAGAGAGAAGGGATTGACATGTGAAATTATAATTTTGTAAAAATTAAATAAAAAAATAAACAACTCATTTTAACATGGGGTTTCCCCTTTCTCTTTATAAACTGCCATTTTTTTATGGGGCACATCCATCTTCTCTCTATCCAGAGGCAGTCTTTTGTCTATATAGAACAAATACTCCTGTCCTTTCTTACTTGTTCCCTTTCCCTCTCTTCTTCATCCTCTATCTCAGGTATTTGTCTCTTATTCCTTGCTCTCTGTCCCTCTGGGGCAAATGAATCTCCTTTGTGTTACAAAAGTTGGTTTGGGGGTGTCCTGAGCTGATATAGATCCTTAGACTGTTAAGTTATTATTTATAGTTCACAAACAGTTTTCTTGGCACATATTTTAATAAATGACCCATGGTCATGGATTCCTAAATTTCTGTTTTTCTAGGACATATCCTGAGGAAAATTGAATCAACAAATAATGCTGTATTTGTTGAATGTCTCCAAATGAGATATGGCATCCTACTCAGTTCTGTAATATAATCCAACTGAGAAGAACTTTTGAAAAGAACAAAATGGAAATTGATCAGAAATGCCAAATCATGTGGTTGTAACCATAGAAACTAATGAATTTGGAAAATGTGGATGTCTGAGCAGCATTTGAGGGAAATGGCCGAAAACATAGTGGGGAATGTGGGAAATTTAGGCATGCAGAGCCAGAAGAGGTAGAAGATCAAAAAGTTTTTGAAGGACAGAAGAAATGAATGCAGAGGGTTACCAGAAGTTTGCTTGATGGATCTAAAACATACAAAGAAAACCTGATGAAAATATCATTTCACCAAGATAGAACACTTCATACAGATTGACTACAATATGCATGGTAAGATACATTTCCAATCCAACTGTTGGTTGTTCACCTACCCTCTTATTGGTACCAGACAATGCTCTACTATGCCAGTATCATAGGGTGAATGCATGCCCATCTTTGCTAGTACCACTGGGGATAGTGCTGTACCTTGGTGATTCTTTTGACTAATCATGCTGTAACTTGGTGCTAGAGAGAGGTCCACATATAGACCTGAGAAATTGTGTTACTTTATGTGCTAAAATTGACTGTAGTTGAGATTGAACTAAGCATGCTGACATGTGAAGATTATGTTGCATCATCTGAGTGGGGCATATGTATAATCACAATGTCCTTAGAAGTGGGGGACACAACAAATTTGAGGGCAATGTGATGACTGAAGTGGCGGTCAAAGTACTGTGGTTGCAGCTGAAGATGGTAGCAGACACAGAATCTAGGTGAGGGAAGGAAAGGGTTTCTGCTGGAAGGAACCAGAATTCTAAAATGTTGAGTTTAGATCTATGTGACCCAACTAGTTTTAGACCTTCCAGAGTTATAAAAAAAAGAATGCATTTAGTTAACTTATCCATGTATGGCCAATAGTCATGGCAGGAACACAAAATGAATATAAAGGCACAGCTTCCCACTGTCCTAAACATCTATGTTGAGCTATCCTTTGCTAGCTGATCTCTTATGGAACTGAGTACTCAGTGATTTTTTAAATCTGGTCTCATGGGTCAGATTTACAATATCTCAAAGATAAACTCCTTCTGTTGTGCAGAAATTGTATTTTTTGATATTGAAACTTTCCACCTTGAACTTCCCCCATTAAGACACAAGATGCTTACAGATAGAGGAAATAACATGATGTTCTAAGCAAAGGTGAAATGTTTTATCCTGCAGGGAAGCGCTTTAATATCAGGAAGCATATTGACCTGAAACTGACCAGATTGCCTAAGTCCCTCCCTCCCCCAACAATATGAACAATGAAGACTGCTGAGAGTCACTCTCTGACAATCCAAGTTGCCAAGAAGACTCTCAGACAAGTTGAGATTCCTAGAAGAGGTTCACATTGGTCAAGTTGTCTAGAAGATGAGACCATATGAACTACTTGAAAGAGGCTTAGACCAACTGAACCACCTGGAACAGACACTTTTTAATTTATTGAGCTTCTTGTAAATGGTACAATATGCCTCAGGATTCCAGCTTTTGTGGCCTGCCATCCATACTGGGGTGAGCTTAGCCAATGCAGCTGCCTTTGTTGGGTCAGTAAGTCACCCCTTATTCCTTTAAATAGCCCAGATAAAAATCACTGGTCCATGAGTTTTTCACTGTTGTGCAACATGTGTCCCTGGGCAGGCTGTAGGACCTCTAACAGTGGAACCAGTATTTATCCCTAAAGCACAAATGGACTTTGGGAGCCCATTACCTATTAAAGGACACTATTTCAGCCCAGATACATGGAGGAGGGCCTAGGACCTTCCCAAAATCATGTGATAGACTTTGATGATCCTCTATGAAAGGCCTCACTATTCTTGGGGAGCTGGGGGATGGGTTGGGGGGCCATGAGAGGATGGGAGGGAGAGGGAACAGGGTGGGGGAATTGATGTATAAAATCACTATTTCTAAAAAAATGTTTCAACATATTCAGTTCCTACATCCCTGGAAACTTGGCAAATATACTTTTGGTGAATCCTTTCAATGCCCATAATGAGCCTGAAAGATATAGACGTGTATCTTAGCATTTGGAGTTCTAAGAAATCACTGTCTTCCAAGTTAATGTATTGCCTTAGATCAACTAAATCATCCTTATGGACAATTTCTTAAATTGTTTACAGACCATCTTTCATCAGTTTTATACAGTTTCTGAAAGTTTCCTTGGGCTGTTTTGGTATGTATTTCTGGCTATAATATGATCTGGTATTCGGTAGGTTTTCTTACTAATTGATTAGATTGATGTCCAGGTTTTAGAAGACTTAGCCAGGCTGACAAGGCTGGTTGGACAATTCAAGCAGAGATATCCAACTTTACAAATGCGTGCATCATGACTAGTTTCTGAGTTCAGTCAGCAGAACTGATATATGTGTCAGAGACAGTGAATAAATCTCAGGAATTATTGATATAGCTATCAAAATCGGATTATGATGACAGACAACTAGCTTCAGGACTGATGTTAGAATATTGAAGTAGATATGTGAGGTAGAAGGCTGGTCAGAGGCTAGAGAATAGGAAATTACAGCAAATGGTCTGTAGGGTAATATTTACCTTCTCAATGGAGACCTCTCTCTCTCTCTCTCTCTCTCTCTCTCTCTCTCTCTGTGTGTGTGTGTGTGTGTGTGTGTGTGTGTGTGTGTGAGCATGTGCGTATGTAATGGGCGACAACTATTAAAGAACAAATGTAATAGGGTCACAAATCACTAAGACCACAATTAGGTGAATTTAAAATCATAAAGAGAATCAAGTACTCTTCAGAAAAACAAAAAGATATTTTCAAGAAGGTAAAAGGATTAACACCCAGAAAACTGAGGGTAGAAGTTGTCGAGCAGTTGTCAGTGAGCACAAAATGGAGAGAACATTGTAGAGCATGTGAAGAGTAGGAAATTCAGACAGACTTGGTGATGCGAAATAGGAAGGAAAGGCCTAGTTTCCTGGGTCTCAGTATGAAGTCTGTGTGTCAGTGGGTGAATTATAAGACAGACATGCCTCACAGCCTCAAGTTTGCAAAGTCACAGCTAGGTCTTGCGTCACATCTGTGTGAAGAAAGCAATTTAATTCCACGATGCACAAAAGGTAGGTGTCCTACCTAAAAGGATAGATTTCTTTAGAAAACTTTCACATCATGTCCATTACATTGTGCTTAAAAATTTAATTTTACTTGTAACATCATTTGTTGGTTTCTTCATGAGTAATCTTTATTGTTAGGATTTTGTTATGATTAAAAATATGGTTCAACATGGGGGAGGGTCTAGGCCCTGCCCAAAATGATGTGACAGACCTTGATGATTCCCCCATGGGAGGCTTCACCTTCCCTGGGGAGCCTCACCGTTCCTGGGGAGTGGATAGGGGGTGGGATGGGGGTTGGTGAGCAGTATAGGAGGACTGGAGGGAGAGAGAACTGAGATTTGTATGTAAAATAAGATTGTTTTTAATTTAAATAAACAAGGAAAAAATATCTAGAACACACTAAAAATATGGTTCAAGTGTCTTTTGATAATACACATTTTACTATCTTTTATTATTTAATTTTTAATGATATCTATTCAATAAATAATAGAATCATTGATGGAACACAACTTCTGTTCCTCACAGGGCTTAGAAAAGTGTATTTGTCAGCTAACATACCTTACTCAAATACTAAGTTATTGTGAAGGATTAGTGATATAGTCTGTAACCATTGGATTTTTAAGATATTGCTAACAAATTTACATGCATTGTAAGTATAAATGTACCTTGAATTTTGTATATTTAGTTAAAAAATAAAAAATTCTTATAATGCCTTTTCACTTTTATTGAAAATAGGTTTTTTCTTACATGTAGGGTCTCCCTGAGCCCTAAAGGGAAGGATTTGATGTAAGCATCTGCTTCAGGGCTGAGGGTTCCAAGGTCTCTCACTCTCTACATGTTTATTTTGTTTGTTCCCATCTGCTGCAGGAGGAGGCTTGTCCAATGATGACTGATGAAGGTACACAATGATGGCTATAGCATAGTGTCATTAGCAGTAATTTTATTACTACTTTTCCATTTTTGAACAGTAGCACTCAGTTATCCCCTAGTCCCTGCCCTATATCATTTCTAATTCTTGGTCACCCAAGCACTGTCACTTATGGGTTCCATCTCATGAAGTAGGGCTTAAGACAAATCTGATATTGGTTGTTTACCCTCACATGCTTTGTTCCATAACTGTCCTATCATATCTCACAGGCAGGACATCATTGTAGATCGAATGTTTTGTGGCTTGTGTGGTGTTAACGTTTCTCTTCTGGCAGAGTGAAGAGTATCTTCCTGTACCAAAGACACTACCATGGAGGGAGGGGTAAAGGCTTGAAGTCACTTAGTATACTAATCTCTTGCCCAAATTGGAATGTTCTAGACAAAAGTTCTAGCTCTTTTTCTTTCATTCTAGGTAACAGTAACTCTGTAGCCCAAACAATAATTTTAGCTTTTAGATTGGAAACCTATAACTATTGACTTTTTCTTGTACTAAGGATTTATTGTGTATGCCTATAACACCTGCAATTCCAGTGTAGATGTTATGATGACTTCTCTGATACAATTGCATTTATTTTAGATCCAAGTGTCCCCTAAGAAGTTTCAATGGATTTTCCAGTCAACCTGGTCAAAAGCAGAAAACATACATTTTTTGCAATGTTGACTATTCCATGCATTGTAGATATAAATGTGATAATCCTTTGGGCTTGCCTCAGTCATCTTTTCTAGGGTCTAAATTTTAATAACCCATAATCTTCAATAATTTGGCTCTATGACCATGTGTAAAAATGGTTCTCCAAAAATGTGAACTCACATAATAAAATAAGTACTTGCTCCAAATTAATTTAGTTAGGTCTATGGATCTTTAAGCAAAATCAAAATAGCATAGTAAACTCTTACAACTAATATTAACAATAAATTAATTAATAATATAAAAATGTTATTAGTATTAACTTATTTAATTGAAAATACACCTAGAACTTTTTCAATAATATTTTTATAAACTATTAAGGATTTCATAAGTATATACAATGTGGTTTGATCATATTCATTGTTTGCACATCCCATTAATTCTTCCTGGATCCCCCTCAGACATATAAAGACTTTCTACCATCTTTGTGTCCTCTTTTTATTTTATTGTTTACAATCCAGGGATTTCAGTTTGTGTTCTCCATATACTCATGATTATAGTGACTTCAAATGGAGTGTGATTGACCTACCAGGGGCCAAACCCTTAAAGAAAACCACCTCTCCCTTACTAGAACCCATCATTCAGCAATAACTTCTCAGCGCTGGGAGCTTAAGAGCCCCTACTCCTACTGTTGAAATGTTGACAGTCTAGATTTTTTCCAAATTTTGTCAGAACAACTTTTCTTTTACAAAAAAATAAACTTGTTTAGAAAAGATGGTGATAGCTCAGTGTCCAATGAATCTAGAAGAAATTACTCACAATATTGAGTTCTTTCATATTTCATTTCTTTCTATGTTTTCTTTGATAACTTTCTGAAAAAGTGCTGCTAATTTTCTTGGTTTTATGAGATATTTCTATAATAAATTTATCAATTGTTAAAATAACCAAATACTTATTACAAGTTTTCAGATTAATTGCATTCAGATGTTTTGGTATTTTGAAACACTATGGTTTTACATAGTATTTCCCAATCAATTTATATTGTAAGGATAATTATTATATAACGTTTTAGAAAAGTTATTACTCTTGAGAGAATAATCTACACAAATGGAGTGTGAATTTTTATTTGTTACTAATTATTTTAACAGATGCTTGATACTAAACTCCCATCACTCAAAGCTAATCACCTTACTTTATGTAAAGTAAAGGAAGAAACTTTTCATGCATATCAACTGCTTGATAGATTTTTATTATAAATTGCATGTTAAGTCTTTATTTTACAAAGTTAATAAAAGCTACATGTATTGAAGTTTATTAACTTAGCTGAAATAGTAAAATAATTTTCATGAAGTAAGGTCTATCAGGATATTCACTGCTCTTTTTCCAGAATCTACCAGGATACAGACTAGCTCTCCTCCAGAATCTATTGTTAGCCAGAATTTCAATAGGGAAGGGTGGAGTCCCATGATATCTTCCCCTATCTATGACTGGCTGTTGACAAACATTTTGCAGACCAAGTATAGATAACCTAAGCTGCTGTGACTTCATGATTTAAATGACTACATCATATACAGAAGATGGAAATTAGAAGCCCCTTTATCTTCTGGCTTTTTATTCTCTTTATACCCTCGTCTATAATGTTCTCTGAACTTCAGAGGGGACAAATGTAGGGGAAGCTGTAGCCATGCCTTCTTAGGGGCTGGGGGAATTGTAGGGGAAGCTGTAGCCAGCCCCTAAGAAGGCATGGCTACAGCTTCCCCTACAGACATATAAATGTACTTTCTAGAGATGGGCACCCAACCATCATTTAACCACTTTTCACTTCTCAGAGAAGCTCCTCTGATTAAGCCTTAGTGTACATTTGGTGATGGGTATAAACACAGACGCTTAAAAGGCAGTTTGACTGTATGCCAATTTAGCTGAACAACAGTAATAAGCTCCCTTCCAGGGATTCTCACAGTCATGTATATTTAGTTGAGATTACAGTACAAGGCATGGGAGATCCTATGAAATGGATCTCAAATACAGCCAGAGAATACTGGCTTAACTTCATAGTAGCGATATCCCCATTGCACAAATGGGCACATATTTACTAGTTCATTTGTATTATAGTTCATAGGGTTCACAGATGGGTGAGACCATCTTTTCTCCCCCAATGGCCTGCATAGCATCACTTGAAAATTTCCCCTATAAAGAGTAAGCTTCCAGCTCAGTTAAAGGTTGAATGCTCTACTATATCTTGCAACCAACACACGTGGAATCTTTAGTAATATTGTTTTATTATTCAGTTCTTGTGGGAAACCAAGAGAAATGGCAAGAGTTTATATTGTTTTGAGGGTCTTTAGTTTATCACTGGCCAAAAACTCATATGGAGGTATCTCACACTTGAAAATTAGGATTTTTGTATAGTAACCCACACCATCTTGGAGCATCATTATCTAGGTAATTGATTATTATTGGTTTACTTAATAATTTTCAATATATAGCCATGTGTCTACCTTCTTCACACTCAACAATATAGAAGAGCTTCTTTCTATTTATGCTGAACTTTTCATATTGCCTGAAAGATTGATAGTCACTATTTCTCAAATTAATGAATCATTGAGAGTTATCAATATGAAAAGTAAATGAAATATTAATGGAAATTTCAAATAAAATTTAAACATTACAAGAGGCAGCAAGAGATTCGGAGATTGAAAAGTAGGGCAAGAACACAGCTATGGCTGCGGTGATGAACACATTCCTTAGTTTATTATTAGCATACATCCAGCTTTTTATTTCACCTAGACTTTCTAATATCAAAATATGATATGAACATTCTCTTCAGAATAAAAAAAGTGTCTCAAAGGAACTTTGGCTTGCATATTTGTTTACCTGGGAGAGATTTTTCATTAATACTACCATATAGTAACACATTCCTTATTCACAGAAGTTAGGAAGGGAGACTCAAAGGAATGGAGAGCAACATAAAAAAAATATGGTGTGTGCTGAAAACTGTCACTACGAATTAACATCTATCCTTAGTTTGCTAATGCTCCCACTCAAAACCACTTATTAAGTTGTCAGTAAACCTAGGTGGGCACATTTGGCCTAGAAATACTACTTTCTACTTCCTTAACTTGCTTCCCTTTGGAATAACTTTTTATGTAGAAGATAAAACTTGTGTACCTTGAAATACATATTCTGGATTCCCAGAATATCAGTGTTTGGTTTGGAAACAGAACCAATGATGTGGTAAGAACACATCCTGAAACCTCAGTCCAGAGCTCTTTCAAGTCCCAGAGCCACATCAAGGCACAAAACTCATGCTTTTCTGATGCTTTTATTACAGTAGAGCTAAATTATGAGACATGAAGCAGAAGAATGAGATTGTGCTAGTTGTAGAAGAAACAGTTGGAATGTGGTTGATACATAGACTCTACCACATGGTATCAAAATAAGTTAAGAAAATATTCTTGGATCCTTCATGATTGCCCACACCTAAAATTACAGTAATGTGGAGGATGAGGCAGGAGGATTGCCATGTGTCTGACACTACTTTGATCTACACAGTAAGTTCCACATCAGCTTGGAGTGATACCCTGGCACAAAACAATCAGATGAAAGAAAATCTTGATATCTTCTGTATCTTCTGTGAATGTCAAATAGTTGAGCATATTAGAGTCTACATCAGGGATAATTATACTCTATTTCTAAGCATCTCATTATTTTCTATTTTGCAGATAAATAAATTAGTTCTCCAGTGTTTTGCACTATATACACATTACTAGACATCTTTATTTATTTTGTAATATGTTGTTAGTAAAACGCAAGCACAATTGCTTTCTTAGTTGTCATTTTAAAGTCCTAGACCTTGTATTTATCTTCTTTATTGTATAAAAATAATTTAATGATTTAATCACACATTATATGATATACTATAATTGTAATTTTCAAATGCCCATTTCATTAAAATTTTATTTTGCACACAAGACCTATAAGTCCCTGCTGCTACAGAAAATTGACAGTCTGGTAGCAATATCTGCCAATAATTTTCAATTAAACCATTTCACCCATAATATATCACAATAATCAGATGGCAAAGAGCTTCTGATTCATTCACAATGCAGCATCATGATTATGAGAGCATAGGAGTTCACCTCAGTCCCTGCCATGTTCATTCTCACCAGAATAAAGCCATACTTATGGATAAGTGGGTTTAATATGGATCTATTCATGGTTTGGCCCATTATATTCTTTTCTTGGAACCCTCTTGCTCAGGGCAGAGAGAACAGGCAGGCTCCAAAGGCACTGCAGAATGATGGAAAGCAGTTACTCAATGTCTCTATCTTTCTACATTAGTGATTTGCAAACGTGAACCATGTTTTAACCTATTTACTACCATTTTCTTTCCATTGCTTCTCCATCATCCAAAGTAATAGTAGAAGAGGTATAAACATGACATGGGCATATACTTCTATCTACAAAGTACTTACAATGTAATGCACCCTCAGCACACGTTCTTACTCACTTGGAAGAATCACTGCCATGTGGATTTCATTAACTAATCTTAAAGATAAGGGTTTTTAATTCATTGAAATTAAGAAAGTCGAAGAAGTTATCATGATATTTCCCAGTCATTCACACAGGGGAGGAGCCTGTCCCCGTCTGCTTCTTTTTATGATGGATCCATATGCTTTGGGTGGAACTAAGTATTATTGTGTTAATGAAAACTGTCAAAACAAACATACAGAAGTACTATACGATCTTACATGAAAATATAAAAGCTGTGCTCACTTTGGCAGCACATACTAAAATGGAATGATACAGAAAATATTAGCATGGCCCCTTCACAAGGATGGCATGCAAATTTGTGAAATGTTCCATATTTTTGCAGTGGAAACTTCCTGGAATCTATGAGGGTGATCCTAGTGAGGCCCTAGTAATGGGGGACATGGAGTCTTAACTGGCCATCTTGTAGCCAGGCAATGATTCTAGTGGAGGGCCTGGGATGCATTCACTTGAATTGTTGGGAGATCCTATGAAACTAGGACAGAGCCTTTCTCTCCACAAACTGACAGTGGGGTGGGGGTGAGGGTGGGGTCCATTGCCAAGGACAACATCCTCTCAATTCATTGAATATGGTGAGGTTGAACAGTGCCTACCCAGTCTTCACCCCTATGATCTAGTCTCTTTGGTTCTGGAAGGTACTCTGCAAGCTACTAAAGGAGTAAAATGAACACTAACCCAGCTGCAGTAGTCTGTCCTGCTTGCAAGATGTGTTGGGGCAATGGTGGCACAGAACTTGTAGGAATAGCCAACCAATGTTTGGTTTAACATGAAGCCCTTGCTAAGATAGGAAATCTATGTTGGATACTTGCTTGGACAGCCAGGAACTGAAGACTGGACAGCCCAAGAACTAGGGTAGAACCAAACTTGAGTGACCTAAAAAAATCAGTGAAATGATTTCTAATGATATTCTGCTATACTCATAGATAGGTGCCTTGTCCAGTTGTCTTCAGGAGAGGTTTCAAGATGCAGAGACCCACAGCCAGACATGATGTGGAGACAGAGTCTAAATTGGAAGTCTCCATCAGGTTCCTCACCCAGGAGTTCTGTGAATCCCATGAAAGAGAGGACAGAAAGATTGTAGGAATCAGGGGATGGAGGAAACCAGTAGAAGAAGGCCCACTGCATCAACTAATCAGGGCTCATAGGGGCTTACAGAGACTGAAGTGGTAATAATGAAATCTGTACAGGTTTGCATCAGGTTTTCTGTATATGTTTTGGATGTTTTCTTGTTTTGTGAGACTCCTAACAGTGGGAGCAGGTTTGTCTCTGTGTCTTTTTTCTGCTTTTGGCACTTCTTCCTTTCTGTTGGGTTGCTTTGCCCAGCTTTGGTGTGAGGGCTTTTGCCTCTTATTATATTTTGTTTTGCCTTGTTTGGGTGTTTTCTCTTGGATGCCTACTTTTTCTGCTGGGAGGTGAAGCAGGAGAGGAGAGGATTGTGGGAAGAATAGAGCGAAGGGAAACTGTGGTTAGGATATACTGGATGAGAAAAAATTACTTTTAATAAAAACGTTGATATCATAGAAAATAAGGGTCTGGTTATGGTTCTCAGGCACTGCAAAGAGTTTCAGGGCATGGATGATGGGTCATGGTTGATGGTACTAAGTTTGAAGAGTCTGGAATCGATCCCTGAATGCTGGCTGTTTCTGCAGAATAAATGTTTGTTGCATTTTCATGCTATTTGAGATCTTTCTTCAGCAATTCTTAGACCCTAACAGTTAGACAGAAGGAATGACTTCTTGTGTGCTATTGAATAGTTGGGAGATTACAGTTAATAAATCAGTACAGATTTCAAAAAGTTACAAGAAAGGGCTTTGAAACTTCTCATCACCAGAAATGATAAATGTAGAAGAAATGTTCGAAGAGATATACTTGCATTGATTTAAGCAGGACACACTGTATTTAAACTAATTTAAACATTATATAATATATGCATGAATCAAAGCACCGCTTGATACATGTTTAACATCTCCATTTTTACAATTTTGTTTTGGTTTTTCGAGACAGGGTTTCTCTGTGTATCTTTGGAGCCTATCCTGGCACTCGCTCTGGAGACCAGGTTGGCCTCGAACTCACAGAGATCTGCCTGCCCATGCCTCCTGAGTGCTGAGATTAAAGGCGTGAGCCACCAATGCCCAGCTTCCATTTTTACATTTTATGTATCAATTAACATTAACTTAATTGTGTATGTGTGTGTGTGTGTGTGTGTGTGTGTGTGTGTGTGTGTGTGTGTAGAGGAAACTCTCATACACTGTTGGTGTGAGTGTATACTAATGAAGCCATTTTGAAAATCTGCCTGGAGATTTCTAAAAATCTGAAGGTTGTGCTACCATATGAACCTGTATTACCTCTCATTGGCATGCACCCCAAGGACTTCGTAGCCTACTACAAAGACACTAGTACAACAATGCTTGCTGATGATATAATTACAATGACTGAGAAAAGAAATAAACCTAGATGATCTACCAGCTTATCACTAGATGAGGAAAATATGCTGCATATTCACAAAGGGGTTGTATTTTGATGGTAGAAGATATACCTGGAAAATATTGTACTGAATGAGGTCACCCAGACCCAGAAATACAGCTTTACATGTTCTCTTTCATATGAGGGTCAGAGCTTCAGATCTCTAGTTTTGTGCTTTAACCTGGAATCCAGGAAGCCAGAAAAGGGCCTTAAGAAAGAATAATAGTAGAATACAGGTAAAATGGGATTAGGGAAATACTGGGGGCAGAAAGGCATAAGCATGGATCAATATGGTCAAATGGCAGAAACAAGGGACCCAGAGAGGGCTTACAGAAAACGAAGAGTGGGTGAAAATGCCTCTCTGGAAATGTACTATCTTGAAACCCAATTAAAAACATAATTAGAGTGGGAAATAGAACAGGTGTGACATGAAAAGAGTGGAGGGGCATTGGGGGCTAAGGTTTAAATAGAGGTGAAGGGCAGGGGGAATGGAAGAGAGGAGGGAATAGGGTATTGGTTAATCCTACTAAGTGTATTAGTTGATTTTAGAGTGCTGTGATAAAATAGCAGGACCAAGGCAACTCGGAGAAGGAAGGGTTTATTTGGGGTTTGCAGTTCCAATGGGCTGGGAACCCATCATTATCAAGAAACAGGCAGACATGGTGCTGAAGCAGTGGATGAGAGCTCACATATAGGTCCACAAGCAGAAAGCAGGATCACTAGAAGTGACCTGAGTCTTTTGAAACGTCAATGCTGTCCCCAGTGACACACCTCCTCCAACAAGACCATATGCCCAATCCTTTCCAAATAGTTCTACCTAGTGAGGACCAAGTATTAAAACATATGAACTGATGAGTACCATTCTCATTCAAACTACCGCACTAATGAAAATCAGAAAAAGTCTTATGGGAGCTCATTAGTTTGCATGCTAATCACAAAATATAATAAAAATGGAGTTTGGACAGCAGTGCCCTGCATTGGTGGACAGTGCTGTTCCCCAAAGTTAGGATATTAAATGAAAATCTCAGTGTTAGACATTCGATACCTCTCTATGAGTGTTTGGTTAGGGAGGCCCTAGAAATAATCAAACAATGTAGAATATTACCATTGTTCCTGGTTTGCCACCACAACTAGATGGTAAGTCAGTGCTACAGATACCACACACTTGGGTTGTAGGTAATAGAGAAATCAGTCTCAAACTTGGTGGGATATTCCTTCTGATGGATAGCTTTCATAGTGACAGAAGATGCTGTGAAGGTTTCTAGGGTAGAAAATGCATCAATAAACTCAGTCAGTGTTGAGCCTTCATGCCATAATACTGAACTGATGATCAGGATGTGTCTACTTATGCCGTGTGGCATTACCGTTATGGTAGGATCTAACCGCTTTCTGATTGTATTTGAGAGCTACTCCACAAGGGGAAAGCTATGCATGGTACTATATGCCTGATCTGAAGCCTATGGCTAAAGAAGTCATAGATCCCAGAAGGGAATCTGCTATTGTTTAACAAAATGTCAAGCTGCCTTCTAAATAGTTTCCAAATATTTATTCTATTCCTTCCACTGTGACTTTTAATGTTGCTGTTATTGTACCTCTCTTCTCTTCAGTTGCTGGCTCATAAGGGGCTTTGTCATTTCTTTCAAATGGATTTTAAGATTTGGCATTTATCATTGGTATTTTGATGTTAATTTTTTTGCTATATATTTACCTTTGAGCTTGTTTTTCCTTTTTGGCAATATATATACTTCTCAGAACTGGTTATTTATGGTTTAAATTGACAAAAAAATAATTCATTAATTCATTGGCCAAAAATAGTGTCCATCTTTGTATTGCAGAAACATTATAGGTTTGCCTTTCACATTTAGGAAATTGTTACAGCTATAACTAACTTTTGATTCACTACAAAGTACTGTGTGTCTATTATGAACACTACAAACCACTTGTGGTTTGATTAAGAATGCTCCCAGAGACTCATATATTTGAATACTGGTTTGTGGAACTCTTTTGGAAGGATGTGGAGGTGTAGCTTTGTTGGAGGAGGTGTGTTACTAGGGGTGGGCTTTGAGGTTTCAAAAGACTGGAGCCATTACTAGTCCTCCAACCCCTCTCTCCTGCATGGCTGTGGATCAAGTTGTGAGTTCTCAGCTGTTCTTTCATTCAGCCATCATGGACTCAGCCCCTTTGAAACCACAAGCCCAGTAAGACAATTTATTTTATGTTACCTTGGTCAGTGTGTTTCATCCCAGTAATAGAAAAGTAACTAAGACACCATTCCATTATAAAAATATGTAACAGCATTTACATGATGTGGTAAAAATTGGCTGGAAAGTGGAAGGAGCAGAAAGAAAGATCTACAGTGCAGTATATAATTCTCACCTAAACATAAAGGTGTTTTAAACACTGTTGATTGGAATCTAAAGTCTCCTGGACATGCTATCCTATTACTGATGCTGTTCAGTACCTGAGCAGTGAGTCTTTGCTCTGTTTCTTGATGTTGAGTGATTTGTTACGAAGTTATGAATGGTGTCACTTTTGTTATTAACCTCAGCTCTCCAGTCAACTGGCAAACTGGCCCTGGGAAAGACTGGCAGGGAATACACAGCCACAGCCACAACTCAGAGCCACAATCACCCCATTCCCTGCCCTTCTCTCCCACTTTACCCTGTGTTCATAGGAGATGACCTATTCTGGCTTTTCTCTTGGTTTACTTTTATATACATTTCTCTTTATGATTAATAACCATGACTTTGCAATAATCTTTCATTTGCCACTAAGCCCTCCTATTTTGTTTTGCTTCAAGGGTGTTCTGGCTTTGAGGGAAGCCTTTTACCTTTTAATAGCAATTTTCAGCTCAGAAGCCCACTAACAGTGCCCTTCTCCTTGTCAAGAACACTCTCAAGCAATGACTATGCACAGTACTGTGGATGGCATTATATACTTCCTTCTTTTATTTCGCTTTGAGATTTAATCATGTACACCTATGCTGGCCTCAAATTCAAGGTCCTAGTCCCTCGTCTTTTAGGAGTGCTGAGATGACAAGTGTGTGCCACCATTCCACACTTAAATTTTTCATATTCTGAACGTAATGTATCTTTATATTTATCCATTTGATGCTATTTCTCATTAGAGTTTTATAATTTATTTGTCTGTATTTAACGTAAATATTTTAATATTTTTCTGTTTGTTCCTGCTATGTAGAAATGATATAATTAATATTTTATCTTTAGATTTTTATATGTGCACATTATTTTAATAGTTTACTGAGATACTTTAGTTGCTCTAAAAAGATACAAAGAAGTCTAAATTATATCAAACTGTTTATTTAATTTTCAGATCATTAATGATATATTTCTTAAAAATTTTAATGAAGCCAGGCATTGGTGGCACATGCCTTTAATCCCAGCACTCGGGAGGCAGAGGCAGGCAGATCTCTGTAAGTACAAGGCCAGCCTGCTACAGAGTGAGTGCCAGGATAGGCTCCAAAGCTACACAGAGAAACCCTGTTTCGAAAAACCAAAAAAAAAAAAAATGAAAATGTTTTGTTTGCCTTTTGATTTTGTTTATTGTCCACTACTAAGGTCAAATCACTTTTTGTTTACTAGAAATTGAATTTCTCATATTCTGTTTAATATTTTTTCTCAGTATAAGCTTTTGTCAGGTAGATTTTATTTAGCAATCCCATTTTCCCCTCCTGTCAATGGGGCATGAGAACATAACCAACAAATACCCACCCAAAGCCTGGCTCTCAATCAGTCTATGAAACATGTTTTTACACAGTGTTTTTATCCTCTTGTTTTTCTGAACTTTATTTTGTTTTATTATGTCTTTGTTTCCACCTGCTTCTTTCTACTCTCTCAATCCCCAAAATAAAAATCTATATTGATCTTAAGACACACTTCATATCTATGAAATACCAGCAAACGAGGCAATTGTAGAGAGCTCTCTCAGAGCATAATAAAAGCCACAGCTGTGTCCCTAGACTTTGGTGTAACAAGACCCACTGGATTTTACATTGCTTCCTCATTTTCACACTGGAAACTCTAATCAGATGTTTTATTTCTCCTGTTTTTCTTATTTAACACTGATACATTTTCACCTTGATGTATTTTTGACATTTTATGTCTTGTTTATTTCCTGAAATAAATCAGCAATCTCTCAAATGTCATTTTTGTCCTGCATCAGAGGTCTTTACATTGTCCCAAGAAATTGAAAGAAAAATGCATTTCCAAGGAATTCATTACAAACTTTCATTTGATTAAATTTTATAATGGGATATAGTGTTTCTTCAAGGAGTACTGGAAAACCATGAAATGCAGTTTCTTTTACCATTCAGCTATCCTCAGCTAGCATTAAAAACACCTGTCAAAGCTACCCATTAGTTATCAGTTGTTGTCATGTGATAAATGTAGAAAGTAATTCTTAAGTTAGAGATGATTTCTTCTGACACCTTTCTTCAGTTTGCTATCAATCCCTTCGCACATCAGTCTTGACACTGACATTGTGAGATGATGGTCTAGCTGCAATCAGCGATCATGTGCTGAAGCTTTTGAACTAAAAGTGTGTGTGTGTGTGTGTGTGTGTGTGTGAGAGAGAGAGAGAGAGAGAGAGAGAGAGAGAGAGAGAGAGAGAGAGAGAGAGAGAGAGAGACAGACAGAGACAGACAGAGACAGACAGAGACAGACAGAGAGACAGAGACAGACAGAGACAGACAGACAGACAGACAGACAGACAGAGACAGATAAGCAAGGGAAGCAGGTAGGTGACCTTCAGATCTTTATTCTCCCTTCTCCCTTCCAACATCAATGCCCTTGTCTCATCTTCTAAAATGTCTTCTGGACATGGGGTGGCTGTTGTACTCATGAAATAACAGTTACCGTAGTTACTTGCACAAGACCTACATAAGATAAGTCAGTAAAATTCCCAACATGGATGGGATACGGGCCCTTGAGGCCCCACCACTATTGTAGTTGTTGGCTGTTTGGGAGGAAGAAGTTGCCCCATGCAGTGGAGGACTTCATATACTTGGGCATATGGACAATATTAATTGGATTCAATAGATTATGAAAGAGAAAAAAGACTATGAGAACGTAAAGATTGGAGGAGGATATGTTAAAAGAATTAGATTGGGAAATGGTGGGGTAGATATGATGAAGATGCATTTCATATGTGTGTGAGATTGTCAAAGCATAAAATATTCATAAAAAGATTTGTAAACATTGCACGAAGATAAAGATAGGAGATACAAAAGGCCACATGTGTGATTTCATTCATAGGGAATAATCAGAGCAGATAAACTCATGAAAAGAAGGGTGATCCCTGGAGGCTTAAGAAAGAAGATGGGAAGTGACTTGTATTGACTACAGTCTCTTTTAGAGATGAATACAATGCTCTAGAAGTAGAAAATGACAACAGCTATTGTATATGAGAAAATACTGAAAAACACTGAACTACATATTTTAAAGAGGTGAGCTTTATGGAATGTGGATTGTATTTCAATAAATTACCTTTAACAAAGAGTAAAAAAAAATTCTTCTCTAGTCAAAATCAGCAAACCGTATAACATAGCTGCAAACTGAACTGTCTACTTCCCTTTATGAAGTTCTTCCCAAGTGACTTTCTTGAAACAATGATTTCTGTCCCTGCCTAACACAGGGACACTGAAATTGAAATTTTGTCAATATTTCCATATTATAACCCTCAAGAAGCTGAGTAGGAACAAATAACATTGTTACTGGAAGATAGAAAATATTCCATCCGTGAGACCATTTATCTAAAACCCCTTTAAAAAATAATTTTCTACTCCCTTCGGCCCTGGAACCCTGACCATATCCTTAAGCTGGGATGCCAATCATAATCTTTCCTGTTACCAGGGCAACTAAATTGATATTTGCCAGAACACAAAATTGTAGAATATACAAGGAGAGAGAAAGTAAGTCTTTTGCTTCATTCCCTCCCTATTCCATTATTATTTCAATAATGTATTAAACAAAAATTAGGTACTAAATTATAACTATGCTGTCCTATTGAGCTAATTAAAAGGTAACAAGAATGGGTTAATGAGTGATAAGAGCCTTCAGGAAAGGCTTGGCTTGTATCTAGGAAACAAGGCCAGAAAACAGCTGAGCTATCAGCATTTCATACTCAGCTTCTGAAATCTGATATTTTCTACACCTTTTGACCTTGAATGATTTAAATTCAAAAGGATCTGCTTCCAAAATGATTTAAAGGCATAGCAAATATTTGAGTAACCAAAAAAAAAAAAAAATCCCGTATTTTCCCACTGTAATTCAGTTTAACTTCAAATGACAAAGATGACCAGCGTTACCCTAAATTTTTGTTTTCATCCCTTAACAGAGAATGATTATTTGCAAGTACAATTAATTCTTCTAAAAAATATATGCTGAAGGTATGGTACAAATGACATAGAGAAGCAGACAAAATTGTGAATTTTATGAGTAACATTTTTAGAAGTTACATACTTTAAAATTATATATAATACATATAAGTGCATATATATGTCTTACATTTATCTGTGTCTGTCATATCTATCTATCTATCTATCTATCTATCTATCTATCTATCTATCTATCTACCAATCATCTATCATGAAGTTATGCCATTTGCACTGACAATGCTCTGTATGAGAGATATAAACAACTTAAGAAAACTCTATTATCTGGCATTAGAAATCTTCATTGGAGTTGTTGGATAGTGTAGTCCAAATGACTCAAAAATCAATCAATAAACCTCCATAGGAGTTGTTGGATGGGGTAGTTCAAATAATTCAAAATCAATCAATCAATAAAAAATAAATAAATAACAAATGTTTTTGCTTAGTTATTTCTCATTGAAGTTAGGTCTCTATTGTACTTTGGACTCTGGACTTAGATGAGTTGAACTGGCTCTAACCTGAAAACCTTCATGTGGTGTAGCATGCATAGAACCAGATGATGCTGTGCAAGCTGCTGCTGGAAGCCTTGCTCCAGACAGCTTAGTTGACCTTGGGACTGTGACCACCTGTTGTTCAAGCAAGTGGCCCTGGATATCCTGGGCTGTTTTTATTTATACAGTTTCAACTGCTTGCATGAACAGTTCTACAATCAGTTTTTACTTCCTAAGTTTCTGAAAATGGTTATAATAATTACCAGTTTGTTCCTTGCTTCTTTCCCCTTCCATCTCCCAACTCTCCCACCAGTAGCCATTACCCTTTCGCTCGATATCTCTACTATTTGAAGTATAAGCAGTCTTGCAAGCTACAAAGCAACCTTTCTAACTAGACATACCTACAGGTAGAACTGTGTGCCCTGTTGGCAGCACATGTCTTTACATTATGCAGAGTGAGAGACAGTTTTGCCTTTTGTGGTTAATATTTACATCTGGTAGTGTCTGGGTTCTCACAATCAACTCACCAGTCAAAGCTAGATCAATCCATTCTATATTCTGTACTACTCTATCTCCTTTGGGGATATACCAGTTTTTTCCTTTTATCCTATAGGCAACATAACTCGGAAACTTACTCATAAGAGTTGCCACTGCTTACTCCTTGTTCTCATGTCCTCTCCCTTAACTTCTTTGGGTATTGGCACAGTTATTAGCAATGAGGGAACTGCGGGTTTCTATGATTCTGCTTAATTCCATGTTCCTAGACTCTTCCCATTAACTCCTGATACCATCTATTTAATAACATTTCTCAAACACTCCTGTGGTTAAAATCATTCTTTCCAGAACAGTTATGCAAATATAACTGTAACAATAATCTTCATGATCTACTGTGACTCATTCAGGGCAGCAGTATGGCTAGCTAGCATAGTGGAAAAAGGCAATCATGTAACACTCCTGGGATCGTCCCAGAATCATGCAGTGAACTGTCCACAGCTCTTGCCAAGTTTGTCAGGATCGCCTGGGTCTTGCCACAAGGAAAGACATTCATGCTATTATCAGATCTTGTTCCCTAATGAAGTCACATGGCTCCTGCCAAGCTACCAAAGAAGTGAAGCAATCAATATTCCTATCTGGCTATGACAACTGTGAACCACAACAATGGCTAGCATAGTAAGATGTTCCTAGAGTTGCAATATCTAGGTGATAATCAATAGGTAACTAAATGGATTTAAGGTCTGTTCAACAGGAAGGAAACAATGCCTGATACTAGAAACATAGCCAACTACCTGGGGCTAGAGAGGTCATGGATTTTAAAGGAAAATTTACTACCTGTACTCTGTAAGACCAAAATAATTCCTAATTGCATCCTAAATCTTATACTTATTTTTACAGGTAAGTGTAGTTATCATCAAAGACACTTGTCTTTGCAGCAAATGGAGACCATTACAGAAAACTACAACTGGTCATAATGCAACTGTCAGCTGATTATGGGGTACCTAGTCCCAGCAGATACATCTATAACACAACTTATGCAGTTAAGGTCCAGAAAACACTTCAGGAAAGAGAGTGGGAAGATTTTTTATTTTATTTTATTAGTTCTAGTTAGGGAACAAGCTTATTTCAAGACCCTTCTCCCTCTCCCTCCCCTCACCTCCAAATTCCTCACCCACCCCCAGCCCACCCCCACCCCATCCACCCACCACTCCCCAGGCAGGGTAGGGCCCTCAACGGGGGCTCTGCAAAGTCCACCAAATCTTCCTGTGCTGGTCCTGGGCCCTTCCCCATGTGTCCAGGGCCAGAGTGTAACCCTTCACGTGGGATGGGCTCTCAAAGTCCCTTTTTGCACCAGGGAAAAATACTAATCCACTACCAGAGGCTCCCTGGAGTGCAGAGGCCTCCTTATTGACATCCATGTTCAGGGGTCTGGATCAGTCTTGTACTGGCCTCCCAGACAGCATCTGGGGTCCATGTGCTCTCCCTTGTTCATGTCAACTGTTCCTGTGGGTTTCTCCAACCTGGTACAGACCCCTTCGTTCTTCATTGAGGGTGGGAAGATTTTAAGAGCCTGAAGACCATGAAGTCTGCTATAAGATTGTGTCTTCTTGAAATGACTGAAAAGTTACACCCATGATACATCAACAACATGGCTGCCTAAACAAGACCTGTACAATGATAATACCAATAGGCTTGTTAAAGTTAAAAGTATAAATCTCATGGGGCCCCTACTTAGACAAAGAATTATGGGCAATTAATGACTACTGAGGGAGGAAGAATTAGTCTCCCCCAATGATGAGCCTCCTCATTGGACACCCAATACAAAGTGGTCAGCTTTGAAATTGTATGCATGTAACACCAAACTGGCTCAGTAGGCTGTATATCTATATGTGCTTATAAGTGTGTGTGTGTGCGTGTGTGCATATCTGGTGTGTGTGTGTGTGTGTGTAACCACATTAATAAATACAAAGGCCAGGAGCTGGTGGTGCACACCTTTAATCCCAGCACTCTGGAGGCAGAGGCAGACGGATCTCTGTGAGCTCGAGGCCAGCCTGGTCTCCAGAGCGAGTGCCAGGATAGGCTCCAAAGCTACACAGAGAAACCCTGTCTTGAAAAAACAAAATAAATAAATAAATAAATGAAAAGATGCCCTGACCCGCAGGACATCAGCCTGGGGCAAGAGAGTCAGGGATAGGGAATGAGGACAAGAGACAGAAAAAACGACCATAAGACAGGATTCTGATCAAGTGGCAAACTCTATTTTTCTCAGACTAACTTATATAGTCAGTAAAGATAAGGGGAGGAGTAGAATGGGTTATTTGTGCACCAGGTGTTACTGTAGGCAGGATACTAGGATGTTTGGCAGGGTAAAGAGTTCATGAGTAAGAGGTCCAGGAAGGGTTGCCTAGGTGACTGAACCTGTGGGTGGAGGACTGGGTCAAGTTGTTTATCTTGAGCTGAGGTTCTAAGGAGCTGCTATGAAAAGGTTAATATACAGCTACGTGGGCAGCCAAGAATGCCCTAGGATCTCATGCCAAGACCTGAGATCTTTGGCTCCCAACACAAAGAGGCCATCTATTTGAGAGGGAGTAAGGGGGAGCATGGGAAAGGTTGGAATGAGGGAAAATGAAAGTGATGAGAGGGAGGAAAGGGAAAAGAGCAATGCATGTAATTAGATTTTAATTAAAAGTATGAGTCAGAAGATAAGAGACTTTGCTGTGAGATTTTTGTCTCCTCGTAGTATCAGAAACTGTACCTGTGAAGTCTCACCAACACAACTGACCAAACATGAATTGGAAAAGTGGATGGGGGAATGCCCATGAGATCTCAGTCCTCCAGAAAGAATAACAGGCAACCAAGGAATGCTGAGTACAGGAGAAATAGTCTTTCCAAGGGAAGAGAAAACCAATGGTTATCTGATACCAAATGACCAGCCCTGGAAACATACATACATTATACAGTCTGAGCAGGTTATATTTAGGAATATGTGTGCATGTGCATACATACATGTAATAACAAGAAAGGGGAAATGAATTTGAAAGAGATCAAGGGGTTAAGAGGGAGAAAAATCATATGAAAAACATCACAATTATATTGTATTATCAAAAATTAAAGAAAAATTTAAGCTATAGGAAAAGAGCTGACAAAGTATGGTAAATCTCAGAAATGTTATCAGAGGTTCATGACACACATAGCTCTTTGGTCCATGAATTTAACTATAGTCTATATATTTTATAACAGATTTTGATAATAAGATGGTTATATCTGGCCTCAAGCTGTGATATTTTATACAATAACACAAATCATATAAGTATGATTTTACAAGTTATGAGATGCATTGTTGCAACACAGATGACTCCTGTATTATTTTAAAATTTCACTTTTTGAGTATTCCGTTGCCAAAAATTGTAACTTCTGATGGGCAGAATA
Source organism: Cricetulus griseus (assembly GCF_003668045.3). Taxonomy (NCBI): domain Eukaryota; kingdom Metazoa; phylum Chordata; class Mammalia; order Rodentia; family Cricetidae; genus Cricetulus; species Cricetulus griseus. The sequence continues at coordinate 192,956,215 of NC_048597.1, read as the reverse complement.
GTCACAATAGCCCCTGTAAATATGCAGATATCTCCTGGATGTGTCTGTGATACATCCTCAGCTATCATCACAAAAGGGGCTTGTGTTCATTGTGGAAGCCCCCAACCATGGTTGTCATGACTACAGCACAGGTTTCTTTTTCTTCTTTCTAGTTAGCATATAGCTAAATAGGAAAATTATAATTAATACTTCTGGAAGAAAGCATTTCAAGTTTAACTCAAAGCATTTTCTTCTTAATTTTCCCCCTAAAACCTCAGAGAACTAGATTTTCAAGATAATCTCAGTTTCACAGTATTGTTGAAGAGGAGCCACCACATCTGTAACTCCTGTCCCCATGAATGGGATTTCCTTCCATGTAACAGTCAGACACTTCTTACTTCTTTCATTAAGAGTTCAGTGCATCACCATTTATGCATCTCGTTTTCTGTTCCCAGTTAATAACCATTCGAGAAGCTACCATTGTAGCTTCCCAATCGTCAGACAATCAAAGAGCCAACACCAAGCACTAGATGTTTAGTCCCAAACTCTCACTGTACTGTATTTCAGCTCACTCTTTAAAACAGAACCAGTGTTAACCAGTCTTTCTCCTTTATTGTTTTAAATATTTTTAAAGGGACAGTTTTAAGTTAATGGAAAAAAATTGAGAGGGAACAAAACTAATGTGTAACCCTATTCATAAACACACCATTTCATCTATTATAAACATCATGCAAACTGGACAGGTTGTTATGTATGTTTTTTATTTTCATCTTTTGGGAACTATCTGTTTAGTTCAATGCCCTATTTTTTATTTAAATTAGAAGCAATCATTCATGTTTTACATGTCAATCCCAGTTCCCTCTCAGTCCTCTCCTCCCCTGCCCCACACTAACCCCCTATCCCATCCCCTGTCTGCTCCCCAGGGAGGGTGAGGCCTTCCATGGGGATCTTCAAAGTCTGTCAAACCATTTGGAGCAGGGCCTAGGCCCTCCCCCATGTGTCTAAGCTGAGAAAGTATAACCCCCTGCAGATAACTTTATTGACTTAAAAACAATAAAATGAAGTCACTCACTGAGACCAGGGGTGTGGATGAGAATGAATAACACACACAGGCACACACACACACACACACACACACACACACACACACACACACACACACACACTCCACTATGAAAATCAATATTCAAAGAAAAAAGAGAATTCAGAAAATCATCCTTCTCCTTTTGCTCTCTTTGAGTAAAATAGATCTAAATAAGTACCCATCAGAAATGGAGAATGAAATAGATGATATTTCAAGATCATAAAGCCATATTTAAGATCCAGGATATCCAGAATTCTTAGTTCCTTCACCCAGACTCAGCATTTACCTTGAACAACTGTGGCCATCATGCAAGTGTACCTCTCTCCTATCTCCCTCATGAAAACATTTTTTAAAACTGACTGCTTTTCATAAAAAGCCATTAAGTTGAATGTATGTAAAAACATCACTCTAGATTTTTAAGAAAAATTTCCCATTTTCAAAATTGTAACAGGAGATCTGGACAGATGGCTCAGTGGGTAGAGAACTTAGTGCTCTTGCATAGGACCTAGTTCAAGTCCTAGCATCCACATGGTGGCTCAGAACTATCTATAACTCAATTTTGAAGGAACCCAACACCCTCTTCTGGACACCAGGCATATATGGTGCACATATATACCTGTGGGGAGAACACTCATACATGTAAATAAAAAACAGATTCCTTAAAAATTATAAAATAATTCATAATTATAATGCTTTAAGAAATATAGTAGTTCTAGAAACAAAAACTGAATATTTGCCTTATCCACTCCATATTTCTGAAAAAGCCCACATTAGTTTGATAAGAAGCCATTGACACCATCTTCTTCATTTAAACACACATTGGCTAATAGCTTGATTTTATCCATACTCTCATATAAATGCAGTTATACTAATCATTGGCTCAAACAGCATTCTTATCTTAACATCCATGTTCTCTCACCAATGTGCAAGCATAGATTGTTTCTAATTATACTCAATAGTTTATACTACTATGCTTTATTTGTCATTTTTAGTTTAATTAAAAACCAAGCTGCTAATTAAATCATAAAACATTTTTGAACTGATGTCAGTACACATCTGTAATACTTACTGGACCAAGAGTACAAATTGAGTACAGTTTACCATATACTCAAATACTTAAGTTAATCAAGCTAACAAGCTATTAATTAAGCAGTTTCTATTTTCCTAGGTGACACATATATTTTGATTGAAGCAGAAATAAGTATGAAACTTCAAAGTTCAGACATTTAAGTCCCTGGCATTTGTAGACTTTACATAGACTCCGCCCACTCTTGGGTAAGTGCCATAACATGGTGGCCTTGTGTGCTCATATGTGGCCACTCCAGTTTTGGCATTTATCCCATCTGCATCTGACTAGGATTGTTCTACAAACACACTTCAGTTAGCCACCTCTAGGCCTAGTGGCACTGACAGAGATCTGTAGACAGAGTTTCTCTGTGTCTTGGCAGCTGCTCCCAAGTAACCATAAAGAGTCTTAATATTCTTATCTGTGTATATTTTTATATTGTTATTGTACTTATTGTATATAGTTTTACTATGTTATTTAAGGCCTTCCCTTTTTAATTAGACAAAAGGGGGAAATGTGGAATATTACTTTATGCTGTGTGAATATATGATGTTGTGGTTGGTTTAATAAAGAAGCTAACTGTCCAATAGCTAAACACAATAAGGTTAGGCAGAAGAGCCAAACTGAGAATGCTGGCAAGAAGGGTGGTGTCAGGAGTCACAAGCAGTCACAGAGAGAAACAAGATGAATGTACCTTATTGAAAGAAGGTCCTGCCAAGAAGCAGAGGGTAGATAATAAATACGGGTTAATTTAAAATGTAAGAGTTAACTAGTAACAAGCCTGAGCTATGTACAGAGAACTTATAATTAATATTAAGCCTCTGTGTGTTTATTTGGGGGCTGCTATTGGCAGAAACTTCTGTCTACAGAGGTCAAAACCTGGGGCTGATTTATGTCATTGGCAGTTTCTTAGTCACTGTTCAGTTGCTGTGAAGAGACATCAAGACCAGGGCAACTCTTATAAAAAAATCCGTTCAATTGGTAGCATACTTACAGTTTTGGAGGATTAGTCCATTACCTTCATGATGCCACCAAGGCAGGTATAGTACTGGTGAGAGCTACATCCTGATCTGGCAGGGAATTCTTAGTGCTAGCTATTTGATTATAGCTCTGGGGGAGATGGATGGGAGAATCACCCCTACAGAACCACAGACCTTCTAGAGCCAACATCTCTTTACCCCATAGAGAAGTACAGGCAGGAGTGGGGCTTCTGAAGGGCAAGGGCTTCAAGGACATGGCCCCTCCAATTTAATGTAAGGGCCATACTGAATGCAAGTTGGGTATCCATTTCTGTAAGATGGGTCCTTTGAAGTGCAATTGGACAAAAAGATGACAGTATACATATTTTTGAAAATTGCATAATGTACAAAAATTCCAAAACTGCTGTTTATATCCAGGTGACAATGTACAAGAGAGTTAATCCTTTATTCCTTCATAAAATATCCTGTAAATTTTCATTTTAAAAATATCTTTCAGAGTTCATTCAGGATTAATCTGAAATATCCAGACTGCATAATTTATTAAGAGAGAGAAACTCAAGTTTCTTTTGCAAGGGCATCTGTCACCTTCATAAGAGTGGAGCCTTCACAGCCTGGTTACTTCCAGCCGAACATCTCCATATCAACCCCTTGGGTATTACTCTCCAATGTAGGATCCAGAGGGACATTCACGTTCTAACCCATAGCACTATTGATTGTCTTTCTATAAGGAATGATTATTTCCATCATTTAGTCAAACATTTTTATCCTTCCACTTTACATTCCATTAAGTTGTTTCTATTTTTAGTGATTCTGCTTTGAAACATTATTATACATGTTTACTCTTGGTAAGTTTCTATAATGATCACTGGCATGTTTCCAATCTTAATTTTGAATTAACTTTTAAAGTCATGAATTTAAGTCTAAATATAAATTTTAGCTATCTTGATACTGGTAGACTTCCTTTTTTCACATTTTCAATGATTTGTGTGTAATTTGAAATCTAGTTTTCAGCTCATTTTAATTCAGGAATTTAATTTTGAAGACATTAGTCACTTCTAGTTTTTGATTGCTCATTTTCAGATCAATTAAATTTATGATCAGACTCTGACTCAATAAATTCTAATTTTGTTAGTATGGTAGCTCAATTTATTAGCTTAGAATAGCAGTGCTTATTAACAGCCTTCAATAATTCAGTGCTCTTCGATCTGCTGGCTTGGAGCTGGGTGTTTTCAACCTTATCACCGTTTCCATGTTGTTTGATGTCAGAGTTCTACTTCTTGCAAAATGTTGAGCAGCATCGCTGTCTCTTATCCACTGGATGCCAGTATCGCTGCATCTCAATTTGTTCCTGATTTGTAGTGACCAAAAATGTATTCAGAAACTGTCAATTGGCCCCTGGGTAGCACACAGTCATCCACATTTGAGTACTACTGCACTAAGGAGAAACAGAAATGGCTATTTGACTTTCTTCCATTGGCACTGGATTGATTGCATTTCCTGGCTGTTATGAATAAGGTAACAATGAACATGTGAGGTAAAATGTTGAGTCCTCTGGGTATATGCTGGGTCTTGTGGTAGATCTACTTTGGCATTTTGAGGACTCTCCATATGGATTTCCAGACTGCCTGCAGTACTGCAGAATCCCGCAACAATGAATGAAGGGTTCCCTTTCTTTACATTCTCACCAATATTTGTATTATTATTAATAATATTATTAATCTCATCTATTCTGATTGGAGGAAGATGAAATCTAGGAGTAGTTTTAATTTTAATTTCCCTAAGTGAAATACTGAGGATGATGTGCACTTAACAATATTTCTTGGTTGTTTTTATTTCTTCTTTTTTAGAATATTTATTTAAAGTAGCTCATTTGTAATTGTGTCATTTGTTTTCTTGTTTCTTTGCTTAAATTGAGTTCTTTTTATATTTAATCCTTTATCAGATGTATAGCTGGCAAATATTATTTCCAGCTCTGTGGGCTTGCTAATTACTGGATTGATTGTTTTGCTATACAGGAGCTTTTTAGTTTTATGAGGTTAAGTTTGCCAGTCGTTGGCTTTAAATTGTGAATGAGTGAAGTTCTATTCAGAAATTCATGTCCAGAACCTTTGTCTTTTAGTGTATTACCCAAATTTTCTTTATGATATTCCAGCATGTTACATTTTACATGGTTGTCTTTCATCCACTTGGAGTTGATTTTTTTTTCAGGGTCCAGTTTGATTCTTCTGTATATGGACATCCAGTTTTCCAAGCTCCATTTTTTGAAGATTCTTTCTTTTCACTGTGTGTATTTTAATACCTTTGTCAAACATGAGATGGCTGTTGTTATGTGTACTTATTCATATCTTCAACTTTGTTTACTTGATATCCATGTCGTTGCTAGTACCATACTGTTTTATTATTATGGCTCTGCATTATGTTTTGAATTCTGGTATTGGTAATCCATTTAGCATTGTTCTTTTTGCTAAGGATTGCCTGGCTATTTGGCATCTTCTTTGCTTTTATAAGAATTTTTAGGATTAAAAATTATTTCTGGGCTGGGAGTGGTGGTGTGCTCCTTTAATCCTAGTATTTATCAAATAGAGACAGGAGGATCTCTGTGAGTTCAGGGCCAGCCTGGCCTATAGAGTAAATTCCAGAACAGGCTCCTAAGCTACAGAGAAACCCTGTCTCAAAAAACAAAACAAATAAACAAACAAAAATACTGGCTATCTGGAACAATTTGTGCTTCCATATCAATTTTTAGAAATTTTTAATATCTTTGTGAAAAAATGTCATTGAGATTTTTAATGAGATTGAATTAAATCTGTAAATTGTTTTTGTAGAATTGTTATTTACATGTCATTAGTTCTAACAATTGATGAGCATGGAGAGTCTTTTTATCTCCTATTATGTGCCACGATTTCCTTTTTTTTTTTTATTGAGATTTAAAGTTTTTAGTGTACCACCAGTCCTTCACCTCTTAGTTGATTTATTTCCAGATTTTTTTTATTTTCATTGTTTGAGACTATTGTGAATGGGAAATTTCCATGGTCTCTTTCTCAGCTTGCTTATTATTGGTACACAGGAAAGCTACTAATTTTGTAATTTGTTTTGGATTCTGGGATTTTTCTGAAAATTATGTTAATTTCTACAAATTTTCTCATGAAGTTTTTGGGATCTTTCATGTATGATAGCATATCATCTGAATAAAAATGGATAATATGCCTTATTTCCTATTTGTAATTCTTTTATTTCCTTCTTTGTTAAACAGCTTTAGCTCTAGCTTCAAGCACTGAATTAAAAAGGAGTTGAAAAATGGATAGCATCTCATTCCTCGTTTTAATGGGATTTCTTGTGTTTTCCTTCATTTGTGATGATGTTTGCTGTAGGCTTCTCATATATATCTTTTATTTTACTTAGATATGTTTCCTCTATTCCATTACTCACCAGGGCTTTTATAAGGAAAAGTGTGTTGATATTTTAGGGGAAGTATTTGATTAAATTTATTACAATAAAATATATGAATTTATTACAATAAGATTTTTCTGGTTGTAAATATTGAACTAAACTAGTTTTAAATATTTCTTTTCTCTTTTTGACAAAATAGAATATAAGATAAAACAGAACCCATCACATCAAGGCTGGACAAGGCAACTCAACGGGAGGAAAAGAGTTCTAAGATTAGGCACATGAATCAGAGACCCACTAGTTCACACACTATGAAGTCCCATGAAAATACTAAGCTGAAATCTATAATATATATGCAGAGAACCTGGTGCAGCCTTGTGTAGGCCTGTTCTTGCTTCTTCAGTCTCTGTGAGTTCATATGAGCCTTGCTCAGTTGATTCAGAAGGCCTTACTCTCCTGGTGTTCTCTATCCCCTCTGACTCTTACACTCTTTCTACCTCTGCTTACCAGGATTTCACTGAGCTCAGAGGAGAGGATTTGATGGAGACATCCCATTTTGAGGTATGTGTTCCAAGAACTCTCTCTCCACATCATGTCTGGCTGTGAGTCTCTGAATCTGTTCCTGTCTGCTATAGGAGGGAGCTTTCAGATGATGACTGGATAAGGCATTGATCTTTGAGTATAGCAGAATTTTATTAGTAGTCATTTTATAAAAGACCAGTAATGTTTGCTTTTAACATATGTCTCAGGGCTGTCTAGTCTCTGATTCTTGGTCACCCAAGCAGTGTTGGGTATAGGTTCTGTCTTGTGGGGTGGGTCTTAAGTCAAATTAGAGATTGGTTGGCTACTACTACAAGTTCTGTGCCACCAATACCGTAGTATATCTTTCAGGCAGGGCAGATTGTTGTTGGTCAAAGGTTCTGTGGCTGGGATGGTATTTACATTTACATTTTTGGCTTCCCACATCAAATATAGTAGAATGTAGGGGTGAAGGTACCAGCTCAGCTTCCCCATGTTTAATGAGTTGTGTGGGTGTTGTCCTTAGTAATGGGGCCCTGCTGTCAGTTTGCAGAGAGCAACCTTTTGTCTAAGCAATAGCTTTGGTTGTTTAAGAGTTTCTATGGGACCCCCTTGATGAACAACTAAATTGAATATAACCCAGTCCTGGTACTAGAAGACTCATTTGGTGATAAGAGATGGCCAGCTGGGACTGTCTCCCCAATTATTAATAGACCTCATTTAGATCGCCTTCATATATTTTAGGGAGTTTCCACTGTACTCGATTTCAATACCATCATTCAAATGCTCCTCAATTCTAGATGTTCATACCTGCATTCTTTCCTTGAACTCTATCTCCTCACCTCATCTGCACCCAGTTCTCCACTTTGTATATCCACCCATAAAAAACTATTCTGTTTCTCTTCCCACAGCTATCCATGTATTGCTCCAATAGTTCCTGTCTCTATACCTAACTTCTCTGTGTCTATAGATTGTAGGTTGGTTATCATAGATTCAATGACTCATATTTACATAAAAGTGAATTTATATCATATTTCTCTTTCTAGGTCTGGGTTACTTCACTGAGGATGATTTATTCTAGTTCCAGCCATTTGCCTGCCATTTGTATGACTTCATTTTCACCCTTTTCTGAATTTATTGAGATGATGATGTGATTTTTGCTTTTAAGTCAATTCATGTGACTTGTTACATTTATTTACTTATGTATGCTGAGCCATCAACTCCATTTCTGAGATAAAGCCTACTTGATTGTGATGGGTGATCTTTTTGATATGTGGCTGTACTTGGTTTGAAATTATTTTATTGAGAATTTTTGTAGATATATTCATCATAGATATTGCCCTATAGTTTTAATTTTGTATTTGTATGAGTGTTTACCTAATACTGGTGTTAGAGTAAAAGTAGCTTTGTAGAGGAGCTTGAGTTTGGAAGTATTCTTTTTATTTCATTTTTGAACATTTCAAGAAGGATTTGTTGTAGTTCTTCTCTCACAGAATTTTATTATAAATCTATCCTTTTTTAGTTGGAAGGCTTTTTGTTACCAGTTAATCTCCTTGCTTGTTATAGGTCTGTTTATGGCGCTGAACTCTTCTTGGTTTAATTTTGGTGGTTTGGATTCTTTCCTTTTGTGTCTGTTGTATCGTTTCCTTGATTTCATCTTTTATTCTGTTAATTTAGGTCTCCATTTTTATTTCTTTTCCTTTTCCTCCTCCTCTTCCTCCTCATTATCATCATCTCTCAGCTCCCTCCTCTTCTATTTTATTCCTATTGGTTAACTGTGGGAATGATCTGTTAATCTTGTTTATCTTTTCCAAAAACTGGCTCTCAAATTCATTAATTCTGTGTATTTTTATTATTTTTTATTTAAATTAAAACATTCTTATTTTACATTCCAATCCCAGTTCCCTCTTCTTCCTATCCTCCCATCCCCCTGACATCTCCCCATCCCACTTCCCATCCACGTCTCAGGGAGGGTGAGGCCTCCCATGGGGAATCATCAAAGTCTGTCACATCATTTGGGGCGGACCTAGGCCCCTTTCCCTGTGTCTAGGCTGAGCAAGGTATCCCTCCTTAGGGAATGGGCTCCAAAAGGTCATTCATGAACTAAGGATAAATACTGGTGCCAATAGTGGGAAATTACCAATACGGAGCCAAGTGGAAATATAAGGGTATTTAATAGGGAAAAGCCTTACTTACAGAGCGACCTAGCCAGCTGGCGTGGTAGTGGTCGGTAAACAAGCCGAAAAAGGGGAAATGAAACTGAAACGAAGCCCTGACCCTCTCCCTCTACATCACCCTGACCACACCCTCGTAGGCGTGGTCAGGCAGACCTGTAGCCAGCCCCTAAGCAGGCGTGGCTACAGGTTCACCTACAGGTGTCACTGCCAGTGGCCCCATAGATTGCCCAAGACCCCCAAATGGCACCCACATTTAGGTGGCCTGGTTTGGTTTTTTGGTCTTATGTAGGTAGGTTTCTCAGCTGTCAGTCTGGAGTCCATGAGCTCCTACTTAGCTGTTTCTGTGAGTTTCCCCATCATGGTCTTGACCTCTTTGCTCATCACTCCTCCCTCTCTACAGCTGGATTCCAGGAGTTCAGCTCAGTGCTTAGCTGTGAATCTCTGTTTCTGCTTCCCTCAGCTACTGAATGAAGGCTCTATGATGTCATTTAAGGTAGTCATCAGTCGCATTATAGGGGAAGGGCATTTAAGGTAGCCTCTTGACTATTGCTTAGATTATTAGTTGGGATCATTCTTATGTATTCCTGAGACTTTTCTCTAGTGCCTGGTTTATGTTAAGCCCATAATGGTTCCCTCTATCAAGGTATCTCTTCCCTTGCTCTCCTCTTGTTTTTCCCACAACTTGATTTTCCGGATCCCTCATGTTTTCCTCTCCTCTCCTTCTCCCCTCATCTTTCTTTTCCATCCCTTCCTCCTATCCTCCCTACCCCTACCGCCCATGCTCCCAATTTACTCAGGAGATCTTGTCCCTTTCTGCTCCTGGGGCAGGGGTGTGTATGTCTCCCTTAGGGTCCTCCTTGTTTCCTAACTTCTCTGGAGTTGTAGCTTGTAGGCTGGTTATCCTTTGCTCTATGTCTAATATCCACTTATGAGTGAGTACATACCATGTTTTCTTTCTGTGTCTGGTTTACTTCACTCAGGATGGTTTCTTTTGCCTGCAAATTTCAAGATGTCATTGTTTTTGTTTTTTTTTTTAACTGCTGAATAGTACTCCATTGTGTAAATGTACCATATTTCTTTGTCCATTCTTCCTCAAGACCCAAAAAATTCCACTCTTAGGCATATACCCAAAGGATCCACATTCATACCACAAGGACATCTGTTCAATTATGTTCATGACAGCTTATTTGTAATGGTCTGTGTATTTTTTGAAATTTCATTTTATTAAATGTTTATCTTGACTCATATGCCACCCGATAACCCTCATCCAGCAGCTGGTGGAAGTAGAAGCAGACACCCACAACTAATCACTGAACTGAACTGGAATCCAGATGAAGAGAAGGATGAGTGAAGAGCAAAGGGGTCCAGACCAGGCTGGTGAAACCCACAGAAACAGCTGACCTGAACATCAGGGAACTCTTGCTCCCCAGACTGATAGCTGGGATACCAGCATGGGACTGATCCAGACCCCAGGAACATGGGTTTCAGTGAGGAAACCTCAGAAATCTATGGGACCTCCTTTAGTAGTTCAGTACTTATCCCTAGCATAGGTGTGGCCTTTGGGAGCCCTTTCCACATAGAGGAATACTCCCTGAGCCAAGACACACGGGGGTGGGCCTAGCCACTATCCCAAGGGATACAGTAGACTCTGATGACACACTATGGAAGGCCTCACCATCCAGGGGAAGCAGAAAGAATATGTGATAGGTAGGGTTTTAGTTGGGGGGTGGTGGTGGTAGGGGAGGACAGGAGGGAGAAGGGAACTGGGATTGTCATGTAAAACAATCTTGTCTCTAATTCAAATAAGAAATAGGCAAAAAAAAAAAAAAAGCCTGTGTGAAAAGGCTGAAGAAAGAAAAGTCTATAGGAAATATATAGTTTAGGGAATAGAAAGAAAAAAGAATGAAGAAAAGCATAGTCTCAGAGACATCTAGACACTATCAAGCATATAAAACTGCATTCCTACAAGGAGGATTCCCAGAAAAAGAAGTGAGAAAGGGACTGAATTGCTTTTCTCATTGCTGTGACATAAAATCTGACAAGAAGCAACTCTGGAGAACAGGCTTATTTTGCCTTATAGTTTAAGGAGGGATATAGTCAGTCATGGAGCATTATGTGTGGTAGCAGGAGCACGAGTCAGCTGGTCACATTGTGTCAGAAACTGAGAGTGGACAAGAAGCAGTGGGCTACAAAGTCTTAAGCCTGCACCCAGAACCCTCTTGTGGTGAAACTCCACTGTAGGGAATTCTCCTATACTGAAACTCCAACCCCTAAAGGTTCCACAACCTTCCAAACCAGCGCCACCCACTGGGGACCAAATGCTGAACTACAAGTATTCAAAGAATAATGTCCTATTACTGTGCCTCACTGAATAAAGACCACCTCTAAATGCAAAATGGATTAATTCTAAATTCAGAAGTTCCCATAGTGTTTCACAGTCCCAACACTGTTTAAAAGTTCAAAGTTTCTCTGGAGACTCAGGGTACTCTCTTAAGGGTTTGCTATTATAAAACCCAGGGACATGGGCAGTATTTCCATTAGTGTGTGACTTCCTTCACACAACCTCGGGGCATACTGTAGTGGATTGGTCATTATACCAAAGTTTAATGTTGCTCATCGATGGACAGAGTTCTGGATGGCTCTAGGGTCTCATTTCTACCATCTTCAGGTGTCTGGCAAGGGGGTGGCTAAGCAAGTCATCTTCACAGATCGATGGTCAAGGCTGAGCTCTGAGGTTCCTTCTTGTTTTCAAGGCCACTTCCTTCCTTTGCCAGCAATCTATTCTTGGTCTCCTAGTTATCCTCTGCTCTTTGTCCTAAAATAATCCTGATGTTCAGATGCTCTGGAGCTGTGGTTAGTCCACTGAAAGCTCTTGTTTCTGACATAGGCGCCCCATTCAGGAAACTGTGTCTCTTCTGTGCATGCTTTCTAACAGAGTAATCTAGTTGTGTTAGTATATAATAGATGTGTCTATGCCTCATTCTAATGTTAATTACAAGAAATAAACTACAGTAGACAAAACATTAAAAATGTTTATCTTAATTGCTTTTTATTTTATACATCCATTGGATTTGTATTTGGTTGTTCTCATTTTTTTGAATTATTTAGTTATAGAATTAAGCCATTTATTTGTGTTCTTTCTCATTTTTTAATATATATGCTTTTTCTCCAGTGAGAATTATCTGGATGAACTCCATGGCACAGAACTTAAAAGAAGACATGAATAAAGAATAAACAACTCAATGAATTCACAGAGAGTAGGAGTGAAATGCTGAGTGAAGCTCAAGAAAACACATGGATACAGCTGAATGAGATGACAGAAAATTCAGTATCTGAAAACTGCTAAAAGTTAGTCCCTTTCTTCCAAAGTAACTTTTTGTGAATGGTTTACCACAGCAACAGAAGTCAAACCAGACAGAAGGGCACCTGAAATATATCAAGATTAATAAGTCAGTAATTTCTTAATTATCTGGCTTATTGGAAAGTTTATTTTATTGAAAACATTTTACAGTCTTGTATGCCATCCAAGATGCAGTAGAAATTTGATAAACATCTTTCAATAACAGGTGGACGATTATTGCCATTTATCTGACTATCTTGGCTTTCTTCGAACATTTGTTTACTATAAGAAAAAAACTTGAATAAATCCCTTGATGAAAAATATATTTGAAGTACAAAATTTAGCACTCAGGAGTTATTTAAAGTAAGTTGCACATATAGAACACGTTAGAACAGCATTTCTGTGCCTTAGCCTCACATTTCCTGTGCTCTTTCATTGTAATTCCGACACTGTGATGAGGTTGCTATATTTAAATACTTCAAAAATTGCAGATAATTGAGATAGGATAATTGTTCTTATTTCAGTCTGTAGACACAATATAGAACCAAAATAAAATTGCTGTCTTGCATTAAATAAGAAGAAACAAAACGACTCTACCGGGAGACGGGTCTCTGTCTAATGATCTGCGGCAGAAGATGGGGTTTTAGTTTTCTGTTCTCAATGCCTCATCAGGTAGTCTTTGAAAGATGAATCTGAACTGCAGTAAACAAACAATAGAGCTTCCTGGCTTTGGAGAAAACATTCTTTAGAAATGTGATGCATATACAGCTCTGTTCTTTCTCAACTATGACAGATGCTAGTACAGTGTGTGTGTGTGTGTGTGTGTGTGTGTGTGTGTGTGTGTGTGTGTGTGTGTGTGTGTGTGTGTTTTAGTTGCCATTTTCAAAACAAGAAACTTCCGTAAGAATGTGGAGTAGCAAGATCTTAAAAGTAACTCTGGCATTGTATCTGTAACTAGCATTGCAGGCACTATTTTCTTGACGTCCCAGTCTTAAGGAGATGGCTTAAAAGGGCAAACTAGTGACACTAATAATTTTGGTAATTGCTAAATAGAGGCAAAGTATATTAAGTCATGAAAGAGTTGAGAGAAATTTCAGACATTGACTTCATTTACACTCTTACCCATATATTCTTATGACTCACAATCATGTCATTTCCTCTAATATGTCACTGTGTATGGTGGTGGTTTAAGAGTCACAGCCTGGAATCTGTCGTGCCTTGATCAAGAGCACTAATAGGCCATATTAGGAACTACTAAAAACAAGGGGAGTGTGAGTTAGCATAATCACCAAGTCTTTTGTCCTGGCTCAGTATGAAATGAATGAGAGAAAACCCAAAATTCTCAACTTCTCATGCAGAAGCAATAAGTCACAATGTGTTGGATTCTATTTTGCTTGTTTTGGAAAACTGATGGTACCTGACATATTATAGATGCCTGCGGGAGCAAAAGATCTGTGCAGCACACTGTTTTATATGGCACATAGCATAGCAGGTGGAAGCAGTTTTTAAAAAGTAAGAGAAAAGATAACAAAGGAAGTGGACCAGTAGATGGCTTGGTGAAAAAAAAAGCACTTTCTGCCAATCCTGATGACTTACGTTCAATCTCTAGAATGCATGCAGTAAAAAGGGGACTGGAGTTTCCTCTGATCTCCACATATACTATACATCATGGTGTGTACACACACATACACACAAACACACACACCTACCTATAATATTTTTTAAGAAAAGCAATTATAATAAAGAATGAATCAGATGTTGTTAGGGGCAGCAAATAAATTTAAGCTCACTTGACACATTCAAGAGGCAACTTCTTCAAGAAGAATAAAATGCAAGTGAACTTAATGATAGATTACCCCAAAGGAAAACACACACACACACACACACACACACACACACACACACACACACACACACACACACACACTAAAGATAGAGAAAGAAAAAACAGCACAGTTTGGTGGCAGAGGATGAAATACTAGCCTCCATTATCCTAGAAGAAATAGATACCAGTGTTCTGTAAATAGAGCTAGGGAGGCCCAAGTGTTCAAATGGAAATACAGTGGAACAAAAGTGGAGAATACTGTATAGAAAGTATGTCTGGGGTGATTACTCATGAGAAATGTCTATGGATGACTATGAACACCATGCCAGGCCTTTGCTTGGTGCCATAGCAGACCACATTGGCCTGTTCTACAGAGGATCTCAGCAGCCTTTGCACGCATTCTCTTTGCAGCTTTCACAGAGAAGTTTCCCTTAATGTTCCCCAAGCAATACCCAGGTAGCTTGCTCTGAAGAGTGTAGTAGGAGTCTCAGCCATCACTAAATACAGTCTCCACAGAGAGACTGACATCATCTCCATTCTGTGCTTATACTGAAGCCTAAAGCTGTAGCTTCTCTCATTCCCATGCCTCAGACCCCAGATCCCTTCCTGCAGTTGATTTGCTCATACTTTAAATCCTTGACTACTGCAGTGCCAGGAATAAGGCAATGCTGTGGGCGGTAGAGCCACTGCTGTTCCACAGATGGCTTTTCTCTAGACATGCAGCATGAACATTCTCTAAGTGTCTGCACCATACTTACTGGAGGAATGTGTATGGCAAGAACACACATAGCTTTGACCCTGAAGCAACAGTTGCTTGGGATAAGTCTGAGTTCAGATCTTGGTTGCTGGGAGTAGTCCATGAATACCCACATCTGGAACACAGCAGTCCAACTAGAAGCACCGATGACTCAAATCCTGCAGTCAGTAAACATTTGTGTGTGTCTGTCATAGTATCCTTAGATCCCCAATTGCTTCATGAGTATTCCACCTCACACGTCATCGCTAATGCATCCGTGGAAATACTCCATACTCTGTCAGTGGACACCCAATGGTTGCCACACATTAGCCACCAACAGGCACACCACAGTCACACCCTACCAGCTCCAGGTGCTGTGAGTGTGATGGCGAATCAGACCTAGTACCAAACCAGTTCCCTTAGATCCTATCTTTGGGAATAAAAGATATTTTTAATTGCTTATTTAAATGCAATAACATTTGCATCAAGGCAAGCAGAAATTTTAGAATGGAAACAACTACAGTCCCTCAGGAGTTTAATCCACCAGTGTTGAATATCTAATAGATATCTGACACATGGAAAACACAGACTAATACTGAACTCACAGCCAAAGAAATTGAGCTGCCAAGTGATGTGGCATATTGACAGTTTACTGAACAACCTTTAAATCCATTGCCATACCTTCTTCTTCTAGTACTATTAAAGATAGTTAAAATTTAAAATTATCTCATATATACTAATGTAAGAGCCGCCTTTTCTTGTTATTTTCTGAATGCTATAATTTTTACTTTAAAACTCTCTTGTACTTAGTTCTTAGACATTGTTTCAGTGTTATTTGCATGCAGTCAGTTGAAAAGCTGCTTACAGATTTGACTATTCTGTTGTAGATTGCTTGCTTTTAGATTATCCATTATGAGTTTCTCTTTAATGCTTTTATTTTTGAGACTGTAAATTTCCTGTTTCAGCTATTTTAATAGCTGTTATTTCTTAAATGTCTACTTTTAAACAAGCTGAGTATGATAAAATATGTATTTTTATGTTAATCATTTCTTGCCTTTATAAATGTGTCTCTATTAAGGTATATTTTTATACACAGCAAAATGCATTGTTTTATTATTTGTTCATATGACCATCAAAAGAATAAGGTATAGAAATTTCTATGTATCAGTGTTTGCTTGCTACCCTTTCCTGTCAGGTCACTACCACTTCACTGGCCACAGGCAGTCATTGGTCTTTTTCCTGCCACTAAAGGTTAGAGGAGTTATTTTTAGAACATCCTGTATGTTTAATTATGAAATAGGACCTTTCTCCTGTCTAGCTTATTTTTCTCAGGAAATGTTTTTGAATTTTAATGATGCTCTATCTATAATTTTTAGGAGTAAATGATTCTGAAAATCATTTTATATATGTCTTTTTTTCATTGTCAAATAAATTTTATTAATACAAAACAATATCAAAAGGATAACTAGATGGCCACTAACATTATTTACAAATCTATAAAGTGATAATTCAAGACAGAAAAATACTTAAATTTATATTAATGATTATACATAAATAATCTACTAAAACCAGATTTGAAATAATAATTGAAATACAGAGCAGTATCACTCAGACCAGCAAATCTGCAGGTTAACTGGCTGTAACAGTTGATGGGATAAGCTATTTATGATATGGATGCATGCCTGTATATTAAATAGCTGCAGAATTTAAAGCCAGGAATTGACAAACAGGAATTCATGAAATCAAAACAACTTCTACACAGTAAAGGAAACATTTACTGAATAAAGCACCAGTAGCAAATGGGAGAAAATTCTTTGCTAGCTATACCTCTCATTGAGGACAAACATGTAGAAAACACAAAGAACTCAGAACACTGATGCCCTTTAACCCAACCAAGAAACAGGCTAATGAATGAATAGTCAGTTCTCAAAAGAGGAAGTACAAATAGCCAATAAAATTTTTAAAAACTCTTAGGGCTTTTATAGTTAGGGTTATTTTACTCATAGTTCTATATATTACTCATCATCAAAAGCACTGAGGGCAGGAATTCATGGAGGGAGAAACCTGGAGGTAGGAGCTGGTGCAGAGGCCACGGAAGGGAGATGCTCACTAGCTTGCTCTTTATGGCCTGCTCAGCCTGCATTCTTGTAGAACCCAGGACCACCAGCACAGGAAAGGCCCCACCCACCATGGGCTGGGATATTCCATATCCATTACTAATTAAGAAAATGCCCCACAGGCTTGCCTACACCTGATTTTATGAAGTCTTTTCTAAGTTGAATTTCCCTCTTCTCTGATGATTCTAGTTTGAGTCAAGTTGACATAAAACTAGTCAGGAAATAGCACTGAGCTATCAACAAAATCCAAATTAAAACTGCACTGAGATTAATTGTATTCTACTCATAATGAGTGTCTTCAAGAAAGCAAACAACAATGAAAACTAACAAATGTTTATCACCAGGTGAAGAGATACAGGAAGTATGGTACATATACACAATGGAATTTCATTTAGTTATAAGGGAAAATGAAATGATTTCATTTTCTGAAAATAGAAACAAGTACAAATAGTTATATTAAGTGAAGTAAGTCTGATGCATGTAGAGGAAACTGTAGCCAGGCCTGCTAGGGGCTGGCTACAGGTGTGCCTGACCATGCCTGCGAGGGCATGGTCAGGGTGAAGTAGGGAAGGTTTAAGTGTGAGGGGAGCTCACGTGGTCCCCCCCTTCTTCCATTTCATCTTCAACTTTCTGTACTTACTGCTGCCCCACTGGCTGGCTAGGTCGCTCTGTAAGTAAGGTTTTCCCTAATACATTCCCTTGTATTTTTACCTGGCTCAGTATTGGTAATTCCCACAATAGACGCAGAAAGAATATTATTTTTCCTCTTACTTATGGGTTCTAAAATCTTCATATATCCAGAAAATTATATCTCTTCATATAAATATTTGTGTCTATGCATGCATACATATATAACATGAAAGCAGAAAGAAAATAGGAGAGGCAATGAGACTCACAGAAAGGGAAGTAGGGAAGGGAGACTAAGGGGGAAGAAATGAATGAAAGTGGGTATGACATGTGTTTATTTGGAAGACATTATTATCTCTGTGAGATACAACATATGTGCAATGCAATATGCAAACAAAAGGAATAGAGATATCACAGTACCAAAATGCTGCCAGACAGAACTGACTCCTTGTCCCCAGTTTTCCACACTATGATTTTATTACCATGTCAATAAGGTTTGCACATAAAAGGGGGCATCAGTCTATGTTAGAGTATCCATCTATTTCTGAGTTTAGTGGGAAGTTGGAGGAAATTGTTCTATATGCTTAGCAATCATGACTTTTCTCAAGAAACAGAACGTGGATAACATTGTCCATGGTTCTCAAACATCACATGAAATATTGGGTATAAGTCAGGTCAGAGAATAGGTGAAAGCAGTTTGACTACTCTGATGTGGTTAGTACATTTCTATGTGAAACCATTTGTAACTCTTAGAATCCACCTGATTCTTCACCATCTCACAAAGCTAAATATCTGAGCTTTTAAAAAAACTTCAGTAGAATTGAAAAAACTACAGATATTGAAAACCAGCTACTAAGCTTGAGGAAAACTGGCAACTTTAGCAGCTAGGAAATGGATGAAAGAGAAACTTCAGGAGGTGGCCTAATGATACCTCTCTCTCATCCTAACTCATACTCCTTTACTAAGTATGACTGTGTGCCAGAACCCTAGTAAAATGAAGTCAGTTATTTCATCTCCATTAAAACAGGAAGCTAATGATGTTCACAAAACCCAGGTAACCTCAGAGACATTCTTTCCATCACCCTTTTATAAAGGAAAATCTGTTTTGGTGCCTTTTACAGCCAGAGAATTCACCATTATTTGTATTCCAATAGTTTAAACCATTTGACCAATAAAATTATAAATTATGCTGGATGCAACCTTTAAGTTGAATTGTTCAATATGTCAGTGACAGATACTTTCACATTTCTGGTTATTATTGTCAGAGCTAAAGGAGTCTCCAACTCCCCAGACTCCAAAAGATAGCCCAAATATCCTGAAAAGGGCTGAACCTGAACTATAGGAGGATTTCTGTCAGTTAGACAGAAGCCAGCATCCCTCAAGAGCTTGTGGAGCCATTCCTCTCTACTAAAAGAAATCATTTCCCTTACTTCTGGCAGAAGGGATATATGGCTGACTGTGGTTCATTAGCATATTGAAACTCATACTGGCCTGCCTCAGAATCACAAGTACCCCTCAAATTCCATGCCAGCACCCTAGGTCTTCTTTCCTCCTCCCCTGTCATAAACTCCTTCCAGTTTATGGGTTTCCCTCCCCCAGCAACTCATTGTCCTTATAATCCTGCTATTCTCACTATGCTGTCTCTGTGAGCTCTGCCTCTGCTTTTCTCACTATACTTCCTCTATTATTCTCTATCCCCTGCTAGTCTCCCTTCTTTCACATGCAGCCCTGGCCATGTGCAGTCTGCTGGTCTATTTCTTTTTCTGATCTGAACTCTTTGAGATGCCTTTGGCTGTTCTTATCTACAGTAAAAACCTTCTCCTTAGCCATACCATGGAACCATCATGGAGTCAGTTTATACAATTACTAAAAGGAGTAATGCCAAAAATAATAGAGTTATTAAGAAGAACTCACATATAAATGATGCTCCTTCCCCTTGTAAAGTAACTGAGCATCTTGGGAAAATGCAAATGTTTTCTTGAATTCATTGATTTGTTGATTGAAAAGGTGCTATAATTATATCATAAAATATACTGAAAATTCCATTTATAGAGTTGATTATTGAAGGCTAAGTAGATTAACTTGGCTACCATAGACCTTAAGTTAAATATGTATACATTCACACATATATGCATACACACCTACAGATATGTGTGTACTTCTGTGTATGTATGTGTGTGTGGGGGGGTATGTCTGTATTTTTGAAACAGCATGTTCTGTAGCCTAGCCTGACATTAAACTCCTGATCCTGCTGCCTACATTTCTTTCCTACCTTGAATTCTGGTGTTAAAAGCCTGCCTCAATTTTCCTGGTTATATTGACTATACTCTTTTAGAGTTTAAAAAAGAAGTTTGGAAAAACAAAACCCTTTAAAACTACTGTAAAACTCTCTTATTTCTCTGGGGTCAGAATATAATTACCTGTGAGAGCAGAAAAGAAACTCTGTTATTGTCCCATCTCCAAATAATTTCCAGGACCATCTCAGGAGAGAAAAAGAGAGTTTTATCTAAAGATAGAGAATGAGACATATAGAAAAAAAAATCTTTTGATTTCTTGTTATCTACAAAGAAGCCAATCATAATTTAGGAAAAAAGTTAAAACTAAAAGTCAAACAAACAAAAACTAAATTCTCATACATCCTAAGTGTATGACAAAGTTCTAATTACACATTGTGTAAATTTGGCTGAAATATTTTATAGAACTCAGAAGAATAACTACAACACTATTGCTGTTTCTGAGTGGACCATTAAATTGACTCAGTGGAAACCAGTATAAAGAAGATTTTTGTTGGATTATCAATTTTTATATGTGAGTTATATATTTTAGAGTTGTATTCACATTAAAGGAATAAAAGCATAAGCATATAATAATCTTGCTAGACTCTTAATATTGTTAGTGAATGAGTTTTGAAGAATATTAAAGTAAGAGTCGTTGGGAGGAATACTGAATTTTGAGAGAGATAGGTTGAATAACATTGGCAAAAAACAACAAAAAGAGAAAACCAAAATATTTTATCAAAAATATACCCCCATGTTCATATTTAACCTAGATCTAACTAAAAAAATCTAATCTAGATAAACCCATATTAAAAACACAGTTCTGAAGGTGTATATTCTGATTTTTGCTCATTTTGTTTTATGTTGCTATGGAAAGGCTCGTCAGAAGGAACAATAACTCAGAGAAGTACCCAGATTTTATGATGTGAAATTGCTTGAAAGGATCTGTTTTATTTCATTTTTACCCTTTCCCAGTCAATTAAATTAAGTTACTTAGGGCAATTTCTTGATTTTTCTTTTGATGATGATCATGTCTACACAGTGCAGTAAGCTTTTTAAAAATTTGCCATCAATATTGTTCTTGACTTTACTAAATCAAAAGATACCTCAAAAAAGATCTAATAATGACTCTCAGCCTAGAAAAGCAAGAACAAGTTAAATCCAAAATCACTAAAGAAAGGAAGTAATAAAAATCAATAAGAGAAATAAGTGAACTAGATATTAAAAGGTGAAAATAAGGATTAACAATCTGACAAACTCCAAGGCAAACCATACAAAAGACAGAGAAGACCTAGTCAGTTGGAGAGAATGGAAGCCAAATTTTAAGTCTTAAAATCTAGGATATTATTAGAGAATTTCTTATAATACATATGATAATAAACTGGAAAATATAGAAAAATGGGAGATATAAAAAGCCAATAAATATTAGTAATAATGACATTGAGGTGATAATAGTCTCTCAACAAAGAGAAACCTGAGACTGGGTGGATCCACCATCATTTTTATCCAGACCCATAATGAAGGACTAACAACAATGATCCTCAAATTATTGCACATAATGAAAGTGGATGGAGTATTTCCTGATTCATTCAACAAAGCCACAGTTTTCTTATTTTCAAAGCTTGATAAGAAGAAAATAAGCAAAATAGAGATAAGTACATGTGAATTTCTTTGAAGAACACTCATGCAGAATTACTCAAACAATCACAAACTAAATTGATAACCTAATAAAAATTTCATATACCATCATCACGTTACTTTCATTTAATGCATGCAATCACAGTTCAATGTACAGAAATCAGTAAACAATATAGGATATAATTGAACTGAGGATAAAATAACTTGAACATCTAAACGGATATTCTTCCCTTCGCTGCAAAATACAGATTGAATATAACCCTTATCATAAGCTGAGTGGCATTTTTTTTTATAGAACTAGAGAAAACAATACTAAATTGTATGCAGAAGCACCAAAAGTCTCAACTGGTCAAAACAATCCAGATCATGTAGCACAATGCTAGAGATACCACAACCTTGAGCTCTAATTATTACAGAGCCATCCTATCTAAAACCACATGGCACTGGCAGAAAAACAGATACGTACATCACTGTAGTAGAATGGAGGGCTCAAGAATAAATCTATTCAATTATAGACCCTTAATGTTTGTCAAAGTCTCTCAAAAATATTCTGAAGAAAAGACATCCTCTTCAACCACGTGCTGGAAAAATAATGTAGAAGTTGATGTTTGATTTATATTCTTGTACAGCATACCAACTAGACTGTCATCAGATCCTGATTTAAAAGACTTAGTTACATCTCCCACATAATCTGCTCTTTTCAGTGTCACATTGGATTTCGTTGTCCTCATCTTATTAATCATAACTCACTATGTATAAAGCCAATTTCTTTGGTAGGTCAAAGCCTGACAGTCAATACTCTTGAATGCTATCATAATAGCATTTGTTGCATTGTATTTTTTTGAATTTTGTTTCCTGACCCTTTATCAACTATGAAGCATTCTTGTAATTATTTCTTAAACCATCACATTATATTTTTGTTTAAACACTCCAGTTATTTTAGTCTTAGCTTCACATTGCACAAAACCCACAAGGTTGATGTAGTGGAATTTTGAAGATTTTAAGTCACTTGGACCATCAAGTGTCTCATGAGAAATTTCACCAAACTAAAGATGAGAAGAAAACTGAACATTTGAGAGAAGCATGGGTTTGAAATCTATTTTGTCATGCCTAAAAATGGTTACACCAGCCTGATTCTTAGGTCTGTCTGCTTGGAATATCTTTTTACATCATATTACCATGAGGTTTTATCTATCCTCGATGTCAAGATGCATTTCTTCGATGTCTCAGAGGTTGGATCCTTGTTTTACATCCATTCTGTTACTGTGTCTCTGTTATCAGAGAATTGAAACTTACTGAAAGTTTTCAATGAGCAGTGTTTGTTCATGTCTGATGTTTTGTTGCATTCATGTGGGCTTTTCCCCTTCTTTTAATTTTCTTGACCTATTTTCTTCATTTTATTCCACTGCTTGTGTTTTCATAGATTTCTTTAATGGATTAATTTGTTTCCTTTTTGAGGACCTCTAACATTCATTAGGGATATTTTGAAGTTCTTATCTGATGCTTTAGTGATTTTCATTTATCAGGGCCAACTACAGCAGATTTGCTGGGTTTCATTGGAGAACTATTGTCCTGTCTGTTATTGTGTTTTGATGCTGGCATCTAAGTGTCTAGGACTGAGATGATTGTAACTCTAGGTGCAGATATCTGTTGTTGTCTTTAGTGGGTGGGTGTTCTGTTCTTTGGTTTCTGTTCCCTTCTTGGTTCTTATGAGAGTATGGTTGCTGTTGGTTGCCTGGTAGGGAATGCTTCTGAGATCCTGCCTGTGGTCACAGGAGGCTCCAGCAAGGATGAATTCTTTGGTATTTGGAGCTGACACTCAGAGCAGGGGATACTCCAGAGGGAAGGATGGGGTGGAACATGGTAGGAGGAAAGTAGGGTATACTGCCAGGATATGCTTAGTCTCCTGGACACAGAAGCCCAGGGGGAGGAGAGGCCACGGACAGTAGTCTACTACGCAGTTGGGGATTAGGTTTGAGGAGGGAGAGTGAAGATCTGTAGATGGCCTACCTGCTTCCCTGGATTGTGGAAGGTGGTAGCTGAGACAAAGGAGTGGGCTGCTGAGCGAATCTGTAAGAGAAGATCTGTGGTATCTACTAGAGGCAGGGGCAGAGAGGAAGGGAAGGCCACAGAAAGTGGTCTGCTGCAGAGCTGGGGATGTGCCTGTGGAATTAGAATTGAAGAAGAGTATGAAATGTAGAGGTCTGAAGATAACCTACCTATTTCCCTTATGTTTTACCTTATTGGAAAAAATCATTTTGATGGGTATAATATAAAAATTGGAATGTAGTTTCAATTTACATTGGTGGCTAAAATTTACATTGATGGCTACTCATGTTATGTTCATAGAATATATGGCATTTGTCCTTCTTCTGAGGGTGTCTTTCCAGAAAATTTGCCCATTATTAATTGGATTATTTGTTTGTCTGATGGTAGTTGTCATTAAGTTTTTTATGTTTTTATATATATTAGATGAATATCTGGCAAAAGGTTTTCCTCTTTATATAGGCTATCTCTTCTCTCTATTGAATGCTTCCTTTGCTGGGCAGGAAGGTTTTAATTTCCTATAATTCTACCAATCAATTCTTGCTTTTGTTTCTTGGGTTATTGGAATTCTACACCACAGAAATCATTTTTAATTTTTTTTATTATTTTAATTACTCATATTTACATATCCATCCTCCCACTCTCTCACCCTCCCTTTTTCCCATGTTCCCCACACAACCCACCCCAAACTCCCCCCCACTCCTCTCCAGGAATAGTGAGGCCCTCTACCAAGGACCTTCAAAATCTGTCATATTGTTTGGGGGATATCTGTCTAGAACCCCCTGCTGTATCTGGACTGCAATAGTATCCCTCCATAGGGAATGGGCTCCCAAAGTCCATTTGTGCTCTAGGGATAAGCACTGGCTCCACTGTTAGAGATCCCATAGACTGTCTTGGGCTCCTAGCTGGTAGCCACATTCAGAGAGATTGGTTTGGTCCAATGCTGTTTCCTCAGCTTTATGACTAGGATCTCCATTCTATCAGTAAGTCAGATCCACTGTTTCTACATGTCTCTCCATCTCCATCTTGGCTCATTTGCTAAACCCTCCTCCCTCTCCACAACTGAATTCCAGTAGTATGGTTCAATGCTTAGCTATGGGTGTCTGTTTCTGCTTCGAACAGCAATTGGATGAAGACTCATCTTCCTCTCCCTGCCCCTGGGCTCCAATTTGGTCAGGGGTTCTTGTCCCCATCCCCTTCTTCCAGGGACTATGAAATCTTCTCTCCACAAGAAATCTTATCTAAGCCAATATCTTAAAGGATTTTTCCCTGGGATTTCTTCTATAAGTTTGAAAATACATTATGGCTAGACATTATGGTCTTCAGTCTAGTTGGTATGCTGTACAAGAAGCTAAGACTAAAATAACTGGAGTGTTTAAACAAAAATATAATGTGATGGTTTAAGAAATAATTACAAGAATGCTTCATAGTTGATAAAGGGTCAGGAAACAAAATTCAAAAAAATACAATGCAACAAATGCTATTATGATAGCATTCAAGAGTATTGACTGTCAGGCTTTGACCTACCAAAGAAATTGGCTTTATAGATAGTGAGTTATGATTAATAAGATGAGGACAATGAAATCCAATGTGACACTGAAAAGAGCAGATTATGTGGGAGATGTAACTTAGTCTTTTAAATCAGGATCTGATGACAAAGTAACCACCAAATAATTATGTAGCAAATTATGTATGGGTGTGTGTATAATCTATAACAATGGGGAAAATCTATTTTAAGATTAATTTTAAACTAAAATAAACTTTTAGTAAAATTAAATTACTTAACAGAAATATTCTAAAAACTTGTAAGTGAGTACTATGTTTTAGAAGAACAATGGTGCATTTAACAATCATCCTGAGTAGCTGGGCGTTGGTGGCACACACCTTTAATTCCAGCACTCGGGAGGCAGAGGCAGGCAGATCTCTGTGAGTTCAAGGCCAGCCTGATCTCCAGAGCGAGTGCCAGGATAGGCTCCAAAGCTACACAGAGAAACCCTATCTCGAAAAACCAAAAAAAATAAAAAAATAAAAAATCATCCTGAGCCATTTTTATGAGTTTGGAACTCCATCATGTCATTGTAGTCACCAGCTTGATTTTGCATTGCATGCATGACCATATTTTCACAACAACTCTCTAGCTAAGGATTCATGTGTTCATTTTCTCCCCATTTCACTCTCCCTTGCTTACTCATTTGCCCCTTTCCCTCCTGTCTCATCTTGAATATCATATAATTTAATTTGGAAGGAGTCTGAGACAATATGTGTTCCAGTCTGGCCTCAAGTTCATAATAATCCTGCCTTAACCTCTGTGTGTTGGAATTAAGGGTGTGACCACCCCTGCAGGCTTGTTCTTTACAAAATTTCAAAAAAAAAATAAAGATATATCCAAGTCTACTGGTAAGACCCGTGATTTTGATGATACACATATTGACCAAATTTCCTTTCATTCCCTTCATATATACATTCCCCAATTCAGGAGTCCATCTGTTTATTTTCTTTTTAAAACAATAAATATTATTTTGCATACCAATCTCAATTCACTCTCCTGCCTGTCCTCCTCCCTGAACCTTCTCTCCATGACCCCATCCATTCCTCAGAGGGTGAGACCTCCCATGGGGACTCAACGAAGTCTGTCACATCACTTGAGGCAGGATCTAGGCCTGCCCTCCTGTATCTAGACTGAGCAAGGTATTTCTCCATAGGGAATGGGTTCCAAAACACCAGTTCATGCATTAGGAATAAATACTGGTTACACTACTACTGGACCCACAAACTGCCCAAGCCACCCAACTATCACCCACATTCAGAGTGCCTAGTTCAGTCTTATGTAGGTTCCCAGCTGTCAGTCCAGAGTCAGTGAGCTCCCACTCGCTTGGGTCTGCTATGTCTGTGGGTTTCCCCATCATGGTCTTGACCCCTTTGCTCATATCATCTCTCTTCCCTCTGTATGATTGGACTCCAGGAGTTTGGCCTGGAGCTTAGCTGTGGATCTCTGCATCTGCTCCCATCAGTTACTGGATGAAGATTCTATGATGATTACAGGGGAAGCACAGTTAAGGTACTCTCTCTTCACTATTGCTTAGATTCTTAGATCCGCTGTTGATTTTCTGTGGTGGGAACTAAACTCAGGGCCTTGCACTGCTACGTGAGTCTTCATTCCAAACCCATTTACTTTAACTCTGTTCCTAGTTGTTCAAGTGTTTTTGGGTAAATTTCCATGTTGAGCCAATAAACTTCACGAAGACCTTATGCTTTCTCCAGTCCCTGGATTCTATCCCCACCCTCAGACACTTTGTGGTCTCTTTTACTTTTTGTCAGGGTCTTTGCAATAGACCAAACTGTTCCCCAAACTTGCCCTCCTATCCTTGATGTACCTCCCTTTCTCTATACTGCCAAAGGAGATTGGAGCTCCTGGACACTTTTCTTCTTAGATGTGTTATCCTGACTTCCCATCTATAGAGAGGGGAGGGAGGAAGCACAGATTACTTGTCTGTGGTGTTTTGAATGAGAATAAACTCCATAAACTCATTTATTTGAATACTTGGTCCCAAGTTGGTGGAACTATTTTGAAAGGATTAGGGGATGTGGTCTTTTTGGAGGAGTGTGTCACTGAGGCTGGGCTTTGCGGTTTTCAAAAGCCCACACCATTCCCAGTTAACTATCTTTGCCTCCTGGTTGTGTTTCAAGATATAAGCTCCCAGCTACTGATCCAGTGCCATGTTAGCATATCTGTTCTCCTGCTCCTAATAATGTTGGTCATGGATTCTAACCATTTGAAATCTTAGACATCATATTAAAGGCTTTCTTTTAAGCTGCCTTAGTCATGTGGTTTCTTATCATGACAATAGAAAAATAACTAAGATTTTTGTCCTTTTTTTGTTTTAACTTTCTGTCTTTGTCTGGTATGGCAGAATAGTGGTCTTAAATGGATGCATTATTCTCTCTCTCTCTCTCTCTCTCCTCTCTCTCTCTCTCTCTCTCTCTGTGTGTGTGTGTGTGTGTGTGTATGTGTGTGTTGAATGAACCTGCTCATGTGTATGCATGTCTGCATGAATTTCTATAGGCTAGTTTATGCAAGCATGGGCACATAGACTGATGTGGAGTGCCTTTTTTATTGCTCTCCCTGTTACATGTTGACACAGGCTCTTTCATGGAATGTGGCTGTCAATCAGTTTCTAGGGCCTCTCTCTCTCTACTCTGCACCACAGCTATAGATGTGCATTGGCTTTTATGTGGATGCTAGAGATCTCAGTCCACATTTTTTCACAGCAATAATTTTACTGACTGCCATTTCCCCAGCTCTGCAATTTCAATATCTAGTATCTTAAAACTTGTGAATGCTTTTGCTCAATTGGAAGACTTGAGATGGGAATATTATCCTTGGTTCTTTTTGATAGTCCAAATGTAATCACAGGGGTCAACAGACAGACGTGAAGAATTAGGGGATCATTAAAAAACGGATGTGACAATGAAAAGAAATTAGAGAAAACTAGTGGGGTAGAGGAGAGGAAAATTTGAAGATGTATATTAATGAGTATGAAGATGAGAGAGAAGGCCACAGATTAAGGAATGCAGGCGGTGTCAAGAAGCTTTAAAAGTCACAGAAACTGGAACCATTAAGATGGCTGAGCATTTAAAGTGACTTGCCTCAAAACCTGACAACCTGCATTCTGTCCCTGGAACTCAGGAAATAACCGATTCCCATCTGTTGTTCTTTGTTCTCCACACACTTGCATGCATTCACAGGCACAGACAAATGAAAACCTAAAAAAGGAATGACACAAAATTGATTCATAGTCTCCAGAAGAGAATGCAGCTCTGTTGGCAGCTAAATTTCAGCTCGATAAAAATCTGTCTTAAGCTTTGACTTCCAGATGTATAATTTTCTGTTGCATAGTACCAAGTTTGGCAATTAGTTACAGCAGTCATATCAAACTCATGCCAATATCTCTGTTCCTGTCACATTGACAAGGGTTTTATCCCATTTTCTTCTGTATTTCCTTAGTTACTGATTTTAGTTGTAATTTTAGCCCCCTTTCAAGGCTGTTAAAAAATAATTAACTGTTCAAATGACTGTCCTTACATCTCTCTCTTTGCAGCGTGATTCTTAATCCAAAGGCCTGCTCCTCGTGCCTTGATAATCTGGGCTGAGAGGCTTTATCTGCTGTGAATGTCTTTTCTGACACTGATAAAATGTTTTACTCATTTTGCCAGTTTTAATGGATCTCTCCTCCCTAAGCATTCGTAGTTTTAAACAACAGTCAGTGTTCTTCTTACGGCTTTTGTTGTCTATTGTTTTTACTATTATTCACAGGTTCTTTTGTTTTCTTACAGTGGTCATTCTTGAAATGTTCATATTTGACTAAGATCCTGTATTTGCTTCTTCCCTTTTTGTTTTCTGGATAGACTTTGTATTATGTTTTCTACTGTCAAGATTTCAATGACGAGTTATAAGAGGATAACTTCTAATCTAATATTTCTTTGTTATTGTATTAGAGACTCACCTGCTAGGTATTCCTGTGGGTTCTCTACATATCATGAACATCATAGGAGCCTGGAGAAGTCCTCTCAGTGACCTATAGAACAAACAGTGAATTATCATTAATATCTGTTCTACTGGCTCCTCACTTGGTTTAGCACATTTAACTGATATTAGTCCAATTTTCTTCATTTCCCACAATTCCTCTAATATAGAAAAAATAATTTCATTTTTCATTCACAATGTTACTTATAATAATTAACATCTAAAATCCCAGAATTCGTGAAAAAAATGCAGAATTGAGATCTGATATCTTGCCTGTGTGATAGAATGATACCCTGCCTAAAATTCTGAATGTACTAGTTTATTTATTTAAAATTTCCCCATCTCCAAATCAGTTCTTCCTCTTAACTGGCAAGACATTCCTAATGCTAAATTTAATTATATCTTACATTTGCTTAAATGTTGTTTTTATACCAGTATTTGGGGAAACGTATGCATCTCTTAAAACTACATGCAAGTGTGTTGTTCCTCTGACTAATTTTCAGTTTCCTCTTTTTCCCTTATAGTAGTTACCCAGTGCTCCAAACACATTAAGCTGATCTTTGTTGACTAGATGTGTTTAATTCATTCTTGGCTTCATGTTTACTTGTTATGATTTGCTTTCTGTCTTCTTTTCTACCCAAATCTACCAATAAATTAAGCTTAAATTATCTTTTTCTTTGAGTCTTTCTTCAATTAGTGAGGGCCAAATTCCAAATATATGCTACTAGATAACCCCATTCCCATTTATTTTATAGAACTGACTGCAATGGCTTATAACAAGATACTTTTAAATTATGTCCAACTAGTTTTCAAATTCTTTATGGACAGATACTGACATTTTAGGGTGCATCTCCATTTTCTAGCACAGTGCATACTGTTTGGATCATAGGAAATAGCAAATAGACAGTGTAGAGAAATGATCACCATGATTTGATTTGAGCAAAAGATCATACAATGGTTTTCTAAGGAAAAAAATACTTTAAAGATAATTTAGGGAATGAGGAGGAGTCTGTGTTGGATTTGATTGTGAAAGGAAAGAGACCAGTTATGGTCAGGGAGAAAAGAGTATAATGTCATTTTTTGTGTGAGGAAGGTGACTACCTTCCTTAATTGGCCAGGGCACAAAAGACAAGGACCCCGCTCCAAGTTCACAGGTGACTACAGTCATTAAGGAAAGACTGACACATGAACACTTTGGTACAATGAGGCCTGAAAGAGTGATGAGAGATGGTCACAGTGAATATTGGTATCATACAAAGAGTCAGTGTTGCCTGACTCGGGGGTTGATAAAGCTTCCCAGAGTAAGGAATTAAATAAAAATTTAAAGTAATTCTTTTGAAAAACCACGAATGATATCAGAAACTATAAATTGTAAAGTGAACAATGCATTAAATAGAACATTGAAGTGTCTCTCTTGTAGTCAGGTAGACATGTGTCATATCTAAGCACATTTATGTCTGGAAGTTTTGTTTATTATGAATTGATGTGTTTTCTTGATATTTATTAGGCAGCCATATTGAATTTTTGCTTGGCCACAGGAGAAATAGAAATACTTCATTACAAACTTTGGTCTGGTGATGGTAGGAAAATATGAAAGCATTGAGCAGGTGAAGAGATGGAACTCCCTGCGGGCCTGGCATCATTTGTAGAGACTTCAGTCTTTGTTCTTGCTCCCACATTCTCTGAGAGTGTGATCAAAGTCATTCAGATGTCTCAGACCACAGAACTTGAAGCTGACAGTGGCCCTGGAGAACTGATTTGACAAGTCTATGGGGACTTCAGGCCATCAGCCAATTACTGTGAACCAAACAAACATCGCTGACAATAATCATTAGGATTCATGCACCTAATTAGTTTGAAAATTTACTGTAATTATTTAGGTGCAGTGAGGAAAATTAAATGTTAATGATGTTTTTTGAATGTTATTTGCTGCAGTTTGGACACATGATGAGATTACCCACATCTACATGCATTTGGTATTGATCTTGTCAGAAAGACACAAGTATTCAACTAAAACAGTGTTCACCACACATAAAGAAAACCAGATAGTTACACATTTGATTATATATTGTCAACCAAGGCCCCAAACATGTTTTTATTATTTGTTAAGATTACTTGAATTGTTCTTAGCTTTTAAAAATATTTTATCATGATACAGTAATGTTTCTTTGAAAACTGGGCAATGCTTTCACTGAAACCACAATTTGTCTGATTGTTTATAGAGAACTGAAAGATTTTTTTGCATATTTTAAATTTCCTACTTGCTTAATAAATGATGGTTTTGATTTTACTGTTGTGAAATATATTTTTCCTGAATGTGTTTTTAATTGACAGCATTCTATGTTTTATGGTATACAGAATGATGTTTTAATATATGCATATGTTTTTAGTAGATAAATCACATGAATTAATATATATATATATATATATTTTATGATGAGATACTTAATTTTAAGGAGGTAACTATTTTCTTAATCATTTTTATAAGCACAATACTTAATGTTTTGTTAA